>NC_133008.1:27254088-27557118 GCF_048564905.1 Vicugna pacos | reverse complement strand
GCTGCAGTGGGGGTGGGGGTAGGGAGAAGTGGAGGGGCCACCGTGCCTTGGAGGGAAGGCACAGGGCAGCAGGGTTGGGGGTTCTGAGGGGCAACGGGCAGTCGAGGAAGCCTCTGGAGAAGGTGGGATTGGATTAGAATCTCCTGGGAGGTTGAGGGGAGCGCAGGGATGGAAGTAAACAGCCCTGCCAGGGCCCCAGGGCAGGTGCCAGTGGGTCTGGGAGCAGATGAGGAGGGGACATCTGTGTGCGTGGGGGTGTGTGTGAGAGGCCGGGTGGGTGTCTGGCCCTGTTGGTCCTTGTGTGTGTATGTAAGTGGGACTAGATTGGGCAGTTTTGTGGTGGGGTGTGTGTGTGTGTGTGTCTGTGTGTGTGTGCATGCACACATTTGTGTGTAAAAACGGGTGAGCTGGCTCTGTGGTGTGTCGTCTCCCGTCTGCATGTGCGTGGGGTTTGTGCCATGCTGTGCGTGTGCACGTGCGCGTTGACTGACAGCCTGGTGCGTTTGTGGCTCCTGATGGCCGCATGCCCCCTGCCCCCCCAACCCAGCGTCCTTTCTCATTTTCTCTCATTCATTTTTCTCCCTCCACCCTCCCCACCCCAGCCTCTTGCTCTCACTCTGCCCTTCCGACCTGCCATTGGCCCGTCACCACTGTGTTCTCAGGGGTTTTGTATACCTCCCCCCACCTTAGACACCCTACACCGGGCCCCCTCATATCACTTCAGTTCCTGGGGAGAGCTGGAAGCCTCTATCCCCCACACCTTTTGCCCTGGGCTCTGGGGCAGCCCTCAGAGGGCCCGGAGGACTGTTGGGTGCGGTGGGGGGGTCCTCACCCCAGAGATCTGACGGTGCAGGGCAGAAAAGGGACCCAGATCCCTGAGAGTGTCTCCAGGGTCCTAGCTGGGAGAGCACGAGGGCCAGCAAGAGCCTAGAGGTCGTCCAGCCAGATAGGGAGGGACTAGGCTCTGATTCTGGCCCTGTTTGAGCAGAAAAGCAGGAATATTAATGAAGCAGCGCTGGAACAGCAGGGAGGGCACAGAAGGAAAGGCCTCCAGGCCAGCAGAGGGCATTGGGCCCGGCCATGTCCCTGGAGTCCCCACGCTCTTCTGTCGCTCCTGCCAGACCCTCCGAGGACTGCAGACCAGCCTCAGACCTAACCCTCGCTCTGGCTGTGGTCAAGGTCCTGGGCCAACAGGGCAAGGGAAGTGCCCAGTTGCCAGTGGCTGAACCTTGTCTTTCTCTACCCCTTGGTCACTGAGCCCACATCACTGGGTGCGCGGACAACTGTGGGAGGGAAAGGTGGGCCGTGCAGGAGGTGGGGAGAGAGGAGGGGGCGTCAGCTGAGGGCTGTGGGGAATGGTAGCCCCAGGCCTCCTAGCCTACTCTCCGCAAGGGGATGAGCCTAGGGGTTGCTTGTAGCCAGCGGCCTCCCCGGCCAGGGGCTCCCTTCTGGAGGCTATATGTTAGGGGCTCCGGGGCTGGAGAGTTCACCGGAGGGTCACCTGTCTCTTCTAGGCCATGCTGACCTCTGTTCCCCACCCTGTGGCTGGCCTGGCCAGGGAGGCTCCTAGTCCCCCAGGGAACCTGCTCTCCTATCCCAGGCTCCTCTCTGGCCTGTCTCTGCAGCGCCTCCCCTGGGCAGCTGGGCCCCAAGTCTCAGCTCCCGCTGTCTGTTTTCTGCCCTCCCGTCCCCTAACGCCGCCTGCCCATCCTGGGGTGCCCGCTGCCTGCCCGCCTGCCCGCCCGCCTGCCTGTAGCATGCCCAAGCTGTCCGCATGCAGGCCGCTGGGAAGAACCAAACTCCCCGCCTGGCCCAGTGCCCATCCCCACCCCCCTGAGTGCCGCTGGCCCCTGGAGGGGCTGCGCCACCTGGATCCCCTCACCTGAAGGACACAGGCCCAGCCTGGGATCCTGGCCCCCACGCCAGCCCTGGCTCTGCAGGCCGGGTCAGGAGGCTCCCTGCTGCTGGCCAGAGTGGCCCTCCCTGACCCTGAAACAATGCTGGGCGAGGCAGCTGGAAGCCTGGGTCCCTCGCCCACCCTCTCCCCAGGGTGGTCACCTCACTCATGTTGTGCAGCCAAGTTCAGGGCTCAGGCTGATCCCAGCGGCGGTCCCGCCTTGCTTGGTCCAGAGTGTGGGTGTAGTGGCTCTGGGCCCAGGTGGGGAGGAAAGGGACCCAGCGGGGAGGCCGCCTGGCTGAGGGATGCCGCCAGCCTCTGGGCCCCATTTCTCTGTCAGGGTAGACTTGGGGTGAACCCTCAGCCTCTGGGACCACCCCTCCCCCACCAGCCCACTGCACATGCTTCCAGGTCTTGGGGGCGGGAGAAGGCACCCTAAGAGTGTGCCGGGGGCGGGGGCTGTGCAGGCCTACCTGAGGGATGCTGAGGAGGGGGAGAGGAGGGGCCCAGCTGGGAGCTAACCCCCTCCCCACTCCTGGTTCTCACCCCCCCAGCCCTGCAGCTCCCACTGGCCAACGATGGGGGCAGCCGCTCACCGTCCTCCGAGAACTCCCCGCAGCACCCCACGCCCCCCGCCCGGCCTCGCCACATGCTGGGGCTCCCATCAGCCTTGTTCACGCCCCGCAGCATGGAGAGGTGAGCTGCCGGAGCTGCCGGGGGAGGGTCAGGAGGTCAGTGCGGGGCCATCCCCAGGGAGGAGCCGGTGAGATCCATGGGAGCCCTTGTGTGTAGGGGGCTGAGGTGGCTTTGGGTTGGTCAGACCCCCTCCCATGGCACCCACTCCCTGTTTTCTCAGCATCGAGATTGACCAGAAGCTGCAGGAGATCATGAAGCAGACAGGCTACCTGACCATCGGGGGCCAGGTACCACCCTTCCCTCGGCCCCCCAGGGGTGGGCCAGATGCTGCTGGGAGGTCCAGCGTCGGGGTGGGGAGCGGAGGCCCGCTGGACCCCCCAGCCCTGGCTCTCCTCACCAGCGCTACCAGGCGGAAATCAACGACCTGGAGAACCTGGGGGAGATGGGCAGTGGCACCTGCGGCCAGGTGTGGAAGATGCGTTTCCGGAAGACGGGGCACGTCATTGCCGTCAAGGTGAGCCTGTCCCCAGCCTGGTCCCCGCTCATGTGGGCCCTGTGCCCCAGGTTTGGCACTGAGGCGCCTGCTGTCCTGTGCAGCAAATGCGGCGCTCGGGGAACAAGGAAGAGAACAAGCGGATCCTCATGGACTTGGATGTGGTGCTCAAGAGCCACGACTGCCCCTACATCGTGCAGTGCTTCGGGACCTTCATCACCAACGTGAGCCCCGGGGACCCCTCCCCAAGCCTTCCAGACTGGTCTCTCAGCCAGCCCTGTGCCCCTGCCGCTTCCTGGGACTGGAGCCTCCCTGGGGTGGGCAGGGGGGTGGGTACAGCCACGCACCCCTGCTCAAGCTGCTGCCCGGTGCCCCTGCAGACGGACGTCTTCATCGCCATGGAGCTCATGGGCACGTGCGCTGAGAAGCTCAAGAAGCGGATGCAGGGCCCCATCCCCGAGCGGATCCTGGGCAAGATGACGGTGGCGGTGAGTGGCCGGGTGGGGTGTGGCCAGGCGGGCGGCCCCCCGGCCGCGTGCCTGCACCCCCGTCACCAGCATCCCCACATGTTCCCGCCACAGATCGTGAAGGCGCTCTACTACCTGAAGGAGAAGCACGGCGTGATCCACCGCGACGTCAAGCCCTCCAACATCCTGCTGGACGAGCGGGGCCAGATCAAGCTCTGCGACTTTGGCATCAGCGGCCGCCTGGTTGACTCCAAGGCCAAGACGCGGAGTGCGGGCTGCGCCGCCTACATGGCAGTAAGTGGGGCTCAGCAGCGCCCGGCAGTGGGGGTGTGAGGGCTCTGGGCGCTGCTCCCACCCGAGCCACAGGGGTACATCCACCCTTTCCCACCTCCCACCGGCAGCCTGAGCGCATCGACCCCCCTGACCCCACCAAACCCGACTATGACATCCGGGCTGACGTGTGGAGCCTGGGCATCTCCTTGGTGAGTTGGGGGGCGCTGCTTTTGGGGGCCAGGGATGGGGTCTTCTTGGGGTGTGGAAGCAGGCGCCAGGGAAGGGCAGGACCCCGTCCTCGGCCAGCCCAGCCCTGCCCGTCTCTCTCCCAGGTGGAGCTGGCGACAGGACAGTTTCCCTACAAGAACTGCAAGACGGACTTTGAGGTCCTCACCAAAGTCCTACAGGAAGAACCCCCACTCCTGCCCGGTCACATGGGCTTCTCGGGGGACTTCCAGTCCTTCGTCAAAGACTGGTGAGGAGCCCCGGCCCTCCACTCTGGGAGGCGACGCAAGGCCAGGCTGCAGGGGGTGCAGAGGGGCCTGCAGACAGGAGCCAGGCCTGGACCTGGGAGCCGAGGGTTGGGTTTGGACCCAGCCCGGGGGTGCATCTGGCCCTGTGGGTGTTTGGAGCAAGCCAGGCTGCGCCAGGACCGAGGGCTCTGGGTGTCCTGCGCCAGGGAGCGGGCTCGAGTGAGCAGGATGTCCCCCTCGGAGCTTCCCGGGGGAGCCCACCCACCTTCCCGACAGGCATCACAGTGCCCCTGGGGTTGGGGGGCCCTAAGTGCAGACCCCCGGGGCCTCCCTGCCTTCCCAGCTGTCAGCACAGGGATGAGCAGCCACTTCTTCCCCCAGACCCCTGACTCAGTGGGAGGGCCACCAGGCCCTGCTCCCGGCTCTCACTTCTCTCTCTCCTCCTCTCTCCAGCCTTACTAAAGATCACAGGAAGAGACCAAAGTATAATAAGCTACTTGTGAGTATCCGGGGCTCTCCCAGGCCTGTCCTAAGCACCCCCCCGTCCCGCCCAGCTGGACACCCAGTACCCAAGCAAGGCCAACAGGCAAGACGCCCTGGTCCTAAGCTGCACCCCTCACTTGGATCCCCCAGGAACACAGCTTCATCAAGCGCTATGAGACGCTGGAAGTGGACGTGGCGTCCTGGTTCAAGGATGTCATGGCGAAGACCGAATCCCCACGGACAAGCGGAGTCCTGAGCCAGCACCACCTGCCCTTCTTCAGGTAGCCGAGCCGGCGGCGGGCACCCCGCCGGGGGCTGGGGCGTGGCCACAGGCCCCCCTTCCCCACCCGGCCACCCAGCTGCCCGCCGGGGGAGCCCTGGGACCTAGACGGCCACCGAGGGCTGAGGACAGAAAGTAGGGGGCGCCCACCCACCCCCGACTCCCTGCCCCCAAGCCGTGGACAGACGGGCCCATCAGGCCCCAGCCCTTCCCGTCCCGGGGTCAGCCGGCCGTGCGCGTCCCAACCCCGACAGACACTGTGAACGGAAGACAGCAGGCCGCGAGCAGACTCGCTATTTATTCAGTTGTAACCTCTGGGCTGGGGCGGCCCCCAGGGGCCGGGAGAGAACCCCCGTCCCGCACCCTCCTACACTTGCAGCGCAGTCCCCACCGCCGCCTCCCACACACGCGCGCGCCCTGGCTCCATCTCCCTCTCTTCTGGCACCTCCCTCTCTACCTCTCCGGCTTTCCCAGTCTCCCTCCCGGCCTCTGCCTCTCTCCTAGCCCAGGCCCAGGCCCCGCCACCCCCGGCGGGACCCCTGGGTCCGCTTAGGTCTCCGGCAAGCGATGAGTCTGTCGGCTGGCGTCCTCACCCGGGCAGGCGGGCTGGACGTTGACTGCAGCCGGCATGGGGCTGGTCTCTTTCTCTCTCTTTTTGATCTCAGGGGGTCCTTTTTGGAGTTTCTTGTATTTTATTGTACTTGGTGGGGTGTTTGGGGGGAGGGGGGAGGAGAAGAGCTTGTTTTCATGGGGTTTGTCGGTACCTTCAGAAACTTTTACCAAAGTCATGTTTAGCTGCTTGTGGTGGAAGCCCCCACCCGCCCACTGGCTCTGGGGGGCTGGGCGGGGGACCAAGCCATGGGGGTCTGGGCCACTGCCTGGGAGAGACTAGTCCCAAAGGTGGGCTTTGGGGGGCCCTCCCTCCGGGCTGGTGACTGGCCACAGCTTGCAGGGGTGAGTCAAGGACCTCAGGGGGTGTGGAGGGAGCCCACGGGGCCGTGGCCACACAGGGTGGCCTTCAGGGAAGGCAGGTGTGGGGAGTGGTGGCAGGTGGCAGGCGCTGGTGTGGCAGGGAGGAGGGGGTGGGAGCAGATGGTGGGAGCGGGGCCCATGGGGCCCAGGGAGGCAGGGATTGAGGGTGCGTGGAGTGGATGTGGGGGTCTGAGGACGTGTGACAGGGACAGAGGTGGGGCAGGCCAAGGGCTGGGCGTGTGGAGTCTGTCACGCCCTTGTGGTGCCCCTGAGCGCCCCTCGACTCACCCAGAGCTGGCCAGTCCCCGGCCCACCCCGGGGGGGCCCTGCAGCAGCCAGAGCAGGAGGGAGTGTGTTTCCTTTTTGTTGGTAATGCATGCAAATCAAGTGGACAACAAAACAAAATAACAAAAAGAAAAAAACCCCACAAAACCCAACCAACACCAAAGGTGAGGAGCCTCGCTGGAAGTGGCCGAGGTGACCTAGACCAGGTATCCCTGTCCCTCCCTCTCTCCCACTGACTCCTTACTACTAGGATAGTCACAAAACTCCGCATGTTGAAAAAGTACTCGGTCATCTTCTCTCTGCCTCCGCCTTCCTTGGGGTCGGGGGGGGGGGGTGGCCACCTTCTCTTTCTCCCATCCCCTTTGTAGGGGGATGGGGGCAGGGTGGGGGCAAACGGGCCTGGCCTCGCCTCCCCTGGCCAGGCTCCGCCTCGGGGGCCCTCTTTGAGTAGCCGGGAAGGCCTTGTGGCTAGCCCCAAGGGCCGCTGGGGCCTAAGGCCAGCTGCCGGGGTTTATTTTTATTTAACTTTATTTTCTGTTTTGTGAGTGTGTGTCCACCCGTCCCCCCCGCCCCATCCCCTTCAGTGTTAAGCGAGAGCCTCTCCTTCCCCCGCCTCTCCCATGCCTTCCTCCTCCGTCACCAGTCACCAGCCATCCCTCTCTCGACCAGGCAGAGGGCGGAGCAGGCAGGCAGGGGCCTGGGGTGGCCTGGCTTGGCCCACCGGCCCACGACCCCTTCTCAGGCTGCCAGTATTGCCCCATCCCTTTTTAAAATGAAACACCCTCGTTTGTAAATCCTTAGACGCTCGAGAATAAAACCCTTCCCTTTTCTTCCACCGAGTCTGTGGTGTGTTGTGAGCCGGGCAGGACTTGGCAGTGTAATGGGCGAAGGGGCCGTGAGCCCTGACCTTGGGGGTGGTGGGGCTGGTGGATCAGCACCATTCTGGTGGATGAGGCCTCTGCATGGATGGGAGACTGAGGCAGGGCTAGGGGCTGGTAGGGTAGTGTTGGTAGTGACTGGCCCCATATCAAGTGGCCAGTGTGAGGGACCTCACACACCTCCACCCCAATAGCCACAGGCCAGGCGGGAGAAGAGCCCTTAATCCCTGGCAGGCCTTGGGCGCCAGCTCTGATGTCGGCCCGTCAGTCCACCGCCCCCACTTCCTGCCTCCCCAAGTGGCCACCCAGCCAAGGACAGGGCGGCCTGCCCACCTGCCCAGCCTGGGTGCTGCTGGACTGGTGCCTCTGCCGCCAGCCCCGCACGCCCCGCACGCCCTTGGCCCAGGCAGTCCAGCATGCTGGGCGCCAGGCTCCTGCTGCTGGCCCTGCTCTTGGGGCTGGCCACCCCGTCCAGCCAGCCACCTGGTACATACAGGAGCGGGGACATGGCCCAGCACAGGCCCATTCCTGCGTGGCCCTTTCTCGTGCAACCTCTTGTCCACCCAGCCTGGGGGAGCAGGTGGGTGGGAGGTGGGGTCTGCCCTGTCCCCCGTCTTCCAGGCTCTCTTGGATCCCCAGCTTCTCCAGCAGCCGCGGTGAGGCCAAGGGCAGTGGGATGGGCACAGTCTGTGCAAACACTACTGCGGCCCATGTGTGCCCATGGTCCTGGACCAGCTGAGTGCCTCCTGAAGGCAGCTGTCTGTATGGTGGTGTGGCCTGTGGGTGGGCGCTCACACACTCCCCTGTTGCCTCCACCCTTTGCTGCTGCTGCCCTCAGCATGGGAGTGAGGAACCTGGACAAAGGGAGAAGTCCCAGACCCTGGTGGCCTAGGGGGAGAGCACCTTGCTTTTCTTCCCTCCCCTTGATGACAGACCTGCCTACTCTTAGAAAGGAAAGGGTGGGCTCAGCAACCACCCCACCCCACCCCCAGGCAAACCGGCTCTGCTGCAGCCACAGAGCAGCCCCAGGGCCCTTGGGGTGGAGAGTCCAAAAAGGGAAGATCTCTGACCTCACCCAGCTTGACCCTCCGCATCAGGCGCCCCTCCACTCCTTCCTGGCCACGGATTCCCTCGCCCACCGCGGGTAGAGCAATCAAGGTCTGGGAAGAGGGCTCTCCAGGGGGATATCACAGCAGCTTTTCCGTTGGTGCAAGGCTCGGAGCCGAGCAGGGGTGAATCCTCCACCACAGCTGCTTTCATTTTCCAAAGAAGGCAGCGGAGAGGTTTGTCAGGGGGGCTTAAGGGGCAGCGCGCCCTCCCTCCTCTCTGCCACCCTTTCTCCCCGCCAGCGCCCCTGTTCCCCGCGGCGCCCGGGCCCTGGCTGCGCCGCCCCCTTTTCAGCCTGAAGCTGTCAGACTCAGAGGATGGCTTCCCGCGCCGCGCGGGGGTGCTCGAGGTCCCGGCCGACAGCCGCGTGTTCGTGCAGGTGCGGACGCGAGGCGCGCGGAAGCCACGGGGTGGGAGGTGGTGGGGGCGGTCGATCTTGACAGCGACCCCGCCCCCCAGGCGGCCCTGGCCCGTCCCTCTCCGCGCTGGGGCCTGGCCCTGCACCGCTGCTCAGTGACACCGTCCTCTCGCCCGGCCTCCGGCCCCGCCCTGGCGCTGCTGCGAGGGGGCTGCCCCGCCGACTCCTCGGTCGCCTTCCCGTCACAGCGGCTGCTCCCGGGTGCCTCCCGCCCCACGCGTTTCAGCTTTCGCCTGCGCCCCGTCTTCAACGCTTCTGCGCAGTTCTTGCACTGCCAGCTGAGCCGCTGTCGCCGCCTCCGGGGAGCCCGCCGGATGCCTGCTCGCCGAAAGCCTGCACCTCCGACGCTGCCCCCGCCGTCGCCGGTGCGCGGGCGCAGGGTTGGGAATCTGGGCGCCTTGGCCCATCGGAGGCTGGGCACAAGAGGCTCTGGCATCTGAGGGAGGAGCCCCTTAAGGTTTTGGAATCTGGGAACTGAGGCACTTTGGAGTCTGGGGACAGGGGTAGCTCGGAACTGGAGGGAGGCACTGGGTCTCTCAGGCTGGGGTTGGACCCCGGGAAGTCCGAGGGGATCCATGGGGCTCTGCGCAAGGTTCCTCAGGGGACAGCAGTGGGCGGGCACTGGGTTCCCTCATGGGCAGAGCTCTGACATCCCTCCAGAGCTGGGAGGCTGCTGAGGGGCCAAATTTCTGGATAGCTGAGGTTCACAGGTTAGGTGCTCAGAGAGCTGGGTTGTGTAACCTCCGTGAGGGTCTGAAATTTGGAGTTCCCGTGGATGGGCTGCTAGCTGCTTGTGTATTTTAGGCGGTGGACTCAGGGACCCTTAAGGGGCCAGATTTCCAGGGATCGAGTAGTGTGACTCCTAGTTGCAGTAGCGGGCCGGACACTTAGATCTCTTAGAAGCCCTGGGGACCATCACCTGGAAACGGGGCCCTGATATCCCCGTCTCTTGCCTCCTCCTCCTTCCAGTGTCTGCCTCCGGATGAGGCGTGCGCGGGCGCCGGCAGTGGCAGCGATGAGAGCCTAGGTGCCGACAGCCCCTACCTGCACACGCTGACGCAGCCCATCGTGGTCACGGTGCCGCGGCTGCCCCCCAGTGAGCGCGCAGTAGTCCTCCGCGGGGGTCCCTGCGGCCCAGAAGAGGAGGTGGGGAGGACATCTGGGGCCTGGACGAAATCTTAGCTTTGTACTCCCCACAGGGCCGCCCAAGGGCATCCCCGGCAGAACTGTGCGCCCGGAGCCTCCCGCGTCGGTGGTAGCGCTTGTGGTGGCCGCCTTCGTGTTGGGCGCCGCTCTGGCTGCCGGGCTCGGCCTCGTCTGCACGCACTCAGGTACCAACCTCTGCCTGGCTCACAGCCTATTCTCGCGCGTCTGGATCTGCGGTCGCCGCGATCCCAGCCAGCCGGGGCCTGACCATCCCTAGACTTGTCTCCGTTACTCCTGCAGCAGCCCCCAGGGGGCGCCCTTGGCCCGGCCCAACGCGCAGCAACCCCTACTGCTCCTCAGCCAGCCTCTCTCCTTTCCAGCGCCCGCACTCCCGGTCCCGCCCCCGAGAGCCTCGCCCAGCTGCCCCGAGTCCAGGAGGCCCCAGTGAGGCAGGTAAGTGATGGGGGAGGGAGAAGCGGGAGTGTAACGTGGGGCCAGTAGGACGGCTGGAGGAGGGAGGTGATGATAATGACTTCATGGCGCCTTCTCTCCGCCAGAGTTCTAAATGTTTAACGCACATTAATCTTTATAAAAACCTTCAGGTAGATACTCTTATAATCCCCATAACAGAGATAAGAAAAAATTAACTTGCAAAAGATCACAACATTTGGTGGAGGTGGGTTTCGGTCTTAGGTAGTGGGCGACGGGCGGCCAACTGTAGGCTCAGCGTCGCAAGAAGGGGCCTCAACACCTCAGACAGGCACTAGGCAAGGGGAATTCGGGTTTCAGACCTAGCACCCACACTCACCCCGGCACACAGACTGAGGGGGCGGCCAGTGATCGGCTGGGAAGGGGTTGACCTGCGTAGTGTCCTCTTCCCCATTCAGCCTGAGTCGCCCCTCCCCAGGGATGGAACGCCCCCAACAGGGTCTGGAGACGCACTAGCCACGGCCTCGGACCAGGCCCGCCAGGACTGGACCGGCTGCCATTAACCTCGGACCCTATGGGACCACGATCCCTGCGTCCCGCGACCCCTCGCTCCCACCTTCTCACCTGGGCTCAAAATAAACATCTGGTCTGACTTGCTGAGTTCTGAAGTCCGTTTGTGTTATGGCGCGGGGATGGGGATTCCGGGCTTGAAGGGGTCCAGACTGGAGGGGTGGCGCTTTGGAGTGGGGCTCATACGCCCTTACATAGGTGCGCAGATCCGGGCCAGGGGAGACCAAGGGCAGTTTGTCCCAAACAAAAAGGGACGCCCAAGCTCACCAGCTCAAGTTTCAAATAAGCCTCATCTCCTTCCTCCACCCCTGCACCAGCCCAGCTGCCCTCTCAAAGCCAGGACTTCCCCGCTCTCCACTCCCATCGCCCGGACCCTACCCTCGCTAGGGCCTGGACCTCAGGCCTCTGCTCCAGTCTCCTCTCCGTCTAGCCTAAAGGTCCTTAAATCCCTTCTGCCCGAGCTCCTTTCTCCCGGGGCACAGGCAACGGCGGGACCATTTTACAGTAGAAGAAATTGAGGCTCCGCACGGCAGATCACTTGCTCACAAGTCAGGGCTGGCCGACCCCACAGCTCGGGCTCTTAGCTACGACTGGGTAGCTGCCTTCTGGCCAGGACCCAACCCTCTTCGAGAAGTCAAGCAAAAAACAGTTAAGAGTTTCAGAAGACTTGGTCCTGGAATGGAGGGAGGGCAAGAAACCTAAGGTCACGGCTCCAGTTCACAAATGAGATAGAATGCGGACGCGGGAGGGTCTCGTCCGTCCCCGCCTGCGCTGGAGGCCAGTCTCCCCATAATCTCCCATCGAGGCATGTCCCTTTGACTCGCAAAAGCAGAGCCACGCCCCCATCTGTTTCCGCCTCCGCGAGGGGCTTTTTGGCCTCAGCGGTCCCCGTAACCCCGCCCACCACGGAAACGGCCTAGGATCTCCGACACCGCCCTCACCCGCCTCACCGGCATGAAGCCCCCGCAGCGGCGGCGAGCGGCTCCAGCTCGCTATCTAGGCGAGGTGACCGGCGCCACGGCCTGGGACGCCCGCGAGAAACGGCAGCTGTTACGACTACTGCAGGCGCGACGGGGCCAGCCGGAGCCGGATGCCTCCGAGCTGGCCCTGGAGCTGCCGGGCCGGAGCGAGGCCGAGGTGAGAGGGGTCCAGGGAAGGGAGCAAGGCTGGAGGCGGGGCTAGGATGTATCCGGGGCTAGCGGAGGGGCGGGCCCTGGGTGAGGCGGGGGCGGGGTCTTGGGGTGGGCGGGTCGAGGACCCGTTGGGGGCGAGGCGAGGCTGAGGAACCGGATGAGCGCAGAGCAGGCGGGGCTAGTGCGAGGCTGGGTATCGTGTGCCTGCGAGAAGCTGAGGGCGGGGCGGGGGCGGGGGCGGGAAGTGGTGCGGCTGAGGGGCGGGGAGAACTGCGAGTAAGACCGAGCGGAGGCCCCAGACTGGGCGGAAGGCGCAGCGAGACTGGGCGGGGATAAGGTTGAAGCGAGAGTCAGGAAATGGGGAGGTGAATGGAGTAGTACTTAGCATGGGGGTGGGCCCTGGCCGCGGGGAGGAGCCAGAACTAGCCTGGTCCTTACCTCTGTCAGGTGACTGGTAACACCAGGGGCCTTGGCCCGATACCCCCCTGGCAGAGTCACTGTAACCCCTTAACGCCAGGTTAGCGGGAGGTTAGGGAGCAGTGGCCGGCCTGGAGCAGGCAGTGGACTGCCTAGCTCTGGGCTTCTAGAAGGTCCCACTTGGCCTCCTCCTCTCACTTCCCCAGATCCAGGATTTTCTTCGGCAGCTCAAGGGCCGAGTGGCCCGGGAGGCCATTCAGAGGGTGCATCCAGGTGGCCCACAGGGTTCCAGGCGCCGAGAAACACAAACCCCTGCCCCCATCGAGGTGAGGCAGGGCTAGGCTCCCCAGGGCCGGCCCCTGGGGAATGAGGGAGTTGGAGGGGGATAACATGGTTAGGGGAGCTCCAGAAGGAGTAGGACTTGGGGAACTCCTGAGGGTTGATCCCTACCTTATGGTTGCCCCACCCAGGTGTGGATGGATCTGGCTGAGAAGATAACAGGCCCGCTGGAGGAAGCCTTGACTGTGGCTTTCTCACAGGTATAATCCCCCAGGCAGGATGGGGGTGTCCCTGGGGGACAGGGTCAGATATATGAGTCTAAATAAGGGGGACCTGAGTCCTGGGTACATTCCTCTTGCCAGACTCCCCCTCTGTGATTCTGGACAGTCCTTAGACACCCTGAACCTCAGTGTCCAAACTTCTGTGCCATCTCCTGTATGTGGTGCCTTCCTCCCGGTGTCAGGGAGGATTTGGTGGAGGTGGAAGGCTCAGTCTCCTGCAGGGCAGAGTGGGAAGATTTCTGCTTTTCCCTCCCTGACCTCCCTGCGTGCCAGGTGCTCACCATCGCCGCCACGGAGCCCCTCAGCCTCCTGCACTCCAAGCCCCCCAAGCCCACGCAGGCTCGTGGCAAGCACTTGCTCCTCAGCACCCCTGGAGGGCAGGAGGACCTGGGCCCTGAGGCCCCTGGAGGGCAGGAGGCTCCTGGCCCTGCCCCCAAGACCCAAGGCCCTGCCCCAGAGGCATCTTCTGAGTCCCTAGCTGGCCCGTGTGCTGAGGGAGACTTCAATGTGGACTTTGAGAAGATCTACAAGTACCTGTCATCCATCTCCCGCGGCTGCCCTGGCCCTGAGCTTTCCGCAGCTGGTGAGAAGGAGGGTGCTGGGACTCTGGGGTGGGGGACCCTGGTGGAAAGCCCCACCCTCCCCTTACCCATCTGGATCCATTACCAGAGTCAGCTGTGGTCCTTGACCTGCTCATGGCACTTCCCAAGGAGCTGTCCCGACTGCCCTGCGCTGCCCTGGTTGAACATATGTCGGATACGTTCCTACGCCTGACGGCCCCCCAGCCCGACCCTTCCAGTGGGAGCCTGGGATCCATTGCTGAGGATGATGGGACAGGCTCCAGGGGGCAAGAGGCGGCTGGCCAGGCCACCTCTCAGGCCCCTGGAAATGCTGGGCCCAGCAAACCAATACCCATTTGGCAGTCAGCTGGGGTCTGCCCCTTGAACCCGTTCCTGGTGCCCCTAGAGCTTCTGTGCCAGGTGGCACCCCCTGCAAGATGAGGGGGCCGGTGGGCAGAGGAGACAGCAGACATCTGTGAGCCCCCCAGCCCTCAGTCCTGCTTAGGCTGGCCTTGAGTTGCCACGAGGATCTGGTCAAAGTGGAAGGTCCCTGACAGTGTGCAGTACAGGTTGGTCGTTAAAATGCTCACACAGCGGGGGCCTCAGAAATAGAAGCATAGTGGTATGGGGTCCAGCCATAGAATTGGCAGGGGGATGGTCAGCCAGGTGGCTGGGCTGAAACCACCATCAAATACTCCCCCGCCCCTCATCCCTTCTGATGTCCTGCATCCTGTGTTCTATAACTGTGAATAAAGTTCTGCTCAAACCCCCGTGCCCTCTTTTTCCTGTGGGTTAAAGGTGGGAGGGGGCCCCAAATGCCAAAGAGAGAATCAGAGGTAGGAGAGCCATAGCTTGGGGCCCCAGGGACCAAGGGGAGGCATGCCAGGGAGGAGGGCGCAGTCATTACTAAAGGCTGCTGTTGCCAGGTCCAGTCCGATGCCATCTGGAGTGACCTCATTTTGGTCATGAGGGAACCGTTGGTGCTTGGAGGGTCTAGGCCTGAGCCTGACTGATGTCAGGAAAGGTTTTTAGAGCCTGGGGCCTTTCAGCATAGAGAAAGAGGGGAGAAACCAGCAGAGAGAGGGTAGCCAGGTGAGAGGAGCCAGGCCACCAGCCAAGGAGGGTTGGGGTGGGCTGCCCATATGGCAGGAAGTTGGAGGGAGGGGAGCCAGGCCCTGAGGTGGCCTTGGGGAAGCAAGTGGGGGAGGGAGAGCTGGAGGGGCCTTAGGAGCAAAGAAGGGGAAGCAGAGCTGTGCTGACGAGGGGGCTAGAGTCCTAGCTGCTGTCAAAGGCTCCAAATTCCCAGAGGTGCAGCTGGGTCTCCCTGCACAGGGTCATAAGGGACCCCACCAGTTGGTGAGGGCAGGTGGGGGAACCAGCTGTCCTCCCACAGCACAGCCTCCCCCAAAATCTAACCAGTCCTCTGCGAGTTGGTAGATTTTCTGTTCGCAGCGCCTGTGTGTTCACACAGCCTTCCTTTTATAGAAACACTCGTTTCTCCCCACACACATTGCACACGGCTCCCTGGGGGCTCACAATGCAGCTCCCAGGCGGGCTGTGGAGCAGAGCCAGCCCACTCCATGACCCACAGCACCAGACCCGCAGTTTCCAAAGTGCACATGTTCACGGAGGGGCGAAAGGACCAGATCAGAGAGGTTTGGGGCTACAGGTGAGGACATGGGGCCAGGAGGCCATGCCAGTTCTTGGAGACAATCTCCAGGGCTGGCTATGAGCACCCCATTCCTGATGCTTACCAGGCTTAAGTCCATTCCACAACCCCCAGCGTCTCCCCAAGTCCAAAGGAAGAAGGGCAGCCTTGGCTGTCCCTGGCGCTAGGGGACTGAGATGACTACACATCAGCACTCCCAGAGCATGCATCTGGGTGCTTCCCAGCCCGTGGCAGATGTTAAGAGTGTGCAGAAGTCAGCCCTGGGTTCAAATTCTAGCTTGGCCAGAATCCAACTATGAGCAAGTCACAACCTGCCTGGACCCAAATCCCCTGACCTGTAGAATAGGGATACAAACAGGGCTCACTGTCTGGGTCCTGAAGAGGGAACAGGACATGTGCAGGAGGAGCTAACTCAGCACGCTGCTTGGCATGCAGTAAGCGCTCAATAATAGCTTTTATTATCACCATCGGCTCAGAGGCAGGGAAAAATGAGAAGGCAGGGGGAGGGCCTGTGGGGAGGAGGGCACAAGGGATCAGAGGGAGGTGGCAGGAAGACAAATAAGAGTTGGAGGTGGTGAGGGAGGAGCGCGCTGACCTGAACTAGGGCCTGGGCTAGGGGCAGGAGGGCGCCTGCCCACGGTCTCCCCACACGGAAGGCGCCACACATCCTGGACACAGCAGCCATTGTCGCTCTTCAGGCTCTGTCTCCGGGGCCAGCTGCGCAGGGCATATTGGTATGCAGGATCCACCCCGTGGGCCCAGGAGAGCCTGCCCCACGGGGCCAGAACCCAAAGAGGGGCTCAACACTAAAGAGGGGCTGGCAGCGGGGGAGTGAGGATGGCCACACGGTGGGGGAGGGAGGAAAAGGGACACGGGGGTCTCCAAATCCAGGAGCGGACATGACACTCATGCTTGGCGGCTGGCCAATAGCAGAGCCACCTACACGCTGGGGTTGGGGTGGGGAGGATTCTCTTTCCACCCAGACTTCAGAGTCGGGGCCAGCAAGGCCGGTGAGTTTTGGAGGACAGGGCAGGATAAAGGCACGAAGATGGGAGGGGTCTGAGCGGGGAGGGGTTGGTCTTCTAACGCCCTCCCGCCTTGGGCTGCGGGCTCGGGGTCAGGATCCTGAACGCGGTCCAGGCCTGGCGGCGCCCCGTCTTATCAGCGCTGGGAGAGACCCCGCGGTGGGCCGGCCGGGGGCGCCGCACAGCTCAGACCAGCGCATAGTCGAACTGCCCGCGCTCGAGCGCCTCCTTGTGGTCGGTCCAGGACGAGGCGGGCATGCGGCTGTAGGGGTCGAGCAGGATGCGCACGCAGCGCACCATCAGCAGCACCAGCACCACGAGCAGGCAGAGCACGAAGGCAAACACGGTGCGCTGCTCCGCGTCCAGGCCTGCGCCCACCGGGGGCCCCGTCGACGGCGGCAGCGGCTCAGGGGACAGCGTCCACGTCGCGCTCATGGCTCACATCGCCGCGCGCCCTGCGGAGGAGGGGACCCGCCCGGGACGCGGGGATGAGGCTGCGCCCTCTCGTGCCCCCGCGTAGCCCTGTCGTCGCCGCCCCCTTACCTTGCCGAGCCCCAGCCGCCGCCTGCGCCTCCGTCCCCGGGCTACGCCCAAGCCCGGCCCGCGGGCACCCAACTCCGGGCGTGCACGCAGGTGGGGACGCTAAGAGCAGGGAGAGGGAGCCCCGACCCGGCCGGCCCGCGCACAACAGGTGCGAACGCGCGGCCCGGGCGGCGTGGCGGGGGCGAGACCCGGTTCTCCCGCCCCCCTCTCTTTGTTCTTGCGTCCCGTGGACCCCCTCCCCCACCCCCCTCGCCCCGCCGCGCCCCTCACCCTGGCCTCGACCGGGACAGGGACAGAGCGCCCTGCAGCCGCGCTCTCCTCCGGGACCCGCTTGGGCTCCGCTCTCGGCCTCTTCCCGGCAGCGGCGGCGGCGGCGGCGGCGGCGGCCTGAGTTCAGCCCACCTCACCCGCCCCTGGAGCGACGGAGACCGAGGAAGGCGAGCCGCGCTCTAGCCGGGCCGCCGCGGCTGTTCCCATGGCGACGGGGGCGGGGCCGCCGCGGGGGGCGGAGGCTGCGCAGGGAGCGGCGCGCGGGCTCGCGACCCTGCCCCGCCCTCCGGGAGAACGAGCCCCGGCCCCAAGACGCTGGAGAGACCCCCGGGTCCAAGGAGCTATCAACACCCAGAACCTCGCCCTCCCCACCAGCACCCCAGAAATCCCCAGCCCGACTTCAGCCCCCACACCCCCATTCTCTGCGATTGACCCCTCACCCAAACTCCCTGTTTGGGGGATCCTAATGCCTCCGGAACACATCAAGCATTCAGGAGCCTCCAGCTCCGGGGACCCCAACCCTCAGGAGACCGCAGCAGGTCACTGAAGGCCTCCTTAGCTTATCTCATACCGTCTCCCCCACCCCCTCCACACACATCCAGGATAAGGTAAGGTTGCCCTCTCTTCTGCTGCAGTTCCTTCAGTGACCATGACCGCCGGCGCCCCCCAGCCCTCTTCAGTCCCATCTCCCCCCACCCCAGTGACAGACACCATGTGTTGACTACCCAAGCTGCTCTCCTGCACTCTGGTGTTTTATTATTTCCAAGTCTCCAGCGTATGTACAGGATAATAAGGGCACTCTTTTAAAAAAAAAAAAAAAAAAAGGAGCTAAAACAGCCTGGCTGCTGTGGCCAGTGGGCCCAGGCCCCACCACTCTGTCCTGGGAGGCAGTCCCTGGGCTAGGGACCCCTTGGCACTGTCTGGTTTGTGTGGCTCTGTGGCCCACCGGTCAGCAGCCCCCATGGGGCAGAGGGCGGTGCAGGGGCTGGCGCTGTAGCCCCCTCCCCACCCTGCTCCATCCAGCTAGCTTTGCAGCCATCCTGGCAGAGTGGGGGCAGAGCCGACAGTCCTGGGCCTAGTGGTCTAGCTGCTGCAGGTGGACACCAGTCTGTTGCGTGTCTGCAGTGACGATCCAGCCCCAGAGCCCCTGGTCAATGGCCACCGTGCTCAGAGGACCTGCTCTGTGCTGGAGGCAGAGATGTCCAAGAGCCGCCAGGCTGCGTAGGGGTTGAGCTCGTCCTGGTCTCGGCAGAGTGCCCACACGTACAACATCCGCAGGACCTTGTCCTGCAGAACCAGGAATTGGTGAGGGCTGGAGGCAGACAGTGGGCTCGGCACCCACACTGGGACGAGGGACTGTCGAGGGGCAGGGCAGATTCAGGACACTGGGGAGATGCTGGGAGGGGCTGGAGATGAGGGGTGCTGGGTTATTGGCCCAAGTCTGGGGGGTCCCAAGCAGAGACTGTGACAGAGGCTGTAACTCAGGACTTGGTAAAACCAGACGGATCAGCTGCCTCTAACCTCCAGCAGGCCCACGTAGGGCCCTGGGACTTCTCAAGGCACTGCCCTGCCATCCCCACGCAGTCCCTGACTGAACCGCCATCAGGGCAAGGCAGCGCACCCAGCAGTTCCTGCCCATCCTCTCCCTCGCTCACTCACCGGGTCACCCTCAACCACCTCGCCCTTGGGGTTCTTTATCACCATCACCAGCTGGGCCTGGAAGGTGATGATCAGCACAGGTCCCTGCTCCATCATCTTGCCCATGGCCAGCTGCAGGGGGACCAAGAGGGCAAGCAGGCCTCAGAGGATAGTCCCAGGACCCTTCCCTGCTGCTCCCATCCAGGTGCGGACCCCCACTTCCCAGGACATGGACAGGAGGAGCCCTCGGCACCTTGACATATCGGGCCAGCCCCCAGAAAGAGCCCGAGGACCTGCCTGAGCCCAAACCCCAGGGCTGCCCCTTCCCACTGGCCCACTTCCAGGTGGGCGCTTCCCAATTGTGAGCCGGAGTCTGAGCTGCTGACGACCCACGCAGGCTCCCCAGATTGAGGCTGTGTGGGCGCAGGGAGGCTTCACGGGGACGGCCTGTGTGCGCACAGTTCAGTCAGAGGGGAGTGGGCACCGGCCCACCTTCAGCCCTGCTCGGGGAGGAAATTGTGGCGGAGCAGACCCCTGGTGGCCTGAGCCTCCCTGACAAAGCCGCCACCCTTCTCAGTTCAAGTTCAGGGGCAGCACTGCCTTCAGGGGCCTCGGGGAGCCCTAGGTCTGGGCAGCAGCACCCCCAGGGCCACCCCTTGCCTAAGAAGCCCCAATTGCAGAGCTATGGAAACCTCTCACTGAAAGGATCCTCCAGGTCATTTAATCCAAATGCTGCAGCTCTTTGGGGGACAGGGAGCTCACCCCTCCCTGCTGAACACCTTCCCCACCCCGGGGTCGACTGGGCCCCCGGGGAAAAGGCACTCACGTCGATGTTGTCAATGTCCAGGATGCGGGAGTGGAACTGGAGGCCCAGCGCCTTGGCCTGCTGGATCGGGTGGGCCAGCTGGCTGTAGGTCTGCAACAAGAAGCCAGATACCCCCACGTGGCCAGCCACCTGCATGCGCAAGCCACGCCAGGGCGCCACACCCCTCGGGGGCTGATGGCCGAGGACTAGGAAACTCCCTGCCGGTGGGCTCAACAGCACGGTTTCCATGCTTCCAGCCCACACACCTTCCAGAAACGGCCCCCAGCGCCTGGGTATGTTGCGCCAGGGGTGGCAGATGCCAGGAGCACAGGTCCAAGCAGGGAGGCTGGTGCCATCATCGCGCTAATGAAAGCGGTATTAGTCAGGGAGCTCGGTGATGCTCCTGGAATGCGACCTGAAACACACTCCCAGCGGGAAGTTGGGGCCTCTCTGGCTGCTCTTGGACATCCCCATGCTCACCTCACTGTGCGTCCTGGCCTGGAACCAAACGTTTTTTCTAGGATTCATCCTACCCCACGGCTGCCTGGGTCCAGCTCCTTCTCACCGACCTGCCCCGTGGGTGGCCGTCAGCCACAGGCACCCTGCTCTTCCTCTGGGGCGCAGGGGCCCCCCAAATGACACCCTCATCCCCTTGTGCCTGCTCCCAAGCCCCAGGCACAGCCCCAGAGACACATGCAGCCTCGTATCTCAACAAGCAACCACGATGGCAGACATCCCAAAGGCATCCACCTTTTATGGAAATAACTGATCCGAGTTTAAAAAAAAAAAAGGTGCCAATCTGACTTTGTGTGTGGTTTCTTGGAGATGACATTTTAAAAATACCCCCGTGAGTGGCTGCAACTTCATCTGCGTTTCCAGGGGCACCAGCAGCTCTCTGGCAGAGATAACCAGCACATCCTAATGGTCCCAAAGTTAAAAAAAAAGAAAGAAAGAAAGAAAAAAAAAAACCACTCATAAATGCCTGCTGGATTAGTCACCGTGCAGGGGAGTATTTGAAAAGAAAATCTGACATCTCCTCTGCTTTTTCCAAGTTGTTTGTGAGCTGAGTACAGAATAGAATCAGCCAAGAGACTCTGGATTGCTCAACATAAAGAAGCCAGGGGTAAAAACCAAACCCCAAGAAGCGCAGGTCAGGGAGTAAGCAGGGTGAGGCGAAGTGCCTGAGAGACAGACGGGAGCCCCACTGTGACAAGACGGCTTCCAAGAACGGGCAGGGCGGACAGTGTGCTCTGAAGGATGCCTGACCCTCTGCCTCGCGGTCCAGGTCAGCCTGTGGCCTGGGACCCGGAGCCCCTCCTCTGGACACAGGCTTCTCCCCGGGTGGGAATCTATCCATGTCTGTCTTGATCTGTGTTTCAGGTTCTCACAATGAGAACAGCTGATAAATCCGTCTGGCGCCGCGCATTCTGGAGCTGCTCCTGTGTCTGCACTGTACCCTCATGACTCTGACGATGCACCTCTGGCCCAGGGAAGGGAGGTGACGCAGGCCCGGGGCCTCACACCCTGCTTGCTGTCCAGCACCCGCAACCCCTGAGCACCAGGGGAGTATCCAATGTGCCCCAGAGCTAGCCGCTGTCCCGTTCCACCACGCCCTCGCCCTGGCCTGCAGCCACCCCCACCCCAGGGCCCCCCACCCTGGCGGGCCCTTCCCAGGATGAGCCGCCTGAGCAGATCCTCTCCAAACTGTGATTTCTTTTTAGGACTAAATAGAAAAAAGAACGAAAGAAAGAAAAAAGCGAGCAAACACTCACTGCTTCATAGCACCAGTCTTTGAGAATGTCAAGCTCTCCAGAAATCATGGCCTAAAAAGGGAAGGAAAAAAGAAGCGTGAGAATGAGTGGGCTTCTGAGGCAGGAAAGCTCTGGAGAATGTTCTCCAGTGAGCACCTTTCCTCTGCAGACCCCCACCCCGAGGGTCTCAGTCGGGGGAGACCGGGTCAGGCTGCAGGAGAAGCGGAGCTCCTGCATGTGCGCAGGGAGCCTGAGCCTTTCTCAGGACAACAGGGCAGACTGGGGTGGGTCCCGAGGGCTTGGTGGAAGAAGAGAAGGGGACACTGTTTTGGGCTCTCACCCTGGCTAGGAAACTGAGCCAAGGAGGACAGGAATGGCCTCCTGCCTCCCCCTGGAGACGAAGCTTTGGGCCGTCAGGCCCCGCGCCCAGGTGGGGCAGAGGGGAAGTGGGGGGAGGATTCCCGGGGTGCGATGAGGGAAGCTTCCACAGGAAGGACCACGCGGAGGCAGCCCAGGAGGAGGGAACAGGCATCCACCCGGGACTGGACGGGCTGCCTGCGGGCATTCCGAAGGCCTCTGGCTTGGCTCAGTGCAGGATGCCCGGGCTCCAGCCAGGGCTGGGGGCCAGAGACGGGCAGAGAGGAGGCAGGGAAAGAGCAGCCGACCGCGGGCAGGGGCCTCATGGAGGGTGACCTTGAGCAAGCCACCCCCTCCTCGCTTATGAGCCAAAAGGAAAGGCAAGAGGACGAGAAGATAGGATTCAGGACCCCACAGAGGGAAAGCCCCCTGGGCTGCTGTGGTGGTCCTGCCTTCCTGCCCTGAGGGGCTTCCCCCACCCCTGAAAAGTCCCCGAAACACAAACACCTGGTCCCTCACAACTACTTTAGGAAGAGGGCTCCGCGGAGAGCCAGGAGCTCCTGGCTCCAGTGCGTGTGAGGGACTCAGTCCCTGGGGGGGGCACACCCTGTGGACGGGGAAGAGTGGTCAGAACTGCAGCCTGGGGACCTGCGGGGCCACAGATGTCCTCCTTCTCAGAGCTGCTTGTCCGACAATGGCCGGGCGTGGGGTGGTCAGGCCTCTCAAGATCAGAGCAAAGACTGCTTCCATAGCCAAGTGCCCCTGGAACTTCCCACTGGGCCCCAGCACCAGCCATGCGCACACACGAGGTGGGGGGTTGGGGCAGGCCCACGGGGCTTGGCGCCCAGCACCCACCTCCAGGACGTTTGGGATGATGTCATTCTCACACTGCTGCAGGAAGCGCTCCTTGTCAAAGGCGGGGTCCACCCGCAGGATCTCCGTGAGCACCTCCGACATCTCCGTCTTCGAGAACAGGCCCCCTGGGTGCAACCAAGTCAGGGGTGGGGTGAGGGCTGGGTTCCCCTCCCTGCTGCCGGCCTGGGTGTGGGGACAGTCCTGGGGCAGCCCACTCACCCAGCAAGTCTGTGACCTTGTCCGTCAGCACGCGGGACGCCCGGATGAAAGCGTTGTCACTTTCGTCATACTTCATCTTCATCTCGAAGAACCCTGCAGGGGGCAGGGTCAGGAGTCAGGGGCTCCTTCCAGAAGGACATGCCCACTCCATCGTGGGCCCCCATGCAGATCAGGAAAATGGGGGGACACCTCTGAGCCTGCTTCCTCATCAGAGGCCCACTGCACATCTGGGAGGCTGCCCCACGACCATGCTGGCTCCAGCAGAGACAGTGAACAGCCCTGATGGCAGTGCCCCTCTACCCCCATCAGCCAAGAAGTACTGGGTGTGTCCCTCAGGCTGCCTGGGGCCAACACTCCGCTACCCACTCACGGGGTGACTCTGTGGGAAGTGATCAGTCCTTTCTGACCCTGGTTTCCTCCTCTGTGAAAGGGGGGTCTGTCTTGTGCCCAGCACTCGGGGAGCAACCAATGCACGCCCACCGTCACCACCCTGCCATCACCCAGCTATGAGACGTGCACACTCACGGTTAAACACCACATTGTTGTCCCTGAAGTCCTTCCACTGCTGGTACCACTTGGAGTCCTTGTGCAGCACGACCCCCAGGGCCTCCCTGGGAAGGGCGGGGAGGCCGCTGAGCAGCAGCCGGGAGCCGCTGTTCCAAGCCCCATGCCCTCCGGCCCTCCGGCTCTTCCACGGCCCCAGGGAAGGGGGCGGCCAGATGGCGGTGTGATGACTTGTCCTCACCGCCTGGCCTCTGGCCTTCTCTACCCCATCAACCCTCTCAATTCTCTCAAAGGAGGCAGAGAATCTCAAGTGGAAAGCAACTCTACAAATTGACTTGGGAGGAACCTTTTGTGGGTCCTCGAAAAGGGACAACAGTGCAGGTGCTGAGAAGGGAGGTGAGAGGGGTGGGCCCCTCAGCCAGTCTGGTACCTACTCATTGGCCTCAAACACTTTTTCTTCCTTGAGTTTCTCTCCGGCAAACTCTTTCCTTTTCCTGAGCCGCTCAGGCCGCCGGTAGGGCCCCATCTGCCCCAGGACGCTCTCATCAATCTCCTTCTTTACCGACTCCACACCCTGCAGAACACAGCCATGCCATGGGGACGCTTGGGGGCCTCCCTGACACCCCAGACCAGCAGCGCTGGCCTGTCATGCCTGATCAACCCCACCCCCAGGCTTGAAGCCTCAGGGGAGGCATACTGCTGAGGGGAGGCCCCAGCTCTGCCTGACTCCTGACCCCGCCTCCTCCAACAGCATCTGATGCCTCCTGCTGCCCCAGATGAACTTCAGATTCTGAGCCTGATTCCTCACCCTCCCTGGAAACATCCTTTCATGGGGACTAGAGGCCAGAGGGGCATCCTGAGATCCGCCTCTGCCCCACTGCCCCCAACCAAGCTGACCCAAAGCCTGCGGATTCTACCTCCCTGAACCTCTGGAACCCATTTTCCTCTTGCCCCCACCACCCAAGACCCTTCTCCACCTCTGAGCTGCTGCCAGAGTCCTCGCCAGGCACCGGATGGCTCTGCTTTCAGGATGAAACCCAAACTTCCATGCGTGACCCTCAGGCCTCGCACCAGCCACGCCAAGCTGCGTGGGGTGCCCCGAGCTGGCAGGGCCTGCTCCCTCAGCCTGGCTGGCACTGAGGCGTCCCTGTCTCGCGTCGCTCAGGAACTGCCTGTCCCCTTCCCTGTCCCCAGGCCCTCTGAGAGCAGTAGCTTGGACTTTCTCTCCTGTGGCCCCACGGCCAGTAGAGAGCCTAGCACGTGGGAGGCTCCAACGAGTATTGACAGCGTAAGCTCAGGACCTGGAGTAATCGTGAGCCAGTCAGTCTCCGGGTCATGAGCACAAGCTAAAGGGGTTTGTTAGGCTGACAACAGGCCGGGGTTCTTGGTGCCTTAACCTGTAGCTCCTCAGGGCCTGTGACTTGCCCAAGGCCACCCAGCCAGGAGGGGCCGAGGACGGGTATGCTGTGTACCACCTGGTGAGGCCTCTCTAGGGCTGAGCTCAGAGACAGGGACTCTGGCTCTCAGGTTTGGAGCAGGTCAGGGCCAAGGGCTCCCTCGGACACCTGGGAGCTCACCTGGGAGAGGGCTTTGAAGGCAGCCGTCCTGCCAAGCTTCTCCCCTCCTTTGGACACGGACTCAGCAGACTGCTTGGCGGTCTTGGCTGCTCCCTCCACACCCTCCTTGATTTTCCGGCCAAGGTCACTTTTACTGACTTCATCAAGACTCTACTGAGACAGAGACGGGTGCGGCGTCAGCGGGCCTGCTGGAGCTCCCGGGGCTAAGAGCGGCCCAGCCCTCCAGAGCTCATGTGGCTCCAGACCTGGGCGCACATGTTCGAGAACCCTGTGTGCAACCTCTGGGGCGCTAGGCCCTGGGGTTCAGGGCTAGAACAGGCAGGAGCCCAGAGCCCTCCAATGCTGGCATGGAAGCAGCAACCCCAGCTAAGGAAGAAGGCAAGGAGGGTGTGCCTGAGGCTGGGCTGGCCTTGAAGTTTAGGGCCCTACCCCTCTTCAGCCCCCAGAACAGAAAAGCAACAAAACTCAAGTCCCCCTTCCCCTGAAGGAGCCCACCCTCACCCCCACCCCCACCCGGGGGCAAGGCACCTCTCCACTTCTATCTTAAGGCAGGAAGAAAAACATCCTCATTTCATCCTCCTGCTAGGCTTCAGCTTCTCCGGAAGCCTCCCGACCAGGCTGGCTCCTCCCTGCTCACCACCTACACCCACTCATCCTTGGCTGCCAAGTCGCAGCCCTGCCGGGGTGCCCGCACCTCCTGCCGCTCCAGGCAATGTCCCCACCTGCTGCCGCCACCGGGAGGTGAGGAACAGCTGGGCCCTGAGAACCTTGGCCAAGAGGCTGTGGGGCCCAGAGACCATTACCTCCTTCACGGTGCCTGTGATCTCCCCCAGCTTCTTCCGGATCACTTCGCCCGTCCGCATGGTCTCGGATTCAATGGTTCTCTATGTAAAGGATGTTGCAGATTTTCGTGGCAGTACAGCAGTAACAGGACAGCCCAGGGTCCAAAGAAGCATTTTCTCAGCAGCCCCTTCCTCCCCAGACACCCCTCACCTCCCATGTCCCCCCCTCGCCTACCCACCCGGTCCCTCCCTCTCCCCAGGGGCTCAGGCTGCCCCCTAGCCTGGTGTGTGGGTCCCAGCAGTGGGTCCCAGCAGCAGAGGGCTGAGACAGGCCCCTCCTGAGCAGAGCCCCAGGCTCCACGTCTCTCTCCGGGGGGCAAGGGCTGATCTTGCCCATTCGCTCATCTGTAGTGGCGGGGTGTGCTGTTCTCAGCATTACCCTGCCCCGCCCTACCCCATCCCAGCCACCCTGCCCCAACCTCAGCCTGCTCTGCCCCCAGACGACCTCTCAGTCTGCTCCTCATACTGAATGAAAAGGAGGGGCCATCTCCCATCGGGCCAAACCCCCCACTGGCGGGACCCACATAGGTAGTCACATCCAGGTGAGAGACTTGGGGACACTCAGAGGGAAGAGGCCTCGCCCACAGCCTGGAGATGGGGGGCAACAGAACAAAACCCAAGGGGCTTGGGGCAAGTGCCTACACCCCCAGGCTCAGCCACCGTGGGCGAGATGGGGGTGGTGTACTGCCTGGCAGAGCCCTTACGGGGCACCAGGCCCCCTCGCTGGCAGGCGCCCAGCAATGCTCTGGGTGAGGTGGCAGTGTGATTAACGATACCAGCACCAAACCCACCTTCTACCCACTTTGCTCAAGGGCCACGACGGGAAGGCTCTCAGGAGCAGCACATCTCAAACTTGGTGCAAGAGGGGCCACCTGGGGGACCCATGCAGCTGCAGAGTCTGACCCAGCAGGTCCAGAGGACTCTGAATCCCTGTCAGCGCTGCTGGTCTGCAGAGAACACTGCAGTCTCTTCGCAGACCTGGAAGGCTGGGCGGCCGGCTCCCGTCCCCTCGCTCCCCGTCATCAGTGACCAAGCCTCCCCAGCTGCCCTGGCCCTGCACTTAGAGGGAATCCCTGGTCCTGGGAGGGAGCCTGCGGCCGAGGGAGACACAAAGCAAAAGGACTCACAAAGCAAAAGGACTCACGTATTTCCTCCTGGCTTCTTGGAGCGCATCTGACTCCTCCAACTTCCTGGCTTCATCTCGGAACTTTTTTATACTTTCTTTCATTTCTTTGTTTTTAGCTAATTCTTGTTTTATATTATCTAGCAAGCCAGAGAGAAAGCCTTTCCTGTTTCCAGAAGAATAGGATTTGGACTAGAAAAAAAGTGTAAAAGAAACAAAGGCTTTTTAATTTTCTCTTTTCTGTTGAAACAAGTTTAAAAGAAACAGCTATCTCTTTTAGAAGATAAAAGATAAATTTTAAAAAACCACCAGGTGATAAATTGTAGGACATCTAAATGAGAAGTTATTCAGCAATAAAAAGAAATGGGGGTGGGGGTGGGGAAAAGCTCAGTGGTAGAGTGTGTGCTTAGCATGCATGAGGTCCTGGGTTCAACCCCCAGTGCCTCCACTAACAAAAAGAAAAAAGAAAGTTACCAAAGCCGTGAAAAGATATGAACGATTCACATAATGTTATAGTTCAATTACATCTCAATTTTACATGCATATCACTAAATGAGAAGCCAGTCTGCAAAGGCTCCGGACTATATGATTCCAACTCTTAAGATCCTGGGAAAGGTCAGTGCTTGCCAGGGGCTGGAGCTGGGGCAGGGGGAGGGAGGACAAACAAGCCAGGCTTTAGGGCAGGGAACACACTCTGTGTGATTCTGTCATGGGAGACACATTTCATCAGACATTGTTTCCATCCCATAAAATGTACAACAGCCAGTGAACCCGAATGCCAGTGACAGACCTCAGTCACGTGTCAATATTGGCTTGTCAGTTGTAACAAAAGTACCGCCCTAACTGCGAGATGCCCATCCTGGGGAGAAGTGTGCCAGGTGGGAGAAGAGGAGCAGAGGGAGTTGACGGGCACTCCCTGTACTTACCATTCCAAAAACAAACAGATAAAATCTATTGAAAACAAGACAAAAATGCCAGGCTCCTTCTGCAACAGGGGAAAGGCTGGGCGAGGAACAGGCAAGCTTGGAATCCTCACAGGGATTCAAACATGCTGGGCCAAGGCCAAGGTCAACACCCAAAAGGACCCTCGTCCCAGGACTACAGTCAAAAGAGCTCTGTGGTCCCTCATCCCAAAGAAGCGGGTACAGGCCCTACTCCCTGGACTCCTGGGGCCACTCTCAAGTCCCCAGCTATGATTTACATGTCACCCAAGGGCCTAGGGACTGGCACAAACCTCCTTCTCTCAGCCCACATGATCAGAGTCGCCGAGAACCCAAGCTCAAGGTATGCCCCATCCTAGAGGAAGACCCAACCCAACACCCCCAGAGGCCAGACCCCAGGAGGCCGTGTTCCAGGCACAGGAGCCGGTGTTATATGCTGTCCTGCTTGAGACACAAGCTTCAGGGTCAGACAGAACCAGGTTTACATCCCTGCTTCACCACCTGTATAACTAAGAGCAGGCTCGGAAGAGAGAAAGCTTAAAGAATGGCGGTGAGAGGGTCAAGTCGTGGGAAAGCGACCGCACATGCTGGGCTGCTCCTACCACTTCCAGGGGGGTGCTGGGGGCGCGGCACCAGCCTCAGGGGCACCTGCCTCCCTGGTGCCCTCCAGCCCCAGGGAAGGCCACAGCAAGTCCGGGCACCGCTCCACAGGTCGGGTGGCCAGGCCTGGCGCTGGCGGGCCGCCGTCTGGTCTAGATGCGCCCCTGCCAGCCTTCCTCCTGGGAAATCGGAGTTCTAAGACTGTCAGGGACTGCACCAGCTCGCAGCAGCCCAATGGCTCACTCCCAGGGCTGCAAACTGTGGGTGGGGGGTGGGGGCGGGGCTGAACAGCTTCACCCAGAAGCGCCGAAGGGCATGTCTGATGCCCACAACAGCCCCTGTGAGGCAGGTAACCTGGAGGGAAGAGGGGAGGGTGGGGGCTGCCCAAGCATGTGGATTGGAGACAGCGTCAGGCTTTGGGCTTTCTTCCCTTGTGCTGGTGAGGCACCACCAGAAACGTGGTTGAAGAGGAGTGACAAGGAGGGCAAAAGCTCTAGAAATATTATCTGGGAGGAACAACATAAAGAGTAAGGGCAGACATAGCCTGGGGAAACCCAGCTTCAGGAGACGATGGGTGACTCTGCTCGAAAGCTTAGGGGGCTGTCACCCAGAAGAGGGCACAGCTTTGCGTGACGGAGGACCTGCACGGGGAAGCCAGCGGGAGGCGGATTTCAGCTCAGAAGGAGGATGCTTTTCTCGCCATCAGAGCTGAGATGGCACACCACTCCGTGTGGCAGAAGCCCAACCCTTAACAGGGTCAAGCAGTTCCCGGGACACCAAAAGGACCAGGCACACAGGGCTCTCCAACTCCGAAGGCCTTGGATATGGTATGCCTGTCAATCAGACGCCCCTGGTAGTGCGGGCAGCATTCTGCAGCCCCCTCTCCTGTCAGCTAGGTCTGTTTCCACATCCCCCTCCCTGTCCACTTGCTCATGTCCTGAGTCACTCACCAGGAGCAGCTCTCCACCCGGCCGGCGCATCTGATAGGTACCATGGGGGAAGGGCACTAGGTTGTGGCTGGTCAGGAAATGAACTCCACTGCTGAGGCATCTCTAATATAGAAAGAAAAGAGAAAGATCCATTCCGATCAGAGGGTGACAAGGAGGTAAGCAGGGCGCACAGAAAAGCAGGGATCATCTGAGACTCATCTGACGATTTTTATCACCTGCCTAACGCATGATAGACACTCTACGATCTTCACAAATTCTGAGAAGCCAGTGGAAAGAGAAGACACTGGATCTGCATCTCCAGGGCCCCTATCTACCCTTCTGCCTCTGAACCTGGTAGAAACCACATGGGTCCCAGGAAATGCCAACCTATGGTGGAAGAAGGCTAAATGCACCAGGCTGATGAATGCCACTCGTCTGAAAATGGGCATGCTGAACCTCAATGCTGGTGGCAAGCAGTCTTCTCTCACCAGGCCACCCTACTTTTGCCAGTCTTGGAAGACCAGAGACCTGGGCTTCCAGAGGTAAACATTGATAACTTATTGTCCCAGCACAAAGCTGGAACAAATCTCCCACGTCCCAGAACAAGCAGGGCAACAAGGGGAGTCACTTGGGCAAAGATGCTGCTGACCTCACATGAAAGCCATTTCCTCTACCTAACAATGAACTGAAGCTCCATGCAGGTCCTGTTCAACACTGCACCCAAGCACCCAGCAAGTGACCAGAGGCACTGATGTTAATGACGTGAAAGAACCACTCTTCCATTTCCATATTCCCTGGACCTTTCCTCTCCCTGTTCCTTGCTTCCTGTCTACAGAACTCTAAGCAACATCCCACACGTACATATGGATGCCTCGACTCCTATGGCTACTCAAAAGAGTAACCCATTGACCCTGGAGCCACTGACTTCAGCAACAGTCTGAAATACAAGTGGATGACTGTCTAACTTGGAAGAAGAATCCCAGAGCAGGACCAAACCTAAGGTTGGTTCCCTTTCAGTCTCTTGCCGAAATCCAAACACGTGTAAGTTCAACCTCTAAACCTGCCTCAAAAGTCAAGTAGCCCGGGGGGGAAAAAAATCAGTCCTGGGTCAAAAAACACCTTCTTTCTCCTGACACTCAGATTCCTATGAGCTATTTTCCTTCCTCCAGAGTCAGGCTCTGGAACCAAACTGAGCTTTGGACCAAGTCAGCCGCCCCACTAGCTCTGAAACTGTGAGGAGCTTGCTAAATACTTTTGAGTTCCCAGTTTCCTAACCTTCTGAAACAGCGACAAGCAGCAGAAACCAGAGTATTGTTTTCCGAAAGCGCTGTACACGCCTTGACACCCACCGCAACTGTGAGCCCAGGGTCTTAGCCAGGACAACTACCTTCCACACTTACACTGAGAGTACTAGGAGAGGCGATACAGGAAATGCTCCAGGTAAAGGGCCTGGCATATAAAGGTGAGCAAGGATTGTCACGGTTTTTTGCTTTCTCCTCGCCACTTTCTCCACTGAGAGCCACGACCACCATTCCCTCCTCGGTGCACGTGGGGTCCGCCAGGAAGTGAGGGGCGATCCGCTCCCTGCCCGGCTCGGTGCATTGCCTCTCCCGGTCCGGCACGCTCGGCCCTCGCCCTCGGGCCTCGCTCCGGGGCCCCCGCCCCGCCCTCGGCTGACACAGGGACCCAACCCCGAGCCTCTCGAGGAGCCCAGAGAAGGGCCGAGGGGACCAAATGCCTGGGGAAAACGAGGCCCTGGAGGTCACGTGCCCGGAGCTCCCTAGTCCCGCCCCCTGGCCCCACAGGTCTGCTTACCCGCGGGCAGCGGCACAAGCCTCCCCGCAGCGCCGCCGCCGCCGCCATGCTGGAGGATCCCGTGTGACCTTCTCACGGCGCGATCCGATGGCGTCAGCCGCCGCGTCTGCCTGGTGCGACCTGGACCTGGGAAAAGCGGTAACTGAGGGCGGTGTTTGTGAGAGGGACAAGCCTATCATTGGACAGGGCTCCCAAGGCGGGACGGGGCCGTGGAGGGGGGCCCACGGTGGAGGCGTGGCCTGGCAGGGGGCGGGGAATTCCTAGAGAGCTAGGCCCCCGATAGGGCAGAATTTCGGAAGAGCGAGGCCTGTGACTGGATGTGACGTGAGGGGCGGGCACTCCTGTGAGACAGAGACTTATGGTTGGATAAGACAGCGAAGAGGCGGAGCCTGAGGGCATGGATTCTGTCACGAGCTGCGAATCCCCGACAGACCATGCTGGGTTCGCGTGGCTGGAGGAATAGGTGAGCAGAGCCACCCACCACAGGACCGATTCAGTTGCATTCTGACTGGCCGGTGGACAAGTCCTATAGTGACTGACTTGGGCTCTCACTGACGACTGACAGTGACCAACAGACGGGTAAGTGAGTTGCTTCAAGATCAAGAGCGAATGAGCCTACAGTTACAGAAGTTTGGGAAGGCGTCTGTTGGTTTTGGTCCAGGAAAGGAACAGGAAGCTGAGACCAAGCTGGGTATGGTCTCACTGCATCGATTCAGTGTGAATTGACACACCTTGCCCTAAAGAAGCTCAGGCCTCTGTCCTGTTGGCACCCAAAAGTTATTTTCCATCTAGAAGAATTTCGCCCCCGAGTGGCGGTACCTTGACATGCAGTCTGAGACTGGGGAGGGGTGGTGGGCTAGTACCGTCGAGGGTTAGTGCTTTGCCCTACTGAAACCTTTTGCCTTGCTAAACTGTGGTCTGGTCTATGCAACTTGAAAGGGAGGCAACAGACATTCCATGACTTCAGGGTAGGTTTGATCTGCGTTCCCTGTCCCTCAGGAGCTCCCTCTCCAGGTGAGAATAAGGGATGAGGGATTCCACTCTGGCTTTGTTTGAAATGTCTTTTACTCCAAGAGGAGCAAACTAAGTTAAATAGCTGGGTTATACAGGTTTGTTGCTGAGAAGAAGGGCTGGCTTCTTAGTTGTAGTTGAAACCATGGAGTTGAACAAGGGCACCCAGGGACAGTATGTCAGGTGGGTACATCAAAGGCCCATAGGTCAAATGGAGGAGACTGGGTAGGACTTGTCAACAGGTAGGAAGAGGACCTGGAGGGCCTTGGAGAAGGCTGGTGGAGTAAGCAGTGCTGAGTGCAGTAGAGAACTCAGGCAAGGCAGCAGGCCAGAAGTGTATCCATCGTCCTTTGCGTTTTGCAACGTGGAGGTCCTTGGTGTGATGAGGGTTTTGGTTGAATGGTGGCTGTGGAAGCCAGGTTTCAGCGGGCTGAGATTTTTTTTTTTTTCATCCAGAGGCGTGCTGGAGCCAGCTCATAATGCCTGGCAAGAGCCAACTGTCAAATTTTCAGGAATTTTGGAGGCAGTTATTAAAAACAGCCATTGTTTTAAAACTAATTGTATAAACTTACAATCGATTGGATTATACTGAAACAAAGGTAATACTCAAAACTCATCTATGTTCTGTCAATGCTACTGATCACATCTGTACGCTGGAAATACCATGTAATGTGTGCCACTGCATCTTTTACAATTTGGGTTTTTTTTTTTTTTTTAATGGAGGTATCCTCTCTCCTAGGGTTTTGTTTTGTTATTGGTTTTTTTTTAAATAGAGATATTGGGGATTGAACTCAGGACCTCGTGCATGCTAAGCACGTGCCCCACTGAGCTATATCCTCCCCCGACGAATTCTGTGTTTAAGGACATCACATTCATAGCCTGAAATTGGCCATGGTGGAAATATTTACACCATAAGAACTGACAAACACTACAGATCAGGAGCTTTCTGGTTTGTTCAGAGGGTCAGTTACTTAACCAGCACATAGACAGAGTGAACGTAGATGCCTCCGAGGAAGCTTCACAGTGCTTAGAAGGTGCAGGGATGACAGCTGGAGGGACATATGGGGTAGAGTTGAGGGTATTTTGTTTGTTTTTCCCACCTTTTTATTTTGAAAAATTTCTAAGCCATAAAAAAATTTCAAGAATAGTATAATGAAGGGAGGAGGAGGGTATGGCTAGCATGCACACTAGCCCTGGGTTCAATCACCAGTACCTCCTCTAAAAATAAATAAAGCAATAAACCTATTTACCTCCCTCCCCCCCAAAAATAAAGAAAGAACACTTACATACCCTTTCACTAGATTCATTTTGCCACATTTGCTTTAGCATTCTCTCTAGTATAGATAGATAGAGAGATAAGAGAGAGAGAGAGAGAGATACAAACAAATTTGTTTTGCTAAAGCATTTGGAAGAGTTGCGGGCGTCAGGACACTTCCCCTTCAATACTTCAGCCTGTAGGACACAGTGCCATTGTCACAAGACATTCCTTCTCATTGATAAACTAATGAAAATTCAATTGATGAAAGTATCCTTCTTTCCCCGGTTTGATAGCTCTTTTTCCAAATCTAGCGTTCAGTCAGGTTTCACTTATTGCATTTGGTTGTCATCTCTTTCATCCAGCAGCATCCCCCTTGATTTTTTGGTGGGGCAGGATGGGGAGTCTTTCATGACTTTGATGATTTTGGAGGCCTGTTGTTTTGGAAAAACATCCCCCATTCTGAACTGACCAATTGATTCGGCAAGATTAGGTTGCAGTTTTGTCCAGAACGTTCCGATGGAAATGTCTCCTTCTTGCTGGGAAGCCCATGACGTAAGCGTGTGATGCTTAGTTTGAAGGTGATGCTGAGTTTGCTGGCTAGGCTAAGGGTTTGGTTGTTCTTAAGGGGAGGGAGGGAGGGTATATTTACATGCTGAGCTGCTGGGCCTTCTGAGCTGGAGGGAAGAGAATGTTGAAGAGCCGGGGAGAGGAAGAGAGAGGCCCCCCCCAACCCCCGTGCTTTGGGTCTATTCTGGGAGGGACAGGGAGGGGAGAGAGCATGACTGGGAAGTCCTATGCTGGCCCAGGAGGGTGTCGGTCAGGGCATTGGTCCAGCCTGTGACGAGCAGGGAGAGAGCCTGCTCTGCATTCACCACCCTGGTCCCCGTGGGGAAGGGCCAGGCAGGGGGGTGTGCAGGCGGGCAGATGCTCTTCAGAGAGCCCCACACAAGGAATTCTGAGTCTCCACCACTCTTGTCAATCTGTGAGCCCCTTGGGGACCAGGTTGCTTAGTTCAGTGCCTGGCATACAGTAGGTGCTCAATGAACATGTGTATCGACAAAAGGAATGAAAGAAAGAGCCACTGGAGAATCTTACGTGAAATCTCTTGAACATGGAAGGCCTTATGTATATAGCACAGGTTTCCAGGCGGAGGATGGGCTCCACCTGGCTTTTCCTGGCTGGCTGGGGTGGGGATGGGGCTAGGGTCAGCGACATCAACCCAGCTACCATTTTCTAGCCTAAAGGCCAGAAGTCTGGCTGGGTTCTTGCTGCGACAGCACATATATTAACACTGAAACAAGACAGAGAAATTAGCTCAGCCCCTTGTGTAAGGGTGACAAGTGAGTGACATATTTTTACAATGGGTATATATTTGACTATACTCTACACTTGAAAACTGGTTAAGATCCTCTCTCTCTGTCTCTCTTTCTCTCCCCCCATGCCAGGAAGACAGCCCTCACCAGGGACCAGATCTGCCGGCACCTTGATCTCAAGACTTCCCAGCCTCCAGAACTGTGAGAAATAAACATCCGCTGTGTAAGCCCCTAGGAGGTGGTATTTTGCATTAGCTGCTCCAGCTGACTGATCCCGTGTGCCCCGGCCTGCCCGGCGCTGGGTCATGGCAGAGTGCAGGGAACCTTCCCGCCGCCACCATATGGTGAGTGTGCATTGCAGTGGGCTGGGTGTGGCAGATGGCAAAGCCAGAAGTGACAAGGACCAAGGCAATCAGGGAGCCACCCTTTGGAGAAGCATCTGGAGAGCCAGTTCTTGGCCATGGGTTTTTGGCATCCGGCCGGAAGGCGGAGGTTCAGGGCTAAGATTATCACAGGAAGACTCTTGGTGTTATTATCTACCACTCTGTAGCAGAGTACCCAAAATGTGGCGGCTTAACAGAGAGCAGAGCGGTGGTTGCCAGGGACCAGGGGTGCAGGGGTGGGAGGATGCGGCAATGAGTGGGATGAGTCCGTTCCAGAGCTCTGCCCTACAGCTAGCCCAGTGCCTGCAGCTTGCCGTCCTGTACTGCGCCCTAAAAACATTTGTTAAGAAGGCAGATCTCATGTTAAGTGTTCTGCCCCTTCAAAAGCCCCCAAAGCAGAGAGATATGTGGAAAACTCTGGAGATGATGGACACATTCATTACCTTGATTGTGGCGATGGGGTCACAGGTGTGTCCGCACGCGTCAATTGTATACATGAAATCTGGGCAGGTTTTGTAGATCAACTGTACCCCAATAAGGCTGTGTGTCCTCGCACAGTGGAAGGGGCAAGGGGATCTCTCCAGGGCCTCTTTTATAAAGATCCTGGGGCACTTTTATAAGAAGCGTCCAGAAGACATAATGGCTTAAAACAATGAATATGCATGCTCTCACATTCTCTGCAGGTCAGGCAGGAGTCCGGGTGCGACCCAGCTGTTCCTATGGTTCAGAGTGTCTTACAAGTTTACAGTCAGGGTATCTGGTGGGGCCACAATCTAGGCCCAGCTTGGGGAGGGTTCTGCTCCAAGATCACTCACGCGGCTGTTGGCAGGATTCAGTCCCTTGACGGCCGTGGGTGAAGGGCCTCTGCTTCCCACTGATGACTGGCGGTGGCCCTCTTGGGTTGTTTGCTGTGGGGGCGACAGCGGCTTCCAATATGGCAGCTGGCCTGTCCGAGGGGGTGAGAGAGGCCCACCGGCAAGACAAGCCACAGTCTTTTGTCACCTAATCTTGGTTGTGGCATCCCATCCCATTTGTTCGTTAGAAGGTCTCACCAGGTCCTGCCCACACTCAAGGCGAGAGGATCAGGCAAGAGCATGAACCTAGGAGGTGGGAGTCATGGGGCCACTTTAGAGACTGCCCCCCACCTGTACTCTTTCTAAGCATTACAGAGGTTTGATTACACAGCCTGGGGAGGGCAAGACTGGGACTCAGGGATAACTCAGGCTTTGTTAGTTACAGTTGTAGCATAGAGAACCTGGGGCAGAAAACCGACATTAGTGGAAATCTGAGACAATCTGAATCAAGTGTGGACTTCAGCTAATGTAGAATGTATAGCTTTATAATGTATCAGTATTGTAACAAAAGTCCCCCATTAATCTAGGACATTACTAATAGGGGAAGTGGTGTCTGTGTCTTTTTTTTTTTTTACAAATAGATGCATCATTTTAATGTATTCATCTTACTATTCTGAATTTAGGCATTAATGTAAAAAAATTAGTGATCATGTCTTTTTTTTTTTAATATAAAACTTTATTTTTCAGAGCAGTTTTAGGTTCACAGCAAAATTGAGTGGGAAGTGCCAGGAGTAATGAAAAAGAATACGAAAACAAATATATGCATGTATATGGATGACTGAAATATGATGCTGGACACTTGAAATTGACACAACATTGTAAAGTGACTGTACTTCAACAAAAAGAAAGAGAGAGAAAGAAAGAAAGAGAGAGAGAAAGAAAGGAAGGAAGGAAGAACAGGGAGTTCCCGTAAGCCCTCTGCCCCACGCTGCCACACACAGCCTCCCACGCCACAGTCACCCTCAGTCCACAGATGACATTAGGGTTCACCCCTGGTGGCGCACACTCTGTGGGTTTGGACAAATGTTTAATGACGTGTCTCCACCATTACAGGAGCGTACAGAATAATTTCATTGCCCTAAACATCCTCTGTGCTCTGCCTGTTCATCTTTCCCGGCCCCACGGCCCCTGGAACGACTGATCTATTCCCTGTCTCCCTAGTTTTGTCTTTTCCAGAACGTCACAGTGCTGGAAGCATACATCATGGAGCCTTTTCAGATGGGCTCCTTCCACTTAGTCATATGCACTGAAGTTCTTCCCCCATCTTCACGGCTTGATAGGTCATTTCTTTTGAGTACTGAGTAACATCCCATTGTCTGGATGTATCGCAGTTTATCCATTCACCTCCTGAAGGACGTTTTGGTTGCTTCCAAGTTTTGGCATTCATGAATAAAACTGCTCTAACCATCCATGTGCAGGTTTTTATGTGCTTATGTAAGTTTTCACTTCATCTGGAGAAGTACCAAGGAGTGTGACTGCCAGATCAATTATTTCTTTTTTATACACTCAGTGTACCATAGGATGGCACTCAATTCTCACTGCAATTATGTCTCTTGTCAGTTTCTTCTCCTTTTTTTCCCCTTTTATTCTTGTATTTTATGAAGCCTATAGGTTTAATACTGCCCTCATCTCCGATTTTATTGTCATGATGTTCATCATAGCATCAGGTTCTTAATCTTTTCAACCTAAATGATATTTTTCTCTGATATTAACAGTGCCGATCAGATTTTGCTGTTTAGAACAATAACAGCTGTGATTTACTGAGCTCTCACCAGGCTAGGCAGTGTGCCAAGTACTTCACACGCTCTTTGGTGAGGCCCTTTTTGGCTGGAAGGAGCCCGGATGAAGGAGAATGTATCTAACCCTGCAGCGGAACCTCAAAGGCAGAACTAGATTGTCCCTCTGGCCTCGTGGAAGCTAGCCTGGGAAGCAGGCACCTCCTTATGAAGAGGAATCTACTGTCTCCAGCCTAAGGCTGTCCCTGCTCACCTTCTCCCAGCGGCCCCTCACTTGCTGTTAGGGCCTGAGTGGTGTCCCTCCAAACTCATATGCTGAAGCCTTCACCCTTAGCACCTCAGAATGTGACTGTATTTCGAGATGGGACATTTAAAGTGGTAATTAAGAGGTGGGGTGGGGTATAGCTCAGGGGTAGAGTACACACTTGGCATGCACAGGGTCCTGGGTTCAATCCCCAGCACCTCCACTTAAAAAAAAAGAAAAAGAAAAAGAAAAAGAAACAAGACTTTAAAGTGGTAATTAAGGTAAAACAGGGTCATTAGAATCTGACCAGTGTCCTTATAAGAGGAAGTTAGGGCACAGACACACACAGAGGGGAGGCCAGCAAGAAGACTGCCACCTATGAGCCAAGGAGAGATTCCTCAGAAGAAACCGACCTTGCTGACACCTTGACCTTGGACTTCCAGCCTCCAGAACCATAAGAAAATACATTCCTGCTGTGTAAGCCACCCAGACTATGGTCCCTTGTCAGGGCAGCCCCTGCAAATTCACACAGCAGTTCCTCTGCCTCCTCCCTTGGGCTCAGGGCCCCCGCCCACGCTGGGCTTCTGCTGCCCCCAGGCCTTCGCCATCTGGCTGCCTTCTGTCTGCCTTCTGTCTGGCCTCCTTCCCACTCCTGCCCCCCCCCACGTCTACCCGGCTGACTCTTTCCTCCGTCTCCTGTTCTCCTTCCCAGGAGTAAGAATAGCTGCTGGCACTGGTGGCGTGCCTCCCCTGTTCCAGACGGGGTGCCGGGCCCTTAGGGGTGGCATCCTACTTAGCTCCAGCCCACATCCCTTCGAGAAGGATGCTATCATTAGCCATCTCGTACAGACAGGCCCCTGAAGCTGGCAGAGAGAGGGGAAGGAAGTTGGCCACAACTAGAGCATCAACAAAGGGAGTCTGGCTGGTCCCATCAGGGCAGAGCCTCTGACTCAGATCACCGCCCAGACCCTTGGCCCGTCCGCCAGGCGCAGGCAAAGTGATGTGGGTACGGCAGGCATTGAATCCTCTAAATCTGTGAAGCTGGCAGCACCATTCCCTGAGCGAGGGAGCAAGGGCCTCCAGAGAATAGTGAGTTAGTGGTGAATGGGGACAGAATTTCAGTTTGGGGTGATGAGAAAGTTCTGGAAATGGATGGTTGCACAATAATGTGAATGCACTGAATGCCACTGTACTGGACATTTAACAATAATTAAGATAGTAAATTTTATGTTATGTATATTTTACCACAATACAAAAATTAATAAACACGCGTATTATTTTTAAAAAGAAAGATTCAGGAGTTGGGGGAGGGGGGACATGGGCAGGAGACTTCATTGTGGTTTGCATGGGGAGAAATGGGTGAGGAAGGCTAGGCAGGCTTGGGATCAGCTAGTTTAGGCGATTTCAGCAGGCTCTAGGTGTCGGGGCTGGCCCTAGGTGTCTGGCAGCTGGCCTTGGGGTGATCAGGACAGAGGAATATGGCCTCTTGGAGTGTGGAGTTCTGATAAGGGAGGCAGTTAGGGGTATCAGCTCTGGATTGGCTGGTTTGCACAGGAAAGGTGCACTTTTTGGCAAGCAGTTTACTCTCCCTAGGAATTAGCCAGCCCTGGGAGTCTCACCCAGATTACCAAGGTCCCAAGATGTCAAAGCACCAGAATACAGAAGATAAGACATGGTTAATATGCAAAGACAAAGAGCAGCACTGCCAAAGGGCAAAGGCAGGAAGGCTAGAGCAGTCCCGGGGGCTGGGAGTCACTGTCCCACCAGGCCAGGGCAGACTCTGAGACATGGATGGAGTGGGAGGCGGGTGTCGTCAAGGCTGGGACCCCCTCCATCCCTCCTATGCCCTCTGCCTTTGAGCCTTCTCTGGAATGGAGGGGCTGAGGGAATAGCCAGGACCAAGCCTGGGGTCTTGAGCTGACAGTGCAGCCCCGCCAGGGCTCTGTGTGCCTCTGGCTTTGCTCCAGGCTTCTGGCAGGTGCAGCTGTGTCTACAGAGCCCTGCCCCACAGACCTGGGATTCCTCCTGCCCTGTCCTGCCTATGGCTTCTCAGTCCTCCTCCCCACTCTTGCCCCTCCTGGTTGGATGAAATCCCCCCAGTTCCTTGACCCCCATCTAGATTTGTCTCCTCTGCCATTCTTCACAGCAGTCAACCTGTGTGGTTATTCAGTGATGTCTGTCTTTCCCATGAGACCAGCTCTTCTCTGATATTGAAGGATCAGGTAGACCATGGTCATGCTTCTTTTAAAATTTCCAGTCTGATGTGAAGCAATATGTGGTTTGGCTGTGCGTGGCTGGTACACAGCTGGGAATATGCTAAGTGAATTAGACAACAAACACCCAGGTTGACTTGGGGCCCAGGCAAGAGAACATGACGGGTCAACTGAGAAGGCACTTGGATGTCTCGACAATGTCAAAATGCATCCCGTGTTTCTAAAGCCCTCTGTTCCTGTCCTGTGCCTGTCTACTGTGGCTCAGCCTTGACCGGCATGGCATGTGCTCAGTGAGGACAGGGACTGTCCTCCGGGCCTCATCTTAGTACCCTCAGAACTGACACACTGTAGGTGGCTGTGGGTTGAATTATGTCTCCCCAAATTCATACACTGCATCCCTAACCCCTAAGACCTCAGAACATGACCTTATTGGAAAATAGGTTCATTATAGATCAGTGAAAATGAGGTCATACCGGAGTCAATGGGCCCCAAATCCAACATGACTGGTGTCCTCATTTGGACTCAGACACGCACACAGGGAGAACGCCACGTGGAGATGAAGGCAGAAATTGGAGTCAGGCTACAGGAAGGCAAAGAACGCCAGCAGTCACAGAAGCAAGGAGAGGGGCCTGGAACAGACTCCCCCCTCCCAGCGCTCAGAAGGAACCAACCCTGCCAACACATTGATCTCGGATTTCTAGCCTCTAGGACTGTGAGATGATAAATTTCTGTTGTTTAAGCCACACTAGCAAACTAATACACGTCTTTAGTTAATGTCTGTTGTATGTTAGTATCTGTGCACAAGCAGACTCAGTAAGCCCCACGTGAGCTGGCCAGACTGGAGTGCTGGAGGGCTCCCCGTGTGGGCTGAGCGCACACGATCGGATCAGCTGATCTACCACAAATGTCAAACTTTTGGCAGCTGAAAGCCCTAAGATGATTTTTGTTTTTTAATTGAAGCAAAATTCATATAACAAAAGGTGGAGGGTGGATTCAAAGGTCCTGAAAAGGAGGATATGAGGGGGAAGGGGGAGCTTTACACACATCATCTCTTTACATTGAAAACATTTACAGATTGTATCTTCATGGGGCCAAACGGTTCAAAAATAACTTGATAAATTTTAATTTTTTTCTTCAGTCATGAAAGGAGGTGAGTGGGATGTTTTAAGATTTTTTTTTAATTACCAAAAAAAAAATAGCAAAGCTTTTTGAAAAAGCATATTTCAGGTTTAGGCTTCTGCCTTTCTGTGGGTCCGGGGGCCCGACACCTCCACCATCAACAATCATCCTCCTTGCGTTATCTCTGCTCTCTGGGTGGCACTCTGATTCCTCCGTCTGGGACCCATCTCTTCCTGAGGTTCCCTTTATTCATTCACTGTTTATCTTCACCTGGAGATGCTGCCCTGCAGTCCAGTCTGGTGGCTCCTGGGGCCTCCTCCGTCAGGGCACACATATCACTGCCAGATGCCCTGTGAAAGCCTTTTGGTGGTGCTGCCCCTATCCCAGCCCAGCCCAGTCCCTATGGCCCAGGAGGGGGAGTTTACACTGAGAAGCCATGCAAGAGGCAAGGCCTCTCCTGGCAGGGGGAACAGCGTGGGCAAGGGCTTGGCGTCCAAGGATCAGGGACACCCGACCCCCTTCACTGCAGGAGTAACCTCGGCATTCGAGCTCTCCACCTCTTTGACTTGTGAACAGACACACCCCACTGCTCCTTTCCTTCCTGGCAGAGGCCTGCAGGCACATGCACTCCTGCTTTCAGGGGCTGCCCTGAGATTTTTGTTCAAGCCCCATGCACAGCTCCCTGAGGGGCCCCAGGTGAAGTTTCGGGCTGCCACGCACTCCGCTTGTCAAGCCAGGCATCATCATCACGCCGCTTTCCTGTTTTCCTGGGATGTGACAATTTCATGTGGGCAAAGGAGAAAGCTCACGTGCACTGGTAGGTAAAAACTGGCTTTAGTTTTAGAGCCCCTGGACCCCAGCCGGCCCTGGTGGTCCCGGAGCTCCAGGCCCTGTACAGACTTTCTGAAAACTCGCTCTGCCCTGTCCCTCTGCATTCCCCAGCAGCTAGCTGTTTGGTGTGGGTCGAGGGGTTGGGTGGTTTACACCGTGGACCCACCAGGCCTCTCCATGAGGCTTCAGTTGACAGAAGAGGGCATGCGTGCCTGGGCCACCAAAGCGGCTCTCCTGCTAACCGGCCAGCCCTATGCCCACCCCCACCTTCTGCCCTGGGTCCCTGCAACCAGAGAGGGCCCCTCAGCGGCCTGCCCCGAGCCCTGGTCGCTCTCTTCGACACCCAGCCAAGGGCTGTCTGAGTTGGTTTCCTCCAGGACCCAGGCCTTCACACCCCAAGGCCCAGATGCTGCCCACTTGGACTCTTCAGGCCCCCCATCAAGTCCTCAACTTTGAGAAAACCCATCGGACAGAGCAAGGTCCTTGGAATGAAGGGGAAGGTGGGCTTTGAGATTCCATAGTCTAGAAGAAGCCCAAAGACAACCAGAAAGCTTAACAGAGATGGAGGCAGTCACACGGGACCCCACGCCGAGGGCCCTGCCTGAGCTCGAGCTAAGCTTCTTGAAATTCTTGATACTTGTTGAACCAGAAGCCCTGCAAATTCTGCCCCAGTTCTGGTGGGAGTTTAGGAGGAGCCCTGGGGCTCTCAGAGGACACCGTTCCCGGATGTCCGAATGGGGAGGAGCTGGCTGTGTGCTCACGATGCAGGGTCTCAAGAGGAATCCTCCTTTGCCAGCTCTGGGGTGACCGGAAGATCCCTGGGAGAGCTTGGGTGGGTCCAGGCCCCTGGCACGTGCCCAGCCCCTTCCCACCCCTGTGTGGTTACACAGGCCGAGTGTCCCGCCTGCAGAAGGTGTCAGGCCTCCTCCGCACCCCAACTTCCCATCCTCGGCTGAACCCCAAAGGGGACAGTTCAGAGGCACGAAACTAAGTTGCAGTCTAAATCCAGGATGCTCTATATCAAACTGGTGAAAATAAGTCACCAGCACTGAATGGTGTCTGTTTTCCAATGGCCTAAGCTTCCGTGTATCACCTGGAAATGGGTACGTGAGCAATAGTAAACCTTCCTCACTGTTCAGGAAAAGTGCTCTATGAAGTGGACAGCGTGCTAATAGCGACTAGCTCTCATTTCCCACCACGACCTCCTAGCTCCTTGGAACTCCCTCCTGTTCTGCTAACGCCTTCTCAGACGCCTCTGAGGGACCCCTACACCCAGCACTCGGCACACCCGGGAATGGGATGGGGGTGTTTGGTCTGTTCTTTTGGATCCTGGGTGGGATGAAACGTGCCACCAGCCCACGAGAGGTGGGCAAAGCAAGGTGCTAACTTGGGAGAAATGCTCCATGGCCAGCTTTCATTTTGCTGCAGGACTTCTGGCGGCTTCCCAAAGCTTGGGGCTGCCACTTGTCAGGGCTCCTAGCCCCACGCTACCCACTGTCCTGCTCTGAGCAGGCTCCAGGCCAGGAGCAGAGGATAAGGCACCGATTCACTGTGCCCCTACCCACCACCCCTCACTCCACAGTGAAAAACACTCTCACGTCACAACTCGGTCCTTCCTATCACTGAACAGAAGCCACGCTTCTCCAGGACAACACTGGTGTCTGATTTTCTCTCTTCTCCCCCAGAAATCCTTTCCAATTGTGCTAGGAAAGTATTGAGGGCAAACAAACTCACCCAAAACCCAAAGACAAAAGGATGCAGCCATTTGGCCCCCAGAGCCTTAACCTTGAATGGAACTGGGAAAACAGCCCCGCTGAGACAGTGTGGTGCCAAGAGCTCCCCAACCTGGCACAGGGGGCTCAGCCTCTTGGCTCCCAATTCCAGGGTAGGGGAGGATCGGAAGCCGTCCTGGGCGCCAGAGGTGGAGATGGGGGGCGGCATGGCTTTGTTGAAGCACACCCCCACTCATGGTGCTCTCTTAAACCTCCTGCTTCTCAGAGTGGGCCCTTGGAGAGCTGGTATCACCTGGGAATTGGTCAGAAATGCAGACCCTCAAGTTCAGCCCAAAATTGCTGTATCTGCTTTTGAACAAGGCCCCCTGGGGGAGGGGGAGGCACACTCTGGGTCTGAGAAGCCCTGCTCTGCGATGCGTGGGGAAAGGCTGAACCCCAGACCCCTTCTCCCCAGTGCACAGGTGTAGACAGTGCCTGGGGAGCTGCCTGGGGGCCCCAGAGCCCCTGCTGGAAGGCTGAGCACCCAAGGGACAGCCCTGGAGCCACCTCCTGCTGGAGCTCGGCCCTCCTCCCCCAGGTGGTACTTGCCTGCCCCTCTAGCAGGGACATGGGCTAGTTGTTCTGAGGGAGAACACAGACCACAAGAAACACACAAGACAGAAAACCTGGTGACTTTAGGAGAGGCTACAGGAGAAGCATGTCCATGGGTTTAATTTGAGTCCAGGGGTGCAGGGACCTGGGGGCTGCTCTCTCTGCTGAGCCAAGCCCAGCCTCACTCCCTGGCTGCTTGCTAGATTCACAGCAGCCATGGTTAAGTGGGACACCTACTTGATCTGTCTTCCTCTTCACAAGGATCCCATGGGGTGGGTGTTGTGGACCCCATTTCACAAATGGGGACACTGAGGCTCAGGCAGTCAGGGGCCTGCCCACGTTGCACACTGAGGAGGAGGGGCGGGAGAGCCAGGATTCAAACCTTAGACTCTGATCCTCCCGCCTCTCGGTGAGCTGGAACTCACTTCCCCTCACCCAAGGAGATGAGTGTCAGAAAACATTGGGGATGGCCACAGGCTCAGGCGTGGGGATGGAAAGGCAACACTTAGGGACAAGACAGGAAGCCCATGAGCCTTTGAGCCTGGAGAAGAGGGGCCTCTGGGTCTCCCACGGGAAGAGAGGGCAGTGTGTGGGGCTGTGGGGAGCCGATCACAGCACGTGGCAATGCGTGGGTCAAGGCCCCTGCACGGAGCTCACTTAGGAAGAAGGAAGAGGTCCCCTGAGGCTAAATCAGCCTGGATGGAGCTTTACTCGGCGATGGCAGCTTACGAGTTACACACCATCACCCCTACAGCACCACACTGCAACGATCCCACTTCATTTATTACCAAAATATCACAGAATTCCAGTCATCGTTAACATACAAGTGTTAAACACAAACCTGTCACCTGTGAAAAGAACTAAGTATTCGGACAATCGAGTCGTTTGGAATCGTTAATACCCCAAACCGTTATCACTCCAGACTCCAAAAATACACTTTGAGAGCTTTGGAAACTGAATTAAAATGTCTACACAGCTATGAACAATTGTTTAATAAAACTTTTTCATGTTTCCATTACATGTAAATATATCAATTTGGCATCTCTATAAAAACTCTGAAAATGGTGCAAAAGTTTCATTCTCTTTGAGAAAGCCATTGACAAAAAATATTCACACTTCACTAAAATTTTGAAAAATGGTCTTCTTTCAAAGCTTCTTTATTAATCTGAAATCTTCTGGATTATCAAAATCTAGGTTTGCTTTTTCCTCCTAAAACACTAAAGAACATTTATTCACAAGGATAAAAAGGCGAATTGGGGAAATGGAAAACTGAGGACTTTTTCCCTGAAAATAAAAAAAAAAAACCAAAAAACAAAAAAAATTTTTTGAAAGCTAATTACATAAGCATCCTCCAAAGAACACAATGGGACCCACTTCACCGGCGGCTTTGCACAGCAGTGTCATACTTTATTGAAAACAAACCCATGTAAAAACAAAGTTAAAATGAAAAATGGTACCTGAAAAATAAATTATTTTATATAAAACAAATCAATAACTTAAAACACACTAATATACAAAACGTCTGGCCATCTACTGTACAACATGGGAACCAGTTGGTAAAGTGCCCCCCCACCCCCGAGCAAGTCACTGTAAACAAGCGTTACATGGTTAAGAGGTGGCCCCAACCACGGACAAGCCTTCTCTCCTGGTGGAAGTGAAATACAGTCTCTCGAGTCGCCGCTCAAGCCATCAGTCAGCCTACCTGAGCTCCTCGCGGTGACTGACAAGTAGTGATTTATTTATTTGTTGTAATGACCAAGCAGAAAACTGAACTTTGTCACCAAAGGGTTGTGGAAAAATACAATCATTAGAAGTCACAGGCAAACCCCAAGGTGTGGACACACAAACCCTGCCAGAGGTCGGGGATTCAGGCCCCACCGCTACCGTGAGCAGGTGCCAGTCACCGGCGCCCATTCACAGAAAGCACTGGTGGCTTCAGCTGGGGCCAGGCCTGGGGCGCTGAGGGACAGCAGGAGGGGCTTCCTGAGGAGCTGCCTCAGGTCCCAGGAGGTGCCAGAGGTCCTGGGAAGATAGGAAGGGTTTCAGGTGGAGGGCTGCGGCGCGGGGGTCGGGGAAAGAGGCCCCCGGCTGCTTATTCTTATTCTCTGCTATCCAACCCATGAAGGCTGCAAAAAGCACAGAGGTCAAGCCAGGCGGAATCGGATGTGAAACAGAACAGCTGGGAGGTGTTAATTCTGACGTTCAAGGCTGAAAGCCGACGGGGGCCGGTCCATGGCCCTAGTCTGGAGGCAACCCAGGGTAAGTTATTGCCAGTAACTGTCTTTGGAGTCACCTGTCTGTCTGACCCAGCGGGGCACCCCCTTCCCTAGAGCAGCACGGTTCAGACCCTGGCCCCTGGGTTGCCAGCGCTGACACCAAGAGCGGATTCTCAAAGGTTAAGGCAGCTGCCCTTGGCAGGGGAAAGACTCACCTTCTGGGAATAAAGAAGGTGGAACTCACCCAGCACCACCTGCCCACAGGCTGAGAAAGCCCAGCGTTCAGCTTTTTTGGCAAGCAGGTGGCACTGGGGGGAATCCCTGCCACAGGACGTGTGGCTGGAGGCACAGCCACTGCAGAAAACCACTGCTTGGCATGTTACATCGAAAGGCTAAAGAAAGGCAGAGCCAAGGGGTGAAAAATCGGTAACTCAGTCAGAACCAGGTTCACAGATTTGGAGCCGCTTGCTGAAGGCCTATCAGGGGAAGTCACACAGGCCAAGAGAGAACGCCGTCAGAGCCTCTTTGGTATTTATGTACCAAACCAAACTTTAGATAAATTAACATCATCTACTCTTAATTCTTTCTCATCAAAATTCCCAAATAAAAGGAGAGCATTCATTTTACGAAGCACAAATATGATTGATCTATGTTAAAAAAAATTGTTTCAAACAGTTTCTTCTAGATTGTGGTTTCAGAAACTGGGATCTTCTTTTTGCAAACAAGCCTAGAGAAGATGTGATGAACTTTTTGGACACAGGCCAGCATCTGGCACTTCCCTGGACAATTATTTTTCAGGAGTAACATGTCAAAAGTAAAATACTTCCACACACTTGAAAATTAAAAGTCCCAAAGAAACACTGGGGTTTTTAGCTAGAAGGCTGCACAGAGTGGGCACCACGTAAAACGAGCAGCTTACTGAACTGAGAAACTCCAGGCAACTTTCAAAGTTCCATCATACATACTTCCTGGTTCCTTCCCATCTGTGCCAGCATCAGGGTAGTAGTATGGTTCAAATAAGAGAAGGGAGGACAGAAGCTGCGGCAGGTGCTGGCTGTGGGCCCGTCATTTCAGTCTATGCTTCCAACAGAATTCTCGACAGACGTACAACACTAGCAGGGCTGGCAGGAACGTGTGTCAGTGAGGACACTTATGGGTCACTTTTAGACCTGGGAATGTCATCTTCATTGAGAAGATGTTGGCCCGAGGCTAGCAAAACCTAAAAGGCATATTTTTCCAGGAACGCATCCCAGTCCCGGGGTGAAGAGCACTCTAGGGCAGAGCAGGGACCTTCTTTGTGTCAAATCCAGGCAAACGAGCCTTGGTTCCAGGAGGAGGCACATAAGCTGGCTTTGACTTAGCATCTGGAAAATTCTGCTGGAGGGAGGGGACCTCCCCTGGCACTCAGCCAACTTATGAGACCAGGCCTCAAGGTATGAACTTGGTTGGCCCTTTGTGAGAGAAAAATATGGCAACATCTTACATTTGGGAGGGTAATGCAAGCAGCTGGCAGCCTCTCAATGAAGTAGGAGGGAAATGGGGTGGGGACAGGCCCAGGGGCCTCTTGGGACACTGTGCCGCTCCGGTGAAGGCCACTTAAATAAATAAATAGATAGATAAATAGATAAATAATGCCACAATTCCATGACATCGGTAACTACAACTTGCCTATCGTTCCATGTTTCAGTCTCACGTCGAGGTTAAAAGCTGCTGGTACTAAGCTATCCTGTTTTGATTCCCTCACACACTTATTATTTCTAAAAATCAGAGCGTGCTCCTGAGGAGCGGCCTGGAGACCTGGCCCTGCCCGCTCACTTCTCAGGCCTCCCTCATACTCTCCCTGCTGGCTCCCTGCTGTCAACAACACCATCTGTGACTGCACAGGCCCACGTCACAGCTCTGTCGTGAGGCAAGTACATCTGTTTCTTAAGATCTTATAAATCCTCCCTGAAGGCTGGGCAGTCTGTACCTTACCTAGCCAAAAAGAAAGAAAAGGTAAAATAAAAAACAAAACAAAATTCGAGCAAAACAAAATCAAATTTAATGGTCTTAAATGCAAAAGTAAAAACAAACAAAAAACACAAAAAAAGCAAAAGAAAATTAACAGAACAACCCAAATTTCAAGGCAGTTATGAAGAGAACTTGGAGGGTTAATCTTTAAAACTACAAATCAAAGGGTTTTTGTCGTTGTTGTTAACAGGTAACTGGCAGGAAGTAAGTAACTTTTCTGCTGAGTGTTCATAGGAAAGCAAAGTTTCAAAACAAAACCCGACTAAAATAGAAGAAAGTCTAGCGCTCACGAGAAGGGATGCGAGAAATACAATGCTCAAATGTTTCTGGGTCATTAAAAAACAGAGCTATCTTAACGCATTCGAGCCGTGTTCAATGCTCTTGGAAACTGGAGAAATGATTGTGAACAACAGAATCCGATGTGTGGGGCACCGTGCATGCAATGTGTGGACAGAAATTCGGGAAGTCAGAGGAGCAACACATCTTCAGGCGTGCCTGGAGCTGAGATCTGACTCTGGAATACACTGGAGTTTCCCTGAAACTCTTTGGTCCGTTCCCATTGGCGCCTGGGCTTACGGGAACCCACTTGCGTCCTCTGCAGGGCCCGGCCCGGGCCCCCCACCTCAGGGGTCACCAAGGCAGACGGGCCGCCGTTGCCAGGGCCCCTCAGCTGAGCGAGCAGGAGGCGGCAATGGGACCTGCCTGGGAAAGCAATTTCCTGTCAATCAAAGCAGAAATCGCTTAAAATGTTGAAGCAGGCGAGCAAACGCACACTCAGCATCTGTCTAACATCTTTAGTTTCCAAACTAAAACTAAAAGGTCATATCTCGTTTTTGTTTATTTCTATCCAGTTGTGGAGACATCAAATGAGACGCGTGTCAGTCTCAGAAGTGAAAGCCTGCTTCAGTCTCACCACCGTCCCGAGGGACTGGTCAGGCAACGCGGTCTACTGAGACTTCTGTTTAATATATATTTTAAAGGAAATAACTTAAGAAACTTAAAATTGGTCTAACATTGTGGGATTTCAAACATTTGAACATGTCGGTTGCATCCCAGAGTATAAAAACCTTTTCACTTCTCATTTAGACTAAGACAAACACTTGTGAAAATTGGCGCAAAATGAGTTGTACACTAACAAAAAAGTTTCAACTTCTTTCACTCTTAATTATCTATTCCGTACAAAAAAAGCATGAGCGAGTTATTTGTGGGACTTGTTGGTTTTGAAGGAAACCTGTAAGATTTTGTCCCCCAGGCGGTAGCCGTTCAGACTTGCTATGGCCATTGCGGCCTCTTCATAGTTTGTCATGGTCACAAAGCCAAAGCCTTTGCACTTGTTGGTGTTGAAGTCGCGAATCACTTTCACATTGGTAACCGCACCAAAGGGGCCAAACATCTGCCAGAGGATTCCCTCATCGGCATCTTGACCAAGGTTGTAGATGAAGATGCACCAGCCCGAAGAAGCGTTGCCCGGGACATTGACACCAGAAAGCCCACTCATGTGATCTACACCCATAGGGGAGAACCTAGCAAACAGAGAGCACAGCATTCAGGTCAAGGTCAGCGGGGGCCCAGGTGAGGTCCCTGGGGCCGGCACACCCCCATCGGTCACAAGCAGGAGTTTTTTTTAACTGAGAGGAATTCACTACGGTGGCGGAGGGAGGGCGTGGACTCCCGGCTCAGAGACACTGGCTGCCTGTAGGTGGTCAGGCCTCCACTCACTTCCCTTGGAGAGATGGCCTGTGGTGGTCTCTGACCAGCTGCTCCCTCCACCCCTCCCTGTGTGTGTGGGGAGGTCCCACTGAGTCACACTTGTACATCCCACATTTTAAGTGATGGAAGCTTCTCCGGGTCCTCCTAGGTGCTGTTACACCCTCAGCTCTCCTCGGAGGAAACTCTTCCCTCATACTCTATGTTGATGTGTAGGGGAAGGGCCGAATTTTTTTCTTTTCTTTCCCTGAATTTTGTACCCAGCCCTTGTCATGACCCTCTCCGAGGGTTCACAGCCCAGCAGTGTCTGGATACAGCACACTCCTGTGAAGGGTACAGGGCACAGGGAGTTCCTTCCCACAGCTCTGGACAGCCTTAATATCCCTGGAGGCTCAGGGCCAAACCAAGGGCTAGGAACGGCAAGTTCATCAAGCTTTACCAAAAACGCAGGGCCCTTTCCAAAGCGACACTTTTAGTTATGTCAAAAATAAGCCTTCTACAAACGGTGGCCATTGCAGTAGGGATGAAGGGGAATGATGAAATGTTATTGAAGCCACGTGGCCCTCTAGGTATTTCACAAATTAAAGAGGAATGGTCACAGGGTCAATTTAAGAATACTTGAGCACGACACAGCACCTCTGAAGCCACATGATATAATGGAAGAAGTATTACCTACTCCAAAATAAAATCTGGCTTTGGGCTGTGGGTGTGATCTGGGGGTAAGTGGGGTGCCTTCAAGTGCCACTGCACAGATTCACTCTCAACAGACATGAGAGAGGAGGGACCAGCCCCAGAAGTGCTACCCACTAAGCCAACGGTTTTTGTCAATGCAGGGACAGAGGAATCAAGACACATTACCAGCCATGATTTTGAATTTGTGAGAATAATTTTAAACAGCCCACACCCGATGACTGAATTGATTGAGTAACTCAGGTGGCCCATTAGTGGTGAGACCACAGGATCACTGAAATGGGGGTGGGAAAAGGCACCCAAGTATCTGTATGAGCTGGTTTTCAGTGAGAACTGGAAAGAGAGTCTGATTTTTAAAAGGACCTCGTTTTCTCCAAGTTTTGTACCATCTGGACCCAAATTATCATGAACCAAATCTTTACGTACATCTTATACTGAGAATAGCCTGAGGTGACCTTTTACTGTCTCTTACTGACACGATTCTCACTCGTATCCATTACTGTGAGTTTTCTCCTGCTGGCTGGAGCTGATTTCTTTCGTCTCCGCCATCATGAAACCCATCCCTTACTCTTTACTCCAATGGTACAAAAGGAGAACTGACCCTTCCTTAATTTGGGGGCTTCTCTCGATGTGATAAGAACTTACTGAAAACTCTCCTCTTCTGGGTCTTTCTTCCTCCTGTCCATATCTTAGTCTGCCTTATGGTGGCGAGTCTTCCCTCCCGCCCCTTCCTTCCTCCCATCGCTGGGGGTCACGCTCCTCTCTTGCCCCTCTGGGCTCCATTTTCTCTTCTCCAACCTTCTTGGTTTCCCAGAGGGGACTGGAGAACTCACTGGACTTGGCCGTCCACACATCCCCCACAATTAGCAGTGATGCCGACTGTGCTACCTGACTTTCAAAACTGAATTTAGCTCACTTCTATCCAAAAATGCTTCCTCTTCCTTTGTCTTTAAACCAGAAAAGCCAGCTGTGGAACATGAGCCAAGCTGAGAAGAACTCTGAATTACTGGACTATGAAAATGAGACCTTGAAAAATGGCATCTGTGGAAATGAGAAGGGTTTTACCCAAGCTCACTGCTTTAAAAAAGATGGGAAATCTGAAAATCACAGAGAAAAGTCCTTAACGCACCCGAGATGAGCCCTCATGACACTTCTTGAGGTTCTGACAGAAACAAAACAGAATGGCTCCTAAACTGGGATCTCAGCTATCCATGAGGTGAGAACACACCTGAGTTTAGAGCTCAAGTTACTGGCTCTAATCACCTCTGTTCTACGAGATCCTGGCTACTAGAATCAATTTCAGTATGGAAAGACTAAGGGAGGCGAGGAAATGGTTCACCTCTAGGACAGGGCTTTTAAACCGAAGGCATGTAATATGATAGTCAGACACCAAATGACCCATGGGGTAGATGAAGAAGAAAGGTTTGCCTTGGGGCTGCTGATCAAAAGTCTAAAACCTGTGGAAGACTCAGGAAGAACGGCTCTCGCGTTAAGCACACCTAAGGCTGCATCTTTCCTCTCCCAGACATTGGAGGATCTTTTCAACTCACGGGTCCACCCACCTGTCACTAGAAACTGCACGCTGGAGCGCTGCACACTCACTCTGCCAGGAGCTGGTTGGATCTGCACCATCTTTTTAAATTCCAATTAAAGACAAAGGGGATTGGGAAGCAACAGCCTTCATACAGATACCTTTTTGATGGAGGTGGGGGGCATGGAGACATGAAATGCAACTTTCTGATGTGAGCAGCCCTGTGTGCCCAGCAGTTTCCATTGCACGTGGTCACCCAGCCAGCAGGGCCACGCACAACTGGAGGGGCACCTTGAGCCGTGGTGGGAAGAGGCTGCGTAGGTGAGAGCACTGCCCTCTTGACCCACCTGAATCTCTGTGCCTGGTGGTGCACGGGGCCTCCGAACCGTCTAGCCGGTGAGTGGTACAGCTGGGAGAGCAGCGCCACGTTTTTGTTCTGGTTGGGATTGGCTGCGAACTTCACTGTAATGGGCTCGGAGGAACCTGGGGGTTTATGACCATTGAAACTGGTAATTGCCTCTTCTGCTTCCGACCGTTTGTCAAACCGGATAAACGCAACCCCTCTGGACAAACCTTTTTAACAAACCAACAAAAATGGAGTTAGGGGGAAAACAATGTAAGGATTTTTAAAACTGAAAAGCAAAAGTCAAGTCAGTCAGTCAACTGTGGTTCAAACCGGATGCTTGGTTAATGAGATAAACAAAAATTAAACCTAAATAATGGAAACATGAACAAATTAAAAAAAACAAACAATGACTAATAAAAGCTTAAGGTTTCAGACTTTCTTCTGAGTTGAAGCAACAACTCCACAGTTTAGTGCCAAAGATATTTTGGTGACGGACGTTCCAGACACCCCAAACCTCCTTCTTAAAGGAAGCTATGTTACAGGAGATTAAACGCCACCACTACTCTGACACCAGGGGCCACCACAGTGTGGTGCACAGTGTGCTGAGGAGTGGGCGGGCAACGCGGAATTCTCTCTGGGCCAGGAGACACTCCCTCCCACGGCCAGCCCGGCCATCGGCCTCGCACCCCAGCCAGGCCTTCCCAGCCTGATCGCACGCCTGCTTGCTTGGTGCCCGGCTCAGCCTCCTTCATCCAGGAAGGGCGTGGAGTCCTAGTAAGCAGGCCTCACCCTGAAGGCTCTGGCTGGCCACCACCAACTCACTGACCTGTTGGATATTCCACTGTGAGGTCCTGGGCCCTCCTGTGGACCCCAAATTGCCCTCAGAATCTACTAAGGTCACTGGCTCTTTTCCCAGAAGACTCCCCAGGCACACACAACAGAGTTGACACCCACCCACAGACTCCCCAGCAGCATAAGGGTCCCCGCCTGGGGCCCACTTCGTACCTGCAACAGGAAGGGCCAGGGCTCCCCATCACGGCCACCAGCTGCCTCAGGAGAGCACCTTTTCTTACTGCTTGGACTGAGCCACCTGAAGGCAAGCCCTGGATCTTGCTGTAACCCCATCCCTTGACAGAGCTAGAATATGCCCAGGACCAAGCTGCCTGAGTCCAAGGCCCAGTGCTGAAAGCAGGGTTGGGTCAGCCCGGCACGAGTGTGAGACCTGAGCAAAACAGGTGGGAGGGGGCTCAGTCACCCTCTGCCCTCGGCCCCTGATCTGTCCACATTCTGAGCCTAGGAGGAATGATGGGGGCCTTCGTCCCTTGAAAAAGTCGAGGAATGGGGTGGGGTGGGGGTGAGGTAACACCTAGGGAGAAGAAATAGGGGTCAAGTGTGAAGATCGAGGTGTAGCAGAGAGGTGACAGCTGATGGCCAGTGTTGGGGTGATGTGACTGGGCTGGAGGCCCGGTCAGGGAGGCTGCAGCAGATGGCCCGACCCTGGACACTCTTCCTCCACTGCCAGTCACAGGCTGTCCTAAATCGCACTTTCTTCTCTAGATAAAGGCTTTTAGCACATGGTGAATGACAGTCATCAGAGCAGAACATCCAGGGCCTTGGGCCACTAGCAGTGTAAGCAGGAGGAACATCCCCCAGTCAGCTCCCAGGCCCCAACACCTTGCTTCGCCATTTCCCACAGGTCCCACCAACCGTCCCCAGGGTGGGCACAGGGCTGGGGTCCCCCAGCTGGTCCCCAAGCCTCAGAGGGACATGGAGAGACGTGGGCACACTGAGTGGGTGCAGAGATAAGTGTCACTGCAAGGCACGGTCCCCCTCTGGGCCTAGAATCCCACACTCTGTCCTGACTTGGACGCAACACTATGGGCCCCATTTGAACAGGCAGACAGCAGGCAGGGGCCCCTGGGCCAGGGCTTCTTCCTTTACAACTGTGATATACTGTGGACACCCCAGCTGAGTCCTAAAGGCACAACCCCCAGCTCTCCAAGTGGGAAACGCCCCCAGCACAGCACCCTGGGAGGCCCCACAGTGGCTTCTAGTGGCCTCAAGGCTGCCCCCACACTGGCTCCATGACTGTTTAAACATGAACTTTAAACTGACACAGCCAGAGACACACTTAATTAGTGAGATCACACCCAGCAATTCACATGTGTGCCAGGAAAATTCTAGAGCCGAGCTCATTTTAAAATTTCAGTTCAGAAGGGACACCTGAAAACACGCACTCAGCATACAGTTTTTATTTACTCTTAAACGGCATGAACGATGGCTTAGACAGACGAGAACCTGAATGAAATCTAACTGCAGGCGGGTATCTGGGAGCTGCCTGCAGGACACAGTTCTACTCTATAAAGACCTTGTGATCAAGCAGAAAGAGAGAGTGTGTGCAAACGTGGTTTCCCTGTTTGGTTCTATAAAATGACCATCAAAGGAAAATTGCCCGAGTGAAACGGAGAAAACCTGAATAAGAGAAAGAGTGTTATTTACAGAGAGGGGATATAAGCTCACTCAATGATCTGATGAACGTATACTTTTTGAAGATGGCTCTGTGGGGATTTTTCCCTGTAGTGTTTTTAGAATTAAGAGCAGAGACCAATAAATGGCACAATCTCCAGATGAAAAAACCATGAAGTTCACAATTAAAATGTATAAAGAAACAAAGAAATTTAAAAAAATAAAAGTTTGGCCAGCTCAGAAGGTTAAGGTTTTTTACGTGCTTCCCCACTTCTCTAACCCTAGAAAGCAGGGCATATGAAGGCAAGCCTGACACGCAAACTTGCTTGCCACGCCACTCTCTGCCCCGGCCGCCCAGGTTCCATGGGGTCCCAGCAACGAGCACCCTCTGCCCCAGCAGAGGAGCCCTGGGCAGGTGGTCCTCTGGAGCAGAGGGAGGGAAGGGAGGCTCACAGTCCCAGGGGCTCACCATCCTACTCCAGTTCCTGGGCTAGGGGAGGGCTGTGAAGAGGGGGGAACCCCTGGGACCCCCTCATAGCTTCTCCTTTTGTCCTCTTGCAAAGATCCTAAAGACAGAGAGACATGGGAGGCGGTGGGGCGGCAGTCCCTTCGCTGAAGTGGCAGACACTGGCGGGGAGGCCTGAGGGCACAACTCTGAGTTCAAGGCCAAGACCAAGAGGAAACCCTGAAGTGCCTCCAAACTCTAGGAGACACCAGCCTTGCAGAGGGAAAGGGGGCAAAATCCCCAGCAAATGGGCTGTCCGTTAGGAAGCTGTCCGGAGTGACCTCCTCGGCATGGTGGGGATGAAAGCCTGGGGTGTGGTCTCGAGCTGGGTGGCCTCCAACGAGAAAGAGTCGGGCCCTGCTCAGCAGTGCTGGGCTGGACAGATGAGCAGAGGCACGGCTGTCTGCATGGGATCAGGAAAAGCAGGGCTGAGGATACGGAACGTGGGCCCTGCTCTGGGTCCCGGGCAGCGCCCCTAGACCCTCCTATGCCGGTGGGGCTGGGAAGAAATACACATGCTGACCAGCCAACTGCATGACTCTCTCAACAAACACTCGAAGGTAAGTAAAGGGGACTTCAGGGGCCACAGGAAGGTCTTCTGGAGCGGAGAGGGGGTTATATCAAGTATACAGCATCTGGGCCTCACACCCACCCCCTGCCCCAGAGCCAAGGGGCAGAATGAAGGAGTCCATGTCCCCTCAGCACAGCCTGCTGTTGGAGTGGGCATCTGCACCAGGCTTGGGGGTACCCAGAGCTGCCATCAAAGGCCAGCAACTCGCACTGGGGGACCAGGCTCCTCCTCAGGCCCCTGGGGGATTTGGGCTGTCCACTCCTCTCCAGGTTGGGCCCCTGTTCAGGACTGTAACCTGGCCGGCAGGCGGGGCCTGCACACCCCAAGCTGAGCTTCCACAGCTGGGGCGGGAGAGGGGAGAGCGAGTGACAAGACCGCTGGCCCCAAAGCACATAGCTCAGGGTAGGGTGCAGGAAAATGCAGGGTTATGCGTGCACCTCCACCCCACCCGTCACGGGCCGGGAAGGTCCTGCCCGCCTGCTCTGTGTCTGCTCTGCAGCCTCCGGGAGCCGCTGGTCTCTCAGAAGGGAGGTCACCTCAGAGCTATGACTGCCTGAGGCCCACCTGCCAGTGTTTCTTTTAGTACCTCAGCCAAGTGGGTGGTGAACACGCTCTGTGCCAAAGAACATTAAAGTCAACTGCAGACAATTCCGTTGGCTCCACTGAGCTCCAGGAGCAGCAGCCTTCCTTTCTAGTCTGTCAGCACATCCCTACTCCCGCTGAGAGCAGAGCTGAGCAGCCCACAAGCAGGGCGGTCCCAGCTCACTGCTCCCCGCACGGAGCCAGGCCCTACACCAGCAGGGCAGGTGGATGAACGGCGACAGTGGAGCCCAGCCACTGCTCACCCGCTGGGGTTGCTCTCAGGAAGGTGGGTGTGGGGCTCAGCTCAGCGGTGCCGGACTGCTTCACGTAAAGCCCAGAGCCCAAGCTGCCATGTCCTGAACTGAGATGACCCCAGAGGGCCTGGCAAAGGGGCCGGGATGGCCAGCGAGAGGAATTTGCTGCCCTGGAGCCCTCTGGGCTGTGAATGTGCTGCCCCAGGGGGGCAGCTGAGTCATGAAGACCAAGGAACGGCTCCTCAGAAACAGCCACCCTTGGAGCTCTGGGGCAGTGAAAGATGGGGACTCTGGACCTGGAGTAAAGACTGTCTTACCCCGCATACCACTGCTGGCAGTAAGAACGGCCACTCGGTAGACCCAGCCGGGCCACGTGGCTACCTGCGAGAAGGGCCAGAATCTCTCAGTGTTTTCACCATAAAAGGTTGGCCTCACATTCTCTGTCAAGAGCTGCTTTTATGTCATTTTACCTGCCCAGCCGCATAAAACAAAAGCCAGCATCCTCAGACTGATTCTGTCCTCACTGGAGGAATCACTCACAGCATTTACCATCAAACAGTGACCTGTCTTCCCTGGGAGCCCCGGCCCCTGGCCCGGAGGACAGCCTCCTGGCGTCCGGGGCTGCCCGCCGTACCTGTGGTCTGATCCACGAGGACCCGGGAGTTGATGATGCGCCCGAACCGAGAGAACATGTCCTCCACGTCCTTCTGGGTCATGGTCCTCGGGAGCCCGCTGATGTACAAGTTGGCGTCTTTGATGACCTCTGAGCTCGGGCGGGCATACGACACCTTGAAAACAAAACCGCTGGCTGGGGTTAGGGCAGGTGTGTGGCCAAAGCATCGAGGGAGGGTGTTACGTTTTCAAGTGAGAAGCCAACCCTCTGGTAGGAGGTCACGTGAGCACTCATCACTGGCGGCAGCCCGTGCTGGCAGCTCCCCTCGGGCACCCTGATGAGGCAGACGTTACTCCTGTTTCATAAAGTCGAGAGACTCAGGGCCCAAAGCTGGTCGGCAGCAGGGCAGACCCAATCCGGGCTGCTTGTTCCACCCCCTCAACGGCCTCAGGCCTCTCTGGACAACGAGCAGGGCTGAGAACACCACCTGGTCCTTTCTGTGAGGAGCCCAGGGCAAGGCAGTGAGAGCTGGGTTTTGCTGGGAGTGTGACACCCGACTGCCAGCAGGCAAGCTTGCCAGCAGGGAGCTCAGACAGGGCTCGAGGCCTGGGGGAGCCCACACGAGCCCACACGTGTTTTTTGGCTTTATGCTTTGCAAAACTGAAGGAAAGCTAAAAGGAACTTCTGCAGTGGCTTAGGGAGAACAGTGTGTGTGTTGGGGCCAATGGCAAGGAAAGATCTTTGGTGCTTTCCCAGGTTGGGGTGACAGCTGTGTGGATCCTGCAGGCCCAGAAGCGATGGGGCCAAGGCCAGGCCCCTGCTAGGAGGGAGCAGCTGGGACGAAGCCCTTCTGCCTACAAAGGGGCAGCCTGGGGGACAGAACTCAATCACACCCAAGGCAGTCAGAGCCGAGTCAGGAGGCTGCAGAGGAGGAGGAGGCAGAGAACCGTGTGCTCTGGAAGGGTGGGGCTCAGACCTGTGCAGAATGTTCTCTCAGGGTCACAAAACCAATGCAGCAAGGAGCCTGAGACCACAACACAGGAGCGAACATGACCTCTCAGATGCCACTGGGAGGCACAAGGGCACAGACAACAGGAGTGTCCTCACAGCGCTCAGGCCTCCAGGAAGGGCAGGTATAGTTCTACACACCCAGAACACACACACATACACACACACACACACACACACACACACACGCATGCCCCTTCATGCATGTGCTTGCGGACTCCCAAACATTGGATGAGCACCTATGACATTCCAGAAAAAGAGACGACAGACATCGCCTTTGCCTGTGAAGCAGACAGCAATGCCATGGAAAGATGGCAAATGACAGGAGAAACTGGTGGTGTAGTCACAGCCCAGCTCCACCTGAAGAGGAGGCGGGGACCACGGAGGTGAGCTCAAAGGTGAGTGGAACAGAAAGTGATGCTGATCAGGAGGACACGCCAGGGCACTGGGTCCTGTCAGGAGCTAGTGGCCTCCAAAAGGCAGTACAGTACAAGCTGACAGTCCCTGGAAGTTTCCCTGAGGTGCATCCAAGCCTGAGGCACCTTGGTGAGGCCTGTGGTGCAGGCACTTTGGGGCCACTTAATGATGTATTCGAGGCCTGGGCCAGATGCAGCACTGTCCCCAGAGAAAGAGGCCACCATGGCCCACAGGGCTTCTGTGACCAGGGTGGCCTGGCCATGATCCTGGCTTCCAGAGGAGGTCAGCTTTCCCAGTGCCACCTGGACCCACACTGACCAGACCCACAGAACACCCTCCTCAAACTGCTGCCAGAGGCTGTCTCTCCAACTGTTTGTCAGGCATCATATTTAAGGCAGCATGGCTGAGGCTGTTCTGTGCTTTCTCCGGACCATTCTGTCTGGCCACTGGCAGATTTGTTGGGAATGGGTTGCGTTTGGGGTCTGCCCTCAGCTTTTGGTGAAGGACACTGTGGAAAAAAAATTCCCAAACCAGTGCCGGGGAAGCAGCGGGAAGGCACTGAAGTCTTCAAGACTGTCCCTTGATAAAGAGGAAATGCTTTCAGAGCCAAATACACTTCAATTCCTTTCAACACAGGTGTCTTCAAGGACCTCGAGACCAACTAGAGCTTTCCTTTTCTCTTTAGCCATTGTCAAGTTCAGAGTCAAGTCGGAATTGAAGACCTCCCTGGGGAACCCCGCATGCAACAGGTGTGCAACAAGGCAGCGGGCGTGCCTTGGAGTCCAGCTCCAAGACCTCATTTGGAAATAGGATGCAGTTAGGGAAAATGAGGCCGAAGCACAGAAAGATGGCCCCAAATCAATGACTCATGTCCTTGTAAAAAGGGGAAATGTGGACACAGACACGCCCTCAGGGAGAACCCCGTGTGAAGACGAAAGCAGACTTGGGTGATGTTCCCGCAGGCCGACGACCACTAAAGGTTCAGTGACCCCCAGCTCGGGGAGGCCTGGACGGCCACAGCCCTCGGGAGGTGCTCCACCTGCCAAGCCCAGGACCTTGGGCTTCCGGCCCATGAGGGTCTCGCAGACACAAAGGCTCAAGAGGACAAGCTCATTCCAAGTCGCTTCAGGTCGAGGGAGACTGGCCACACCGGCGGGCGCGGGGCAGTAGACACAGCTCTGGGGGGCGGCTGCAGGAAGGTGGGTCAGGGTCTGGCCTGGGGTGGGGAAGGAGGCGTGTCCTACAGGAGGGCTTGGAAAGGAGCCAAGGTCTGGAAAACCCAAGGCAGGCCCAGGGTAGGTGGAGCCTGAAGATACACATGGTAGCAAGGAGGTGGGGCTGCAGGCTGGGGAAGGAGGGAGAAGTCAGCGGTGGCAGGCTGAGAAGTGAGGGGAGGTTGGGGAAGCTGTCCTGAGACCTGGAGGACACACCAACTCATCCCAGAGGCTACCACAGACACCAAGGACACTGGTGTCGATCTGCCTAAGGCTCTCCCAGGTCGCGTGCATGGCTCCCTCACTCCTGCAAGTCAACATGAAGCCTCTTCGCAGAACACACTGGTGCCACCATGTGACTCCGTGACACTTACCTCTGCAACATGTGGCTTTCATATTTTTTACTGTATGTGCGCACGTGCACACACACACACACACCCCAGCTCCACAGGGGCACAGGCTTTGTTTTGCTCACTGCTTGGCACATAGTATGCACTCAGACATTTGCCAAATGCATGTTGAACAAACTGGTGAGAGAAGGACTGCAGCTGGCTGTGACAAGGCAGTGAGGCAGGAGGGACAATGGAGCCCCTCAGCCAGCAGAAGCAGGCGGGGAGGCCTGCGGAGGGGGCCGCCCCTGTGTAAGCATCCTCTATCAGGACCCTGCTTTCACTGGTGGGGCTGAGGAGGCCAAGAGCCACAGGTATAAGGCCTGGGATGGCACCACCCAACACACCTCTGACACGCAATGCCTCAATCCTGAGCAGACAGGAGGTCCCCTGATGCCCTAAAAGCACCAGGCCTCTGAGGAGCAACTGTGCTAATGGTGTCGTGACGCTGATGGTAAGGGAAGGGGGTCCCTCACCCAGGCCAGGGCTCGGCACAGCCAGGAGCGAGTGAGATGGTGATCGCAGCTCTTTACCTTTATGGTTTTTGACTGGAGCCGCAGGCCGTTCAGCGTGTTTATTGCTCTCTCTGCATCCTTGGCAGTCACATAGTTCACAAAGCCGTAGCCCAAGCTGTGCCCTGTGTGGGAAAACATGGGGACATCATTAAACCACCGAGAGCAAGTGAGCGAGACAGGGATGATGGACAGGACTATGTCTGACTGCGCTCACAAGTACAAGACCAAAGAGAAGAAGACCAAGAAAACACACAAGGATGCTAACGGGCATGGTCTCTGGCAAGGGGTATTAGAGATCGTGGTTATAGTCTGTACTGATGGCTTATTTGTTACACTTCCTTGGCAAATGTGCACATTTTCTGCAAAGAACATTACATTTATAATTTTTTTTAAAAAGGTTACTTAAAAAGAAATACTGTGTTACTAAGAGTATCCTGGGGAACCCACCACCAAAGCAACAAGGAGGATGGGTTCTACTGGTGGCGGCCGCTCTGGGGGTGCTCCGAGGGGGACTGTGTGAGGGAGAAGGAGGAGGACGGTCACAACAGTGGACAGGCGGGTGGGGAGAACCCGAAGACCACCCGCTGTCAGCATCCAGGCTGGTTTCCGCCACTTCCATCCCCAGAGTGGGAAGGCCTGCTGGGCTCTGGCGCCACCCGGTGTCGGTTCCCCTTACTTTTCTGAGCTGCAACCCAGCTGGGGGAAGAGGACAGGGAGAGGCCTGGGCCCCACCTTCACAGCACCACACGTCCAGAGCCAGCTCCCAGGGTGCCAGCATCATCAGCTGAAGCCTGGGAGACTGTAGGATGCAGAAACCTGAGTTCTTCCCAACAAAATCCAGGGTTACAGGCAGGGTGGCCCTACTCCTTCTTGGGGAACTGCTCAGAAGTGCAGGAGTGACCACTAAATGGACACTACAGGAGGAACATGGCCCAAAAGGGGAGGGGCTGTGGGTCTCCAGGAAGCCCAGAGAGAAGCAATGGCCAAGGGTCAGAGTCGGAAGAAGCCTTGGGCTTTCACTACAGAGCAGGAGGAGGAGGAGGCCCAGAGAAGACAACAGCCACCAAGCCCACGTTACCTGTCCACGTGCCACGTTAACGGGCACCCACCACATACCAACCACTGCTCTGGGGAGAGACAGAGGGGTGGGATAAAGGCCTGCCTCCCAGCTCGGCTCAGTCCCTCCAGTTGGTGGTAAAAACATGAGAAGGCCTCGAGCCACAGGCAGGCAGAGATCCTTATGGCAGCTGAGCTGGCTCAGACCCTGCACCCATGAACCCAGACCCATCTTGCCACTAATGAGACCCAGTGGAGAGCTTAACCCAGTTTTGCCACTTGGAAATAAACAAACAAACAAACATACTTCATTTTTTTAATTTAAAGAAAAAATATAGAGATAATACAGAGTTTCCATATATTCTACACCGTTTCCCCTATTAGTAACCTTACCCTAGGATGGTACACTTGTTACAGTTAATGAATCATTACTGATTTATTAACTACAGTCCACAGCTGATTCTGACTGCCTCAGTTTTCCCTGATGTCCTTTTTTGTCTCAGATGCCATCCAGGACCCCACACGACATTTAGTTGTGAAGTCTCCTTAGGCTCTTCAGGGCTGCAACAGTTTCTCAGACTTTCTCCTTTTCTGATGACCTTGAGTTTTGAGAACTCATCAGGAATTTTGTAGAATCTCCCCTAATCTGGGTTTGACAGATCTTCTTCTCTGGTCAGGCAGGGGTTATAAGGAGTTTTGAGGAGGAGGACAACAGAGTGAAGTGCCTTCTGACACTGTTTCGGGGTGCATGTTGTCAACATGACTCATCACCGCTGAAGTTGGCCTTGGTCCCCTGGCCAAGGCAATCGGTTTGCCAGGGTTCTCCTCCCCCACGGTCACTGCAGCCCTTGGAAGGAAGTCACTCTGCACAGCCCATGTGTAATGAGTGCCTTGTGGAGGTGCATGCTCCCTCCTTCAGGGCAGAGTAGCTACATAAATTATCAGCAATTCTGCACAGGCCATTTTCATTTTTAAAGAAACAAAAACAAAACCTGATCCTCCAGGCCCATATTTCTAATAAAATGCCATGGGTCTCAGAGACCCGCTTCCTGAGCCTTGGACAGTGAGGATGTTGGGAGCAGCAGGGTGGTGGGGGTAGGGCCTATACAGCGGGAGAATCAGACCTGCAGCTCAGAAAATGACACTGGACTCCAGGCCGACAACTTCAGGGACCTTGCAGATGGTCCAGACTATAAAAGTCAAGTCGGAGAGCGCAGAATGTCTATGTCCCACCGAACTCCAGCCCTGCTGGGACTTTCGCTCCCCAGCACCAGCCCTCCAATCACCCTCCACCTCTCACTGTGCCCAGGCCACGGAGACTGCCCTGTCAGCCCAGATCCTCTGCGCCTCTCTCTCATCTTTTGTGTTCCTGCTCCTCCCACAAGGCCAGTCCCAACCCTGGGCCACCTGTCTCCTCTGCTACCGGGCTTCAGGTGCCCCAGGCCATGTTTCTGTGTCTTCTGCTGCAGCTGGCTCCTCTCGGCACACAAACACAGGCCCAGCCCCACCTCAGTTCCTGATTCCCTACTCCCCTCCCCTTCAGGCCTTACCAAGGCCATTCAACGTGCCACCCCAGTCCCACAGAGTTTCAGGACACAGCTCCCAGAGCCCTCAGCAGCACTGGGCGCTAATGACCAGCTTGTGGCACCACCTCCTCCAGGATGTGACACCACCACCAGGTTTCCCTTCTCCCCAACTGGCCCTCTCTGGGCTCCTCATCCTGGGCCCATTCCATCGAGATGGTCCCTCAGGCTCTACCTTTGGCCCTTGTCTCTGTCATCTACTCTTCCTGGGTGACCTCCTTGACCACTGTGTGCCCACATCTGGAACGTCACCTAAGAAGTTACACATCCTCAGATGGCCACTGCCTTCTTCCCAAGCCCTGCTCCTCCTCCAGTTTTCCTCAACGAGTCCACATATACCAACTGAGTACCTATGACGTGTCGGGCCCCGTGCCAGGCTGGCCAGTGGGTTTAATGATAATCACAGAGGACAGCTCACTCCTTAACAAAACGCACCTCCCACTGGGCAAGTCTGACAACAAACCAGCAAAAAACCAACGAACAAAGCCATCATGCAGGTGCTCCGAGGAGAACCTCCAGGCGGTGCGAGAGGGACTGCCAGGACAGGTCCATGGGGACAGGGCTCTCAGGAGCGCCCTCTGAGGAGGTAATATTAGAAGCAAGACTTCAGGGCGGCTGGAGGTGAGCATTCCAGACAGAACAGCAAGCGCCAAGTCTCTGAGGTGTTCCAGGAAATGAAAGGCAGCCAGCACGGCTGAATAGAACAAGCTGGAGGCACGGCCCAGACGGCGGGGTGGACAGCGGCTGCGGCGGGGCCAAGACCAGTGCAGAGACCTTGGGGAGCCCATGAGCCAGACCAGGTGTGAGACGAGGGCCACGCGTCAGGGCAGGGGCAGCAGAAAGAGGACCCACCAAGCGGACCTGCAGGTGGGCTGATGCGGGAGGGAGCACCAGGGGGCCACGGTCCCTAAAGTGCCAGGGAGCAGCTCCCTGCCAGCACTCCCAGACAGGGACTGGCTCTGTCCCCCAGGCTATTCCACCCTCTGTGGTGGGCACCTGCATACAGAGGGAGGGAAGTCAGGAGAGGAATGAAGGGGAGCCCCAGGTCTTCACTCACTGAATGAGGACGGAGACTAAAGTGCTTAACACAATGCTGAGGGCCCACCTCCACCCTTTCCTTCGCTATAAACCAATGACTCTCAACTCTGGCCGCTTGTTAGAATCACCAGGGCAGCTGCTAAAAACTATCACTGGTGAGGCCACATCCTGGACCAATGACATCAGAATGGGGGTGGGAAGGCAGGAGTGGGGACAGCTTGTAAAGCCGCCTACTGAAGCACTGCTGGAAGTGCCTGGGGGAGTGGGGCTCCCCGTGGTTACACAGAAGAGCCCCAACCTGGAGGTCTGTGCTTGGAGCAGGTGCCTCCAGAAGGCCCTCACTTCCCAAGTTACTGTCTCTCTAACAGGGTTCACAAGCCACTCAGGGTAATCATGCAGCTTCCTGGGGCTCTCCTCAGTCCAAGACCCAGGATGTTGGGCAGGCGTGGGAACCTGCACTTCCAAGTTCCCTACAGATGATTCTCTTGCCCCTTAGAGGCAGCGAGCCTGCTGGAGTCAATGCCATGAAGGCAGGTCAGCTGCTGCCCCCGCCCCCTTCAGCCCTGAACATGGGAGCTCTGAGGTCTGATGGGGGAGCAGGGGTGCTGGGGGGCAAGCACAGGCAGGGCATGGATCCTGCACAGGCTGCTGGGGCCTGAGGAGGGCGAGGCCTGCCAGTCAGGGGTGGGGGCAACCAGAGCCCGGGACTGGAGGTGTGGTGGAGAGGGGAGGGAGGGAGATGAGGAAAAGGAGGCTGAGGGAGAAGGGACAGGGATGAAGGATGAATAAGCCCCAGGCCTGAGATCTAGGGATGTCCCAGGCCAGAGCCCCTCACTGCAGGAAGGGCGGTGCTACTCAGCTCTGGGTCTAACTTGCCCAGGCACCAGCACTGTCCCCTCTCCAGGGAGGTTCCAACACCCCAGACTGGCTGATTCAGTGGGGCCGGGTGGGGCCTGAGACCTGCGTTTCTCCCAGTCCCCTGGTGCTGCTGCTGGCCAGGGAGCCGCCAGCCCGGGGAAACGAGGCTGTCTCTGCAGCGAGTGCTCTGTATGCCCCGCTGGATGACCCCTGGGCCAGTGCTCCTGCATTCATTCCCAAATGTCTCTCTCTCTCTCTCTTTAGATGGGGTCAAGACTAACAGATAACTCCACGGCATTCTGCCTTGCTTTCCCACACTAGAGCAGCCAGATGTAAGGCTTTAATCCCTTAGTGTTCTTCACCTGACCTGGGATGCACAGCTGAAGAGGGTGGCCCCGGCCTGTGGACGAGGCCCTCCTCTACACCGTGAGGGGTTGGCACACTCGAGCGCCTTCTCTCAAGGTCCACAAGGCTCAAGGGAAGATGTTACCGGAGGAGAGACTGGATCTTGGGGGAATGAGTGAATTAATTAGGCAATAAGGAAGAAACAGCAAACGTCTCCAAAGGAAAGAAGATGGGCAAAGGATAAGAAGGGTATTTTATAAAAGAAGGGCACAAACAGCCAGTAATTACGGGAAAACAGAAACTTTCTTTACTAGAAATGCACACTGCCGTCACAATCAGATGTTATTTTTCACTTTTGCGAAGAACAAGAAGAGGTGAGAAACCCTGCCTGGCCTAGGGGATGGATGGCAGGGCTGAGCAGAAGGGCGTGTGAACCAAAGACCCCCTGGAGGGCCAGGTGACAATATAGCTCAAGAGCTTTTAGAAGGTACACACTCTCCCATCTGCTAGTTCACTTCCAAGAAGAATTCCCATGGAAATAACCCGTGAGCAAAGACTGGTGCCAGGATATTTATCTCAGTGGGGCTGGTAACTAGGGAAAAACAGTTACGACCTGTTGTAAGCTCAGAACTGCATGCAACAGAATACTATGTAGACACTGTGACCACGAGCTAGCTATGTTTGGGGACAGGGAAAAATGTTTACAGATGTAGGAAGAAAAGTTTCCCACACAGCTTCGGTAGCGCAAGCCCATTTTTATAAAAGCACACAACAGCTTGAGAACATGAATATGTAAAGAAAAGAGTCTGGAAGGACATGAACCAAAAAGCTAACAGGGATGGGATTATCGGTAATTTAAACTTTTCTTCCTGCTTGTCTCATGTTAAAATTTAAAAGAAAAAAAAATTGGGGGGGGGGGTAATTAAGTTTGTTTGTTTGTTTCTTAATGGAGAGGTACTGGGGATTGAACCTAGGACCTCAGGCATGCTAAGCACGCGCTCCAGCACTGAGCTATACCCTGCCCTCTCGTGTTAAATTTTTATCTATAAAGAACAAAAGTGATTCACATTAAGAAGAAAAAGTGGTCAGGCTGGGTAGGTGTGGAAGGGCATTCCAGCAGAGGGAATGGTACTGATGAGATCACAAGAGCTCGAGAGCAGGCTGTGTCTGCAAAATGACGAGAGCTCAGTCCAGCCCGAGAGGGTGACTGCGGGGTGCAATGGCTGGGGATGAAAGGGACAGAGTCCCAAGGAGACTTGGGAGCTGCAGGCTAGGGTATGGGCTTTGTCCTGACCAGAGGTTCAAGGCAATGAGACAGAAGCCGAGCAAGCAGGCCGGGGGCTGGGGACCAAGTGGCCAGCATGACCTAGTCCAGGAGGGTGGAGGCTGGCTCACGGTCCCTCATGGGCCATATGGCATCTGCAGAGGGATTAGACACCAGGACAGAGAGCAGGGCAGGGCTGCACAGTAAGGCTAGGTAGTGACTGTGGATGAACAGGCAGCAAGAAACCCATGTCTCCAACACTGGGGACTGGCTGACCAGGAACACTGAGTCTTGGGGCCAGCACACAGAACATTCCCTGTATCCCAGGCACCACCCCGTCCCCACTTCCTCTTATCACCAATGCCAGGCCTATGGTCAGCATTCATTAAACATTTGCTGAATGAATGAATGAATGAATGTCCAAGCTGATCTGCATTCTCCTCTAACCCCTACACCCATTCATTCATTCATTCATTCAACAAACACTGATTATGGCTACATCTGGGGATACAACAGGGTCCCTGCCTCTGGGAACCATATGGACCTACTAGACCAGAAAGTTGTAATTTCAGTGCAGTGTGGAAACCCATTCTGCAGGTCTGTCCAATGGCTATAGGAACCCTGGAGAGGCGCATCTAATACTGACTAGATCAGGCCAGAAAAGATATCCTAAAGCAAACAGGGCACAGGAACTGAAGAGATTTAAAGCAGGGGAGTGACAGGGTGTATTCAGTGTTAACAGAGATTCCTAACTCTTCCTTAAAGAATCAGGAGAATGGTCTGCAGGGAGCACGGGTGGCCAATTAAATGCCTAAAGCAATAGGACAGGAGAAGACAATGAGACTTGGTCTAGGATGGAGGCAGGAGAGACAGAGGAAAAGGGATGGAAGTATCCAGAAGGGCGAGTGCCAGGGACACAGGTCAAAGGTCATGCTTAGATTTCTGACTGGAGCCACTGAGTGGACGGAGTGCCATCTGCTAAGATGGGGACCCTGGCAAACAAGCAGTTGGCCTGTGGGAGAGTCAAGGTCAGTCTGGAAAACACTGAGAAGCTGAGGGGTCTGGAGCTCAGGAGGACTTTCTGGCTGAAAGAGAGGTGGCAAGCTGAAGGTAAAGCTAAGCTGTGGGGGCGCATCTGTGTACCCCAGTGTTGGCTTAGGAAGAGGAGGCTCAGGAACAACCCGAGGACTGCCTAAGTTAATGGCTGGGAGGGAGCTGCAAGAGAGGCAGAGGGAGGCCTCCGAGGTAGGAGAAAGCCAGGGTGGGGGGGGCTCACGGAAGCCAAGGGAAGACGAAGCTCCCAAAAGGAAGAGGAGACAGAGGAGACAGCTCTGTGAACAGGAGGGAGGAGGACATCAGCAGAACAGGGCCGCTCACTCAGGGGCGGGTCTGTCCCCAGGGGACACATGGCAATGTAGGAGGGCATTTTTTTGGTTTTCATAACTCAGAAGGTGCCACTGGCACCGGCAACGTAGAGGATGGCCCCCCACAGAAATTACCCAGTCCCAAACATCGACTGTGCTCAAGTGGAGAACCTCTGAGCTGGAGTGAGTCCAGAAACCTAGCAAGGACTTTTTTCAAAGAAAGCAGAGACTAGAGCATGATTGAATGCAGGCGGGTGATCCTGGAAAGGCTCAGAAAAGTGGGTACATGCATAACTTGATGTTCCTGGGCTGCTGAGAAGGGAAGGGATCCGGGAGAGAGGTGGAAATGGCTGTCACGTTCACTGAAGTAGGAAGCAATCATCACCTGAGAGGAAGGGGCCTGAGCGGAGAAAATGCACTGAACTGGCTGCTGTGCACGGGACGCCCGTGGTACAAGCTGAGGTCAGCTGGGGGTTTGACTGGACCGGGTGCCCGTCCGCCAGGATGTGAGAATCTCTCTGAGGTGGGCAGCCTGAGCCAGGCTGAGAGAAGGTCATCAGATGAACATAACCATGCATGTCTAGGGTCTCACTGGAAAGGTGTCATAAGGGACAAAGGGGAGTGAGCTGTGAGGCCACAGCCCCGGGACCAGCTTCGAAGCAGTTTTCACACACCAAGTAGCAGGAGAAAAGTGAATGCAGTAGGTTCTTCATAAAGTTAAGTTCATTCAATTTAAAGAACTGGGTGGGAGGGTACAGCTCAGTGGTAGAGTGCGTGCCTAGCATGTATGATGTCCTGGGTTCAATCCTCAGTACAGCCATTTAAAAAATTTTTTTAAATAAAAAAAAATTAAAAGAACTGCTAGTGAGATGCAGAGCTGAAATGCCAGCCCAGGCCCCCTATCCTACAACTCCTGGTGCACTCCACTCATCTTGCCCAAAAAGCAGGAAAAAAGTTTGTATCTGAACTGAGATAAATTCCAAATTACACTTTTACTGCTTTCACTGGTTCTCAAACCAGTTCTCTCTGGACAGATCACACCAAAGCTAAGTGTTCCTATGAACACAGCTCACATTACTCTGAAAACCACAAACCAAGAGACAAGGAAGTCAGGTACTATGAAAATGTCGGCGAGCACCTGCAGCACTCAGGAATGCCAACGGGGCCGAGTGTTCCCTTCCCCAGAACACAAAAAGAGAAAGGCAGGACTTCTTTGCAGCACAGGAGAATCTCTAAGCCCCTCTGAACAAGGACTCTCTTATTCAGGATGTCCTCCTGGAACTGGAGAGACAGTGCCTTCTAGAACATTCTAATGCTGTTCAATTTTGTGTATTATGTAAAGCTCCCATTTTGAAGACATTTATTAAATCGCAGACTCTCAGAATGGGAAGTGTCCTTAAAGGACTTTTCAGTTCAAAGCCCCCTCTGATAAACTAATTCCCTGTACAGTGGTCGGCCAGCCTCTACAGAAGTCATCCTGGGGACAGGCATTTTCCATCACTGGCAAATGCTGAGGGTTCAATGCAGCAGGACAATGAGTATATGGGGTTCAACATACTCCTCTACTGTCACATAAATGTGAACATAATATTATTGTATTTCCATAATAAATACAGCTTTTCATTTTGAAATTATTTCTCAGTGCAGGAACTACAGTCCCACAACCCAAGGCGGCAGTCAGAGCCACCCAGGAGGACTGCTCGTTCCTCAGCAGAGCTGGGAAGAGAGGGAGAGGAGGAAGAGAGCTCCCTAAAATGTTCCTCCCTGGGAAGAAAAGAAAGGAAGAAGCGCTTCACAGCACCCAGTCTTGCCATGTTTTTCTCCAGGGTCCTTGAAACCAGGGTCTCAGAACAGAGACCCATCTATAGAGGGAGACTTATCAGGTACCAGGCCTTCTGCAAACCCTTATGAGGCAAGCAGCATCAGGATGTAGGAGCCACCACGCCCACCTTACAGATGGGGACACTGAGGCTTAGAGGCTTATGGTCACACTGTAAGGGTGCGAGAGGGTGGGACTTTGAACCGGCCGGCCAACCCCACAGCCCGCCTGTGATCCACTGCCCTGATCCAGTCCCTAAGAGTTCAAGCTCAGTGTGTTTCAGATGTTGAAGTTAATAGTGTGACAGGGTGGCCCAAACCTAACAAAGGGCTGCCCACAGGGGACTCAGTGTTCTGCCTCGGGCCTGGCCTTGTATGGGGGCCTGGGGAGGCAGGATGGGCCTGCCTGGGCCTGCCCTGGGCAGGGCGCTGGCCAGAGTCCCTTCCACACATGGGACCACACCAGGCCAGGGTGCCATTCTTTGGTCCCTTCCAGCTGTCAGAATGGTCCCCATTTCTCATGTCCCCACATTTCCCCTCCTCTCACCGTCTCAATTTTTACTCACTCTCTTATGATGGGTTTTCCCTCTTTTGGGAATCTATGTCTGGTCTGACACCAGGGCAGTGGCAAAACAGAGTTGAGATAAAAATGAAACTTCACAGCTGTCATTTCACTGAGGACACTGCAGAGCCACAAGCAAAGAAGACAGTGCTCAGCAGGAGGCCGCACGTACCCCCTTTATAAAAGGTGTCTGTTTCTTTACCTGCTACTTTATCCCGAATAAGTTTTGCAGATTCAACTTCACCAATACTGCTGAACAGACTTCGTAACTCATCCTGGGTCATGTTCTGAGGGAGGTAGTTGACAATCAAATTTGTTCTCCCGATATCATCCCTGCAGTCTTCGGCCATGTGGTCTTCATAACCATTAGACATTGTATTTTTAAAAAAAAATCTGCAGGAGAAAAAAAAAATCAAGTAAATTCCAAATGTTCACACTGCAGAATATTGAGGCAACACTTATGACCACAACTGTACCAAGACATTTTTCTTTTCAACACTACAAGTTCAACTTATGTCCACACGTAAACCTGCACTTGGAATGTTTATAGCAGTTTTATTCATAACTGCCCCCAAACTGGAAGCAGCCAAGATGCCCTTCAGCAGGCGAATGGAAAGACACACTCCTATCGTCTGGTACGTGCACACTGCGGAGTCTTATTCGGTGCCAAAAAGAAATGAGCTAGAAAGCCACAAGGACATGTAGGAGTCTTAACTGCACACCGTCAAGTGAGAGAAGAGTTTGAAAGGCTACATACTATACGGTCTCTGAAGTCTATGAAAACAAAAACAAAACAACTCCAAGTTCAGCCACTTCCACTTACGAGGAGGGCCTCAAAGGAACGAACCCACATGCAACTGTAGCACAACTCAAGCCCCCAGAGAAAGCCTATGGACTGTCCCTCGAGACTGTTCCAAAGACCTCTAAGTGCTTCACTCGTCCCCATGGGCACTACTGACGCAGCTGCAGGTCGAGGAGCCTGAGCCGCGGGCCTGAGCGCCCAGCCCAGACCACCCAGACAGTGGTTCCTTACACCCCTTTATTCCCAAGGCACAGCAACTGAGCCAAGAAAGAAGTTAAGATTCTCTACCAGGAGAGGAACTTGGTCTTCAAAGCTTGCAGGCTTTGGAATACCTTTGGCCACTTGCACAAATCTTTACCTTCAGTGACAAACATCAGAGCACAGAAATGACTTCAGAGTAGAGTTGGATCAAGACCCCTCTTCTGAAAGCACCTCTCGCTCTAGATTTTGTTCACAAGCACTGCTGTGCGGCTGCCTAGTCCAAGATGTCCCATGCCCCCGCCTCTAGATAAGCAGGCACCCTGTAGGGCCAAAATGTCATCACTGAGAAAAAGGCCCCACTGCCCACCCAGCCTAAGGTCTCAAGGGGCAGCCCACCCCCTTCCTCTAGATTCCTACTGCCTGGCTCTGATTTTATGCTTGAAAACCCAGTGCTCAGTATCAAGAGCATTTAGCCTCCTTTAAAAATAGCCTTGCCAGCAGTTGTATAAAAACCTGAGCACACCCCCTGCACAGGATCTCCCACCTGCCCCTGAGTCAACGCAGAGAGAGGAATTAGGTCTGGTTCCCTGTTTCCTGGAGGAGACCTCCGGCTCTTTGCTCCTGTGCACACCCTCACTTGCCAGACCAGACACAGCAGGCACAAGTAGCCCAACCTCTAACTATTTCTTTCTTTGAAAATGTTCTGTGCTCCCTGCTCTTTATAAAACAGTTCAGCATCAAAAGCCAAGTAAGAAAAGACTGGAAAGTTAGGCTTCACAAAGTTAAAAACTCCCAGATGGCACAAGGCGTCACAGACAAGCAGCAAGACTAGGGACAAACACGTGCTCCCTAACACATGACTTAGATCAGGGGTTCTCACCCTGGGCGATTCTGCCCCCAGGGGCCCCGGGCAGTGTCTGGAGACATTTTTGGTTATCGAGACTGGGGGTGGTGGAGTGCCACTGGCATCTTGTGGGCAGAGGCTAAGGATGCTGTTAAACACTCCACAAGGCACAGGACAGCCCCACTACCAAGAATCATCCAGCCCAAAGTGTCAATACTACCAAGACTGAGAAAACTTGATTCAGGGCATCTACAAATTAACAGGGAAAAAGCAACATGTCACTAACAGAGAAGTGGACAAAGGATCTGAGTAACAACTAACAGATGCTGGCAATTCAAACAGCTAATAAGCCATGAAAAGCAGCTCAAGTTCATGAAGAAAATGCAAAGTAAAAAGAGATGCTACCTTCTGTCAGTAAGATGGAACTCAGTCCAGTGGAATAGTTACACTGGATACAGCCCAGTGCAAGTAAGGATAAGGGGGGAAGAAACACCCTCACACACCACTGATGTGAGTGTGACATGGCAGGGCCTAGAGAAATGTTTAACGTAAATTTGACCCTCTGACTCAGAGCTGTAGGAAACTGTTCTACAGAAATAATCATGAGTGCAGGGAAATACATGAAAGGAACACAAAACCCCATGGCTGGTAAAACTGAAACGCTGGACACAACCTAAAGATGGCTAAATAAATACCAATTTTCAGTAGAAAGCATGGCACTAATGGGTTTCATCATGAAAAGCTCCACAAATCTGCTGAACAGCTTGTGGCCATGAGACTTTAAGCTAGATTAGCTCAAAAACAAATGAACAAACAGAAACATCTGCTGAAGCCTGAACCAAAGTACAAAGGTAACTGTGAAAAATTGAAATGCACACTGAAGTTTGCTCAAAATGTGATTCAAACATTTTTCTTCTTCCTTCCTCTTTTTTGCCCTTTATCCCTCTCTCTCTTCACCCTTGTTCTGAGTTAGGCATCTACTATTCTGCCTTCTCCCTCACCCTGCTTTCATGGATGATCAATGGGGCAGTAATGACCCCATTCTCATTATCCAGAGGTGGAGGGTCAGGGTGGGAGTGTCCTTATGCCTGGTAAAAAGTTAGTTTTCTAAAAAAAAAACCAGTGGTTGGCAAACCATTGCCTGCGGGCCAAACTGTTTGGCCTGTCACCTATTTTTATAAATAAAGTTTTATTGGCACACAGCTACTCTCATTTGTTTATGTATTGCCCATGGCTGCTTTTGCACTACAGTGACAGAGTTGAGTAGTTGTGACTGAGACCATATGGTCCACAAAGCTGAAAATATTTACCATCTGGCTCTTTACAGAAAAACTGTGCCGACCTCTGTTCTAAAATGTAAAAATAGAAAAATTTCTAGGAGAAAGTCTTTGTGATACTAGGTGAGGCAAAGATTTCTTAGATGCCATATCAAAGGCACATCCATTTAAAAGAAACTGACAAACTGGATATCATCACAATTTAAAACCTCTGCTCTTGAAAAAGACATTGCTAGGAAAATCACAATCCACAGACCAGAAAATATTTGCATTATCACACATCTGAAAAAGGACTTGTTTCCAGAACATATTTTTTTTAAAAACTCTCAAAACTTAACAATAAGGAAACAAACAACCCAGTTTTAAAAAAGGTAAAAGATGTGAACAGACCCTAAGCCAAGGAAGAGATATGGATGGCAAATAAACACATGAAAAGATGCTCAACATCAGTTAACAGGGAAATGAAAATTTAAAATGGAATACTACTCAGCCATAAAAACCGACAACATAATGCCATTTGCAGCAACATGGATGCTCCTGGAGAATGTCATTCTAAGTGAAGTAAGCCAGAAAGAGAAAGAAAAATACCATATGAGATCGCTCATATGTGAAATCTAAAAAACAAAAACAAACAAACAAACAAAAACAAAGCATAAATACAGGACAGAAATAGACTCACAGAGAATACAGACTTGTGGTTACTAGGGGGGTGGAGGGTGGGAAGGGATAGACTGGGATTTCAAAACTGTAGAATAGATAAACAAGATTACAATGTATAGCACAGGGAAATATACACAAAATGATATGATAACTCACAGAGGAAAAAAATGTGACAATGAGTGTGTATATGTCCATGAATGACTGAAAAATTGTGCTGAACACTGGAATTTGACACAACATTGTAAAATGATTATAAATCAATAAAAAATGTTAAAAAAAAAACCACATCAAAATATCCATTTAGACCCATTTAGGACATCTAAAACAAAAACAAAAGCAAGCAAACACTGACAAGAAAACAGAAAACAGACAATATCAACCTTTGATGATCAATAAAAAGGTACTATTATTCACACAACTTGTATGAATCTCAAATACTGAATGAAAGAAGCCAAACTCAAAGGATACATACTACATGATTCCATTCTGGAAAAGGCAAAACCATAGGGACAACTCAGTAGTTGCCAGGAGCAGGGGAAGAGTTGACAGGACATGGGGAGCATGAGGAAACATTTTTGTTTCCTGGGTGGTAAAATTTTCTGGTATCTGGATCTTGATGGTGGTCACAAGACTCTATTCACTTGTCAAAACCCAAAGAACTCCACATCAAAAAGAGTGAATTAAAAGATAATTTTAAAAGACTTAACAGATGAAACTTCTGCATTACAGCCTTGTTTCTTGGCTAGGCTGAGCAGTCCCCTGCAGGCCCCATTCTTGGTCAACCGGCAACAACAAAGAACTCAAACCCCAAGAGCAGTTTCTCGGTGCTTCGGTGCTGTCCAGGTCTCTTCCCCTGACATTTCCACATCTGCATATCGAATCCAGGGCCCAACCAGCCCCGTCCCCAAAAGCACCAACCACAACCAGGCGTTGGTCTCTGCCTGTCCATCACTGACTCCCAAGTCGTGGCCACCTCTGACCCTCTGTCTCTCAGGCCACCAGGCCCCGTCTCCTCTCACTCAGCATGTCTCTCCACGTGGCAGCCTGTGGACTCCTCCAGGTCACCATGCTCAGCCCCATCAAGCCGGATCCTCCACTCTGGCTCTCCTTGTCAGTGAGGTCACCACCTGCTGAGGCTCAGAGGTTACAGGACTTTGCTCAGGGGCAGTCATCACACTGTTAATAAGTGGCAGGGCCAGCCCTCGAGCTGTTACTACAGAGCGGTTTCCCAAGGATGGAGCCTGATGGCCCCTGCTCGTCCCCTCATTACGTCCCTCACTCGAGCTCCCTGAGGCATGCTGCAGACCTTCATATTTCTGTGCCTTCGATCCAGCTGCCCGTTTGGCAGGCTCACCAGCCTCTCCATCACCTCCTCACTGATCTTTAAAGTGTGTCCCGGGACACAAGGTTGCTCTAGTTCTCAGTGCTCGCCACCACCGATGTGAACCTGTGTTACTACACCAGTCACTCTAACTTGTAATTGTTAGCTTTTCACCCACGTCACCAGCCAAAGCCTGGAGGGTCAAGGCTACAGCACTATTGCTAAGGGTCCCCAGGCAAACCTAGGGAACCTGGCAAACTGTAGGTACATCACACAGGTACACTGAGGAGAAGGGGACAGACACTGGATCTCAGGCTCACCTGGGAATCGTGTGTACTTGGTGCATTCTTTTACGTTAAAGAAGGGCTGTCAGAAATTGTACTGAGAGTCTATTAACTTTTTTAGGATCATCCTGTCCCATCTCAACCCACAGGATCAAAGTCAACTGCAGGGAGCAAAAAGGGAAACTTAGTTTAGGAAAGCAATTCCTGCTGATTTGGAAATGTTTCTTGGTAAGGGATGTATCATGGAGAAGTCCTGTTTGGATGATCTCTGAGGGTTTTCAGCCCCATAGCACTATTTTAAACAATCCTGGTTGTCTGTATGACTTCAGTGATGCTGTTCACATCAGGAGCGTACCTGCTACGTATATAGGCAACAGATATATCCATATATATAAATGACATAAAAACATATGTAGGTGATACATACGTAAAGCAGCAACACTGGTTTCCATCAGGCACCCATGAGAGTCTGTCTCATTTTATAGCCACAGAGCAGGCTTTCTAAACTACTTGGGCCAGAACAAAACTAGAATAGTCAAACATCCTCAGGCTCAGCCCTGACACTTCACACATCATATGACGAGGCTTGGACTCAATTATTTCTAAGGTCCTTTCTAGACATAAAGTCCTGAGTTCTTTAAGGTAAAAAAAAAAAAATCTCAGGAACGTAAGGTCACCTAGGAAACACTATGGTGCCAGAAAAAAAAAACTAAAGGCACCACCTGACCCAATTAGAACTGCCACGCAAGGGGAAGGCTCACTCAGATCGACTTGGTCTACGTTTCCTTACTCATTCTTCCCATAGGCCACAGCAGGTGTTGGGGGAGCTGCCCGGATTTGGCAGCTCCGTCTAAGTCACAGCAATTCCATACCCACCAGGCCAAGGAGCCCAGGGGAGAAGCAGAGCACGTGCAGATCAGTGCATCCCAGGGTCTGGCCCAGTCAAAGTGCTCCACAGGCCCCAAGGAGGCTTGATCAGATCCACAGCCCTGCTAAGGCTTCTTTCTGGTTTGTCAAGACCCCTCCAGGACTCTCACAGAGAGCAGCAGAGCAACAGGGTACGGCACGGGCTTTGACAGAGCTGAGCTCCACTGTTAACCCTACTGCTCATCAGCCGAGCAACAGTGGGTGCATCACTTCAGCTTCCTTGTCTGCAAACTGGGGTGGTATCACCTGCTTCACCAGCCCCCAGCAGTTCCTGACACTTGGTAAGCTATCCCTTCATCGCTCACCTCCAGGTCCATTAAGGAACACTTTCAACCCTTTCCCCTTGGGGCCCTGGAAACCACCCACACTTCTGATGCCATTTCTAATGGACCCCAGTTCCATGGAAGCCAGTGTGGTTTCACCCGCCAGGGCTCATGCTCACAGCACCCCATGGAATGTGGAAGATCTTGCTGGTAGTCAGCGCTCACTCACCAATCACAAAGAGAACCTTGAACGAATCAGCAGGCCTACTAATCTCTTTACCAGAGACATGAACCTTATTCCAGTCCTGCCCTCTTACTCTTACTTTACTGACAAAATCCAGGTGAGAGTCTGTCTCCTGAGCGGCCGGTCTCCAGCTGCAAGCACCCTCATCTCCTCCCCTCCTGCCCTAGACCCCTCTTCACACCTCCTCCTCCCCCTGAATCACTGCATTTGGTGGTGCACACACTTTTCCCCCAGGCCAGCTCTCTCCATCCCCCAAAGCAAAGTGAGCACCAAGTTCTGCCAGTTTTACATCTGAGACACCTCGCTTCCCCCACCTCTCTGCCATCATCCGCATTCAGGTCCCTGTCACCTTCTGCCTAGAATGACTCCTAACTGCTCTCCTCACATGGTTATTTCAAACTGAGCGTCTCTAAGCCCAATTTGGTCTTCTCCCTCCAAATCACTCCTGTTCCTTCTGTCTCCCCATTTCTGTTCATAGTGTCTTCAGTCTAGCCATTGGGTTGTTCTGGACTGTTCCTTCTGTAAATCTTTCCTCTGACATGAATGCCTCTTTGATGGATGGCTGGATCCAGTCACTTCTGAGCTCCTTGCTAACCCTTCCCTCCCCCAGCACACACGGAGTGCACCCGGTGCCAGGCACGAGCAAGGCAGTGGGCATGTAGATAAAGAAGCTGTCCTAGTCCTGAGACTCAAGTTCAGGCCATTCCGGGCCATCTCAGGGCTGCAAAAGCCTCCTGACTACTCTGCTCACCCCTATTTCTCACTCAGAAAAGCAAGCTTCCCAGCTCACCTCTCAACTGTGTCCAGAAAGCCTCTACCACCTGACCCTGGCAGGCTTTTCTAGATTCATCTCCAAGTTCACCTTCTTGACCCTCTGCCTGCCCAAACCGGTCCCCTCAGGCTTCCAGACCTCACTGTGCCTGCCTCCTCTCTTACTGACTCAGGCTGCTGGCTGCACACGGAAACTGCTGTCCATGCTTCCCTGATTACAACAACCAGTTTGGACACCAGTTCTTTCATCAAAAACCAACCCAAACAATGGACAATCATTTCTCTTAATACTCTCAAGGCTGTCACTCCCCACTGCTTCATCCTTTTATTACTTAATCTCACCCATCTGTGTGTTTTCTCCCCAGTTCAGGTTGTGAACTCCTCTGGGAGGCAGTTTCTTTCACTTATCCCTGTTTCCCGCAACAAGGAACAAGTGGTCACGTTTCACGTGTCCAATCTTTAAGTGACTGCTGATTGGCCAGGGCACTGAGGCTCTGGGTTGAGTGAAAATGGACAGTGATCAGATAAGCGAGTCCTGCCAACACATACTGACAGACACTGACTTCTGGCACCCACCCACTTCCTGTCTGTATATCCATGACATGCATTCTACTCAAGTGATGTGCTTTTTTTGGGTCTACGTTCACATTCTAAATGGATCCTTCTCCTGCCTTCTCTTTCTTAGTGACCATTATTCACCTACCAGGCTCAGGCAGGGACCCAGAAGCATCCACCGCTGTTCTCTCTTGCTCACATCCCACAACTAAATACCCAGAGTCCTATGTCCTCTACCCTCTAACCACGTCTCAAACCCATCCCCTCTCTTTCCTGACCACTACAGCCTGGGTTATAGTCGCGACTTTTCTTATTTGCAGGAAAATAATCACCTCCAAAATGGTCTGCTGGCCTTTAGCAATACTACCTCCAACTCTTCCTCCTCTGTGCAGACCTGACTCCTTCACCCTGTGAACTGAAACTGCCCAAAAGCCACTCTTGGCCTGGCCTCTAGGACAACATCCAAGCCCTCTGCACACAAGCTACATGAGTCCTCTCGTCACCACTCATGTCACCTTTCTTACCTCTGAAATACCAGACCCCACATGGTTCCCTGAACCACAGTGTAACCACCTCCATGCCTTTGCTGTGCTGTTCCTGCACCCAACAAAGCCCTTCCCCACAGTCTTGGTCTGGCTAACTCCTCCCCACCCCTCACATTCACCTCCTCCAGGAAACATTCTGTGATCTCCTCTGCCCACCAAGGCTAAGTTAATAGCTTCCTTTTCTGTACTTCCACACCAGCCAGTGCATATAACCACCACCAGACTCAACAGAGTAGGCTAAAAGGATCTATGCCCACACTACAATCGCCAGTGCCTCCCCAGTCTAGCACAGGGCGTGGGACACAGCAGCGGGGCAGAGAGAGTTGGCAAAAGGAGGGAAGCAAGGCTAACTTCCCTTCGGTAGGCTGGTTTCCTCTGGTCTTCCCCCGACCTAGTCTCAGGTCAGCCTCGCCGCTTCACTACTGCCATCTACGGGCGAAAAGAGCTAACTGCACTTCTCTGGCCATTCAGCATTAATTTGATTCAACTGAATGAGATGGGGACACAAACGATGGAACAGCTGATTCCAGTGTGGGTAGACAGAATAAGAGTGGCAGCTAGGGGAGGCTTCAAATGGTGAGTGAGCTCTGACCTGGGCCACAGAGCATGAGGAAGAGATCTCTAGGTGGAGGAGAACAGCCCTCAGGCAGTGGAGGCAACAGGCAGAGAGGGTTGGCATTTAGGGCCTATGATCAGGTGAAATGAGAAACGAAGCGAGGGTCAGAACGTGCATGACTTGGGATCCCAAACTTTAGCTTTTAAGCGACCTAAAGAGGCTTAAAAAATTAATTTTTTTACATCCAAAGACACTTAACTGAGAGTAATATAATCAGATCTGCATTTAAAAACACAACTCTTGCTGGAGTGTGGAAAGATGATAGAGGTGGGAAGTGGGAGGGAGTGAGGCAAAAGCAAGGCATTAGGAAGATGGTATTTTCCTAACTCTTCTCTCATTTTTCCACTTGCTGCCCCATCATCTCAGACTCAACACATCCAAACTGAAATTCTGCCTCTTCCAAACCAATGCTTCGACATAAACATGACTTATTTCCACATTTTGAGATGTTCATCTATCTTGGTTTCTTCATGGACCTTGAAGTTGCAAAATTTTCTAACAGATTCCAGCACAGCGCTCTGGAACAGAAGATGCTCAATGGTAACTGAAAGGAATGTCCCTGGACCCTGTGATTAGAAGAGCGGTAAAATCTGGTGGTTAAGAGTAAGGACGTTGGGTCAGAAGGCCTGAGTTCAAATCCTGCCTGCCATCAGCCACTTTTCTGTGTAAGACTGGTCACATTAAATGATCTATTGAAGTCTCGGTTTCACCCCTAAAGCTGAAATTATGATAGCACCTATCTCAGGGGCTGGAGATAAATGTCTGTGAGTGTAGAGCACGTAGTAAATCCTCACTAAATAGTGTCAACTATTTATAACTTATATCCAGTGACTACCAGGCACAGAACACGTGCGATGCTAAGGGTTTCCCACACCCTTCAGTCTGCACAGCAATATTCTCATCCATCCCATTTTACAGATAAGAGAACTGAGGCTCCTACTGTTGAGTTTGTTCAACCTCCTGGGAGCACTAGATTCAAAAGCATCGGAGATGGGGCCCAGGGAACTTTTAGGGAAAGATCATTTAGTCTACTGGTGGTTCTCACACACGTGTGTGAGATACTTCTAGCAATGCTTGAAGATGTTTTTCATCTTTACAACTGGGGAGCAAGGATGCTGCTGGCATCTAGTGAGAAGAGGCCAGGGTTACTGCTCAACATCTTCCAATAGAGAGGACAGCCCCACTCCTCCCCAAGCCAAGAATGATCAGACCGAAAATGTCAGTAGTGCCAAGGTTGAGAAACCCTTCTCTAGTGCATCCATCTCCCCATCATCCCACTTCTGGAGCAAGAGCTATCGGGATCCCACATGAATACTTTCCGCCAGGGGGGCTCTGGTCCTCCAAGGGAAGCGCCTGTAGAAGTTCTTCCCCACCAGTCCTGCACACAGGAGGTATTAGAGCCCATTTTAATAAGCAGAGCAGCAGAGGACACCGGAAAAGGAAGGGAGAGCATCCATCCCCCATTGTTCAATTGCGTGCAGTTTGTGTTTTCAACACATACACATTTTACAAATCCAAACGTCCCACGCCCCAAAAAACAGCTTTGTTAGAGATGGCATCCAAAAATATTTTTTTCTAGGGCTTTCATACATACTGAAGGGTTTGCACACTTCTAAAAGGACCTCAGATCGGCCGCGGTCCTCTGACAAGGACCACAAAAGAATCTGTAGGATTTCCCGGGGAAGCGAGCCCGTGGGCCGTGACCTCTGCGCGCTGAAGGCACTCACCCCACTCCCTCGCCTCTGGCTTTGCTCTCCCGCCCCCGGATACCCGGCCTGCAAGACTACCCGGGCCAGGCCGTGGATTCTGGCCACCAGGCGCGTGCCCACGCTGTGTCCCCTTCGCCTGGCCCTCGCGGCGGCCGAGGAATCCGGCCCGGGGCCTGTCGCCGGCGCCCACACCGGCCGGCCTCCGCCCGCTTGCCAAGGCCCGCGCGCGTCCCCTTCCCGGCCCGGCGCGGCCTGGGCCTCGGCCGGTGCAGGCCCGCGAGCGCCCGCGAGCGCCCGCGGCCCGGCCAGGAGAGCTTAGGCCTGCCGCGGCCTACCCCGTCGGACGCCGCCGAAGGCTCCCGCCTCACCTGGACGCGGGCGGGCGGGCCCGGGGCTGCTCCGGGGCGGGCGGGCGGCGGCGGCGCGGCGCTAACGGCTCCGCACGGCCTCGGTAGCGGTGGCGGCAGCGGCGGCGACGGCGACGGCGGCGGCGGCTCCTCCTCAGCGCGCACGACCCGCTCCGGCCCGCGGCCCGGACACGCCCCCCCGGCGCACGCGCCCATTGGTCGGCGTCCGCCACGGCGCGCTTCTCATTGGCCGGCTTTGCTGTCGCGGCGCCCGGGGCCGCGCAGGGGAGGCGGGACTTCCGGCTGGCGCCGCCTGCGAAGAGCTCGGCGGCAGGCTGAGACGCGGATGGCTGGCGATGGCCGCGGAGAGGGCCGCCTGGGGCCAGGCTTACGAAGGCAGACGGAAGGCGGTGGCCGAAGAGCCGCGCTCTTGCGGTGCGCATGCTGTGTGTCTCGCGCCCGCCTGTCCCGCCGCCATCACCACCCTGCAAGGTAGGAACGGTCAGCGCGCCAGAGCTGTGGGGACAGGACCCGGGTTCGAATCCCGGCCCCGACGTTTCCGCACTACGTGCCGTTGGGCAGAGGCTAATGTCACCTCGCGGGGCCTCAGTTTCCTTATCTGGTGTAGTGAGGCGGGGGGGACGGGACGTGGTCAGTGTTCCATCTTTGTTGACTGTTAGTGCAGGCGGGTTCCCAGAGGCACAGCCCAACATCCATTCATTAAAATTTAATTAAGCTCCTACTGTGTGTCAGTCATTGTATGGGCAGTGAATAGGCGAAAACACCTGCCTGTTTGGCTGACATTCTAGACTGCCTCTGTCCAATACAAATATAAGCATATTTAAAATTTTACTGACAGCTGGTATTCTAGACCAGCACTGTCCGTGAGAAATAGAAGCGAACCACAAATGTTAAGTCACAGGCATAATTTAAAATTTCTAGTAGCCATGTTTTAAAAAAGTAAAAAGGAACAGGTGATGTTAATTTTTATGTTTTTTGAAACCCAGTTTGTGTCCAAACTGTTATTTCAGCATGTAACCCATATAAAAATTATGGGATGTTTTTACATTTTCCTTTTTTCTTTACTTTACATGCCTGTGAAATCTGGTGTGTCTTTTATGCTTACAGCAGGTCTGAACTTTGACTGGCTGCTTTCCAAGGGCTCAGCAGTCAGAGTTTCTGTGGCTACTGGACTGGGCTGTGTAGTGTTGGACGGAGAGGTAGAAAAGAAATCGAGCAGATTCTACCCCAAATGCTGAAAAAATGGTAAGATGAAAGTAGATTGGACATAGGGCACAGGTGAGGAGGGTAGAGGTTTCAATTTGAAACGGGGGCTGTCAGGAAGGTTGAGAAGGTAGGATTTGCAGAAGGAGTCAAGATCACTGAACAAATAATCATGTCATTTATTGTTTTGTGCAGTGTTTGTCCAATAGAACTTTCTGTGGCATCTTTTTAATAAGCAGTGTCTGATTTATTAGCCACTAGCTCCTTGTGGCTTTGGAGCACTTGACATATCGCTAGTGCCACTGAAGAACTGAGTTTTTAATATACTTAAATTAATGTTTCCTTAATGTAAATTTGGTCACCTAGAACTTGTGGCTCCCATAGTGTGCAGCACAGATTTAGTAGAATGGTGAGAAGTCCTGCACTCTGAATGGAGCTTGTACTGTGTGCTCAGTGCTGTCTGTGGATTCTGTGGAGTCCTCACAGACTCTGTAAGACGGGCGCTCTAATCATTGTCACCATGATGAATAATGACGTCTTTGATTCATTCGTCTATGCTTTGTGCTTGTTATCATTAATATACTTTATTCTTTTTTAGAAGAGTTTTAGACTTACAGAAATATTGCACAGAAAATACAGTTACTATTTTCTCTACACGCAGTTTTCCATCTTTATAACACCTTTCATTAGTACGATATATTTGTTTGGTCATTTGTATGATACAGTATCACTACATCACTGTCAACCACAGTTTATTTAATTTCCTTTGTTTTTACCTAATGTCTTTTTTCTCTTCCAGAATCCCATCCAGGATACCACATTTCATTCGTTGTTTCCCTTCTCTCTCTCTCTCTCTTTACCTCTCTCCCTCTCTCTAAAGAGAGACAATTGACATATACCATTGTATTAGTTTTACAACATAATGATTTGATATATGTATATGTTGCAAAATGATCACCACAGTAAGTTTGGTTAATAATTAACATCCATCACGGCACATAGTTGCATTTTTTTTCCTTGTGATGAGAACTTTTAAGATCTATTCTCTTAGTTGTCCTGTCTCTTTAAGCTCCTCTTGGCTGGGCAGGTTCTCAGACTTTCCTTGTTTTTGATGATCTTGATGGTTTTGAGAATGACTGGACAGATGTTTGGTAGCATGTCCCTCTGTTGAAATTTGTCTGGTATTTTTCTCATGATAGTACCAGGATGATGGGTTTGAGGGAGGAGGACCGAAGAGGGAAAGTACCATTCTCATCACGCATATCAAGTGTACGTACTATCAGCTTTATCTGTGCCTGTTGATATTGGCCTTCGTCACTTGAGTTATTATTTGTCAGGTTTCTCTACTATAATTTACTTTCCTCCCGCTTACCTTTGGAAGGAAGTCACTATGTGCAGCCCACATCTAGAGTGGAGACATGTGTTCCCCTCCATATGGGTGGATAGCTACGTAAACTATTTGGAATTCTTCTGCATGAAAGACTTGAGTCTTCTCCCCCCATTTATTAGTTTATCTAATCATTTGATTATATCAATATGGCCTCCTGGATATTTATACTCTGGGTTATAACTCAGTACTGCTTTATTTATTTTGTGCTTAAATTGCTCCATCTTTGGCCACTGGGAGCCCTTTCAGTTGGTTCCTTTGGCCATTGACACGTTGTATTACACAACATGTATGACAGATGTTTTGGTTTGGGTTTTTTGTTTATTTGTTTCCTTTGGAGCACTTCCTTATTTTCTGTTACTACAAGATGCTCCAGGCTCAATTTGTATATTTCCTGCCCTAGTCCTAGCATCAGCCATTTCTCCAAGCCTGGTTCTTTTTAGTAGAGAACAGTGTTAGAAACCAAGATCTGGGCACTCAGAGTGCTCGTTGCTACTGGGGTGTTGCTTCTTTTAGGTTATCAATACTTTGTAACCGCCCATAATGCAGCTGGTATAGATGCTCAGCCCTGGGGATACACCAGTGACCAGATGTGGCAAGTGCCCTCGTGGAACTCACAGTCATCTTGGGAGAACAGGCTTAAGAGGGCAGCTCCAACACTGAATAGCTGTGCAACCTTGGGCAGGTTGTTTAATCTCTCTGAACTTCAGCCTCCCCTTCCATGAAATAGGGGTGAGCATAATACTTTATGAGGGCACTGTGAAAACTAAATGAAATCACCCACTTTTTTTTTTTCTTTTCCATTATGGTTCATTACAGGATATTGACTATAGTTCCCTGTGCTATATAGTAGGACCTTGTTGTTTATCTATTTTATATATAGTGGTGTATATCTGCTAATCTCAAACTCCTGATTTACCCCCCTACCCTTGGTTTCCCCTTTGGTAACCATACATTTGTTTTCCTTGTCTATGAGTTTGTTTCTGTTAAATAAATAAATTCACTTGTGTCATAGTTTAGATTCCACATATAAGTGATATCGTATGATATTTGTCTTTCTTTCTGACTTACTTCACTTAGTATGATAATCTCTAGGTCCAACCATGTTGCTGCAAATGGCATTTCCTTTTTATGGCTGTGTAGTATTCCATTATGTATATATACCATATCTTCTTTATCTAGTCATTTGTTGATGGACATTTAGGTTGCGTCTATGTCTTGGCAGTTGTAAGTAGTGCTGCTATGAACATTGGGGTCCATGTATCTTTTAGAATTAGTTTTATCTGGATATATGCCCAGGAGTGGGATTGCTGGATCATATGGTAAGTATTTTTAGTTTTTTTAAGGAACCTCCGTACTGTTTTCCATAGTGGCTGCACCAAACTACATTCCCATCAACAGTGTGGGAGGGTTCCCTTTTCTTCACACCCTCTCCAGCATTTTTTGTTTGTGGGCTTAAAATGATGGCCATTCTGACTGGTGAAATCACTCACTTTTCAAATCTCTGAAACAGAGCCTGGCATAAAGCACTTATTAAGTCTTATTCTTATTAATAATAAAAAGAAATTACACAAATAATTACACTCTGCAGAGGTTCGGAGTGCCAGCAAAGTGTGTAACAGGAGGACCTGACTTCTGTTGGGGGCAGCCAGGGAAGACTTGCCAAGTCAGTAGTGTTGCAGCTGAGACAGGAAGGGCAAGTCACCGGGCAAAGGGGAGCAGAATGTTTCAGGTAGCAAGAACAGCAAATGCAAAGGCCCTGAGGCAGGCAGGAGCCTGGCACACTTAGGAACTGAGAAAAGGCTGGTGGCTCATAGGATTGAAAGGGGTAGGATACATAAGGTCTGGCTGGTCATGGTGAGTTGAGATACCCTGTCCTAAGAGCAAGTGAGGTGACTTGTCCAAGTGCACATGTCTAGTAAGGACAGAGCCCAGAGTTGAATCCAAGTTTACTTAGTCCCAGAGAACTTTTATTTCCCTGGTCTGAATTTGAGATAGGAGTTCTTATTTTTTGCTTTTTGTTTTTTCAGTAAGAAGCATAGTTTTGGTTCTTAAGGCTCAGAATCAGAGTACACTTCAGCCACCAGAGTCCCAGGTGGTTCTTGTCACCCCTCTAAGCACACAGGAGGATCTGTGCGATCAGGAGACACAAAGGCAACTCGGCTTGGGTTCCTGCCCTTGAAGACATCACTGCCCCGAGACAGAGGAGGACGCATGCACCCAGCCAATGTGACAAGGGCTAGGTACAGAACACTGCCTCCCACGAGGGCCATGGCTGAGCAGGAGGACAGTAAGACGAAGGGGCTGCCAGCCAGAGGGACTGGCCGGAGCACAGGCATAGCTTTCTCCCAGAGGATGGTTCAGGGAGCAGGGAGCAGTAGACACACTCGACACAGCTTGTGAGGGAAGTGGACAGTGAGGTGGGATTGGAGAGATGTCTGTGTCCGGCTGTAAAGGACCCCAGAGAGTCAGGCAGAGAACTTGAGATTTTACACATCAGACCAGGAGTTGGCAGACTACAGCCTGCTTCCACTCACACCTTTTCTTGTATAGCCTGTGAGCTGCCAATGATTTTTCCATTTTTTTAAATGGTGGGGAAAAAACCGAGAGAAGTAGAGCATTTTGTGACATGAGAAAATTCCATGAAACGCAGTCTCAGCGTCCATCAAGCCTGATAGTAACACGGCCACAGCTGTCATCTGCGTGTTGCCCGTGGCTATATTCAGGCCACCACGGCAGAGGCAGACTTGCTCCAGCAGGACCTGCTTCGGGGCTGCACAAATGAGGCAACCACACAGGGCCCTGCACTTCCTGCTGCAGCTGTTTTGAAATGCTTCACCTACAAATGGAGGAGCCGCATATTTTTATCTTGCACCAGGTTCCAAAAATCATCTAGCCGAGAGGTCGTATGGCCCACAAAGCCTAAAATGCTCACTATCGAACCCTTTTCAGAAAAAAGTAGGCTAATCTTGCTGTGGTGAGCAGAGTAACAGGCCCCTCAGAGAGGTCCACGTGCTAATCTCCAGGACCCTGTGAAGAGTTCTCTGACCTGGCAGAAGGGACTTTGCAGATGAGATACAGCTCTGAAGATGGGAGGTGGTCTTGAATTATCTGCATGAGACCAATGTAATCACAAAGGCTCTTACCAGAGGGAGGCTGATGGATCAGAGGAGCTGTGACAGTAATAAGCAGAGAACTGATGCCTTTGACATGTTTGGAGGTGGAGGAAGGGACCAGGAGCCATGGAATGTATGCCTCTTGAAGCCGGAAAAGCCCAAGAAACAGATCCTCTCCTGGCACCTCCAGATCGCAGCCCAGCCGGTACCTGCATTTTTAGCCTGGTAAGACTAACCTTGGACTTCTGACCTCCAGGACCGTAAGATAATAAATGTGTGTCGTTTGAAGCCACCGGGGTTGTAGTAATTTATTACAGCATCCACGGGGCACTGATACACTTGCCATGGGCAGTGAGTACCTAACAGAATTTGCCTTTCAGCCAAAGAGAGTTTTAAATGAGACAGTCACATGATTCTTTGCTGATTGATTGGAAGGGAACCAGAAGCAGGGGTGCTGTACACACTTCAAAGGAGGGAGATGTCACCGCAAGAGGCTGTCACGACAGCCGGCTGGAGAGATGTCAAAGCAGGCATGGGGTGGGGTATAGAGAGAAGGAGGACTCCAGATGTTCCAGAGGCAGGACCACTGAGACTTGGCAGCAGGCAGGCGTGGACAAGGTGGTAGCCCGAGTCATCAGACCCAGTGATATGGGGGAAAGCCGCGACATCTGAACCATTTCCAGGGCTCCGAACATGGGTGGGGGTTATTTGGGGGACACAAGAAATAGGTTTAAACGTCAGGGGAGCCATTCATGGGTCACCTCTGTCTGGGAGGCATCAAAGCGGAGCACCCATCCTGAGAACCAGAAGCCTGAACAAGCCCAAAGAGCCTTCAGGCACCCAAGCCCTCTGGGACCCCGACTTCAACCTGATTCCGTCTCAAGTGCTGAGTAGGCCAGTTCTACAGAAAACTGGGAAGCTTTATTTCATTTTCCCCAGGCAGCTGAGTTTCTTTTCAGGTCGGCCTCACTTTGGAGGTCACATCCCCGATTACTTCAAGTTGGAGGAGCAGGAAGCCATGGGCCCTGGCTCCTTCCAGGCGTGGGTCCCCGAGGCGCTGTGTGTGCATTTCTGACCCAGAGAGCCTGGCCCTGGAGCGGGCCTAGAAGCGTGGGGCTTTTGTCCAGGGGCTGCTTTGCCCATCACCTCCCCTGGCCTCCCTTGTAAAATTCAGGTGGCGTGGTCACCTCGGGAACACATGGAGGGCAGGCCCCTAGGAGAGCAGCTGACGCCCAGGATGGTCATGGCGCAGACCCATAAAGAAAATTGTATTTAACACCCTGGAGAGCAGGAAGGGCTCGCCTTCCCGTCTCAGGGTCACGGGTCCTCGAGTGCCATGGCGTGGGTCACTGACCTGAGTGAACTCAGTGAGTTTCGGTTTCCAGACGACCTTCCTGGATCTGACCCGTGACCCTTCCACTCAGTGTCCTGGCCAGAACAGCAGTGGCGTTTTATCTCTTGTGTCAAAGGTTAGAATTGTGCTGTTGATGGTGATCACTTTCACTTCCACTTCCACTGTCATCCACCTTGTTCTCACCAGTGACTCAGGAGCAGCCACTGTTACTTTTTTTTCTTTTTTAAAGATTTCTGGGGTTTTTTTGATCCAACGGTTCTTTTTCATGCCCTACGGGTTCTTCTTAATGTCTTGCGCTTTTTTTGTTTTTAATGGAGATACTGGGGATTGAACCCAGGACCTCATGCATGCTAAACACGTACTCTACCACTGAGCTATACCCTCCCCTCCTTGTTCTTGCTTTGTCTCTAAATGCCTTGTGTGTATTTGTCAGGCTTGTTGCAATGCTTCTTAAAAAAATTAAGCAAAAATTCAGTGGTTTCTAGTATATTCACAAAGTTGTGCAAACCTCGCTACTGTCTCATTCCAGCACATTTTCATACCTCCAGAAAGGAACTCCATGCCCGTTAGCAGTCTGTGCCCAGCCCCTGGCAACCACCAGTCTACTTTCTGGCTCCATGGATTTGCCTGTTCTGAACTCTTCCCCTAAATGCAACCATACGATACATGGCTTTTTGTGTCTGGTTTCTTTCACTGAGCATCATGTCTTCAAAGTTCATCAGTGTTGTGTGATTTAGTACCTTATTCCTTTTTAGGACTGAATAATATTCCACTGTATGGATGGACCACATTTTGTTTATCTATTCATCCATCAGTGGACATTTGGGCAGTTTCCTCCTTTTGACTTTTGTGAGTCACGCTGCTGTGAACATTCATGGACAAGTTTTTGTATGAACATATGTTTTCATTCTTCTTGGGTAAATAACCCAGGATTGGCAAGGTTGGGTCCCACAGTAACTTTCTGAGGAAACACCAGACCGTTTTCCCCAGTCTTTTCTTTATAAATGAGATGGAGGCTTATCAGTGGTTGGCAGGTGCTCAGTCTGCTGTGACACGACCGTTCTCCAGCCCTGCTCCTTGTCCAGCATCCTATGGGAAGCAGGCCAAGGGCCCACGAGTTTGCCAGGGTCCGCCTGCAGGGTGCCTCCCACCTGCCCCGATGGACCGGGACGAGTGCACCACGGATGGTGTTCCCGTGACCAGCCTCTGCCCAACCCTGGCAACTCCCACATTCCATGTAGCACAGACCCCCAAACCACCCAGCTTCCCAGACAAAAGTTCCAAGAGCACGGCCAGCAGCATTTCTTGGAGCGCTCAACGCGCATTAACCTCTGATCATGCACAGTTAGGAACACGTTGCACCTGAGGAACAAGCCGGGTGTGGTATCAGCTATTAAAAGCTCACACAAATTGATAAGAACCAAAGGGGCAAAGATCAGAAACAGACAATTCCCAGGGGAGAAAGAGCCAACAAACCTCAAAGCGGCCCTTGGGTGCGGGCTGGTCGGGGAGATCATCCCAGTGCCACCAGGCCCCCGCCGCTGGCTCTCCTCGCGGTGGCAGCCATGTTAATTGGGAGGCCCTTTTGGAAGATTCTTACTTGGCATCTTAAAGAGTTCATACCCTGACTCTGTGATTAAATCACTGAGAAGTATCTTCAACCCCCAGTGGAAGGGCTATTTACAGGGGGTTATTTCTTAACGATCATTAATGAGTGAAAGGTTGGCAATGATCTAAACACCCAGCAGTGAGGCTGGCTTGGTGAACTGCACGTCCACTAGAAATGACGGGTAGGAGGCCGGTGACCATGTGGAGTAGAAGGCGCCTCCGGGCCCTGGGCCAAACACTGCAGACACAGTTAATCCTCACGTAAGCTTGTGAGTTGGGTCTGACTAGCTGCATTTTACAGGATCAAGTGGACCCAAGGTCCCTCCTAGAAGAGAGCAGAAAGGGGCCAGGGACTGATGGACCTCGGCACACACAGGCACAACTTTGATGCCAAACTGCTCGTGATGGAAAAGAGAGCAGAGCACAGCCCTCCGCCCATGGCCGGAAAGGTTGGGGCAGAGGAGAGAAAGGGAAACGGAGTGGACCAGCCCCGAGGGAGGCCCAGCCCCAGGGGCCATGGGCAGGGGGAAGGGCTGAGCAGGCCACAGATAAGGGCTGTGTAGGGGCTGGGGAGAGAGGAGGGCCCTGGGAGATGGCTTGCATGGACCACTCTGGGGAAGGAGGACCCAGCGGGGTTGGGGGTCCTGGGTTTGTGGTGGCATCTATGGTGTTATTTCCACTCCCCTATCCAAGCAGAGGCCAGTGGCTTAAGATGCTTGAGGGTGTACAGAAGCTGGCAACTCCAGTAGTGCAGTTAAAGTGCGGCTTCAGGTTCACATGCGAGAGGGAGGAAGCCAAGGCCGTGGAGAAAGGGTGCAGCTTTATCTTTGCTCCTCCCCACATCCCTGGGCACCTGATGCAGTGCCGTCTTACTCAGGTGCCTCCTGGGCATGAGAGTCCACTAGGGCTGTCATAACAGCACAGACCAGGGGTTTAAACAACAGAAATCCATTTCCTCACTGGTCTGGAGGCGAGGAGTCCAAGGTCAAGGTTGGTTTCATTCTGAGGCCTCACTCCTTGGCTTGCAGATGGCCATCTTCTCCCCATGTCCTCACACGGTCTTTCCTCTGCACATGTCTGTGTCCAAATTTCCCCGTTTGATAAGGACACCAGTCATATTGGATTAGGGTCCACCCTAATGACGTCATTCAACTCATTCACCTCTTGAAAGGCCCTAAATCTAAAGACAGACAGGTTCTGAGGTCCGGGGGGGTTAAGGCTTCAACATAGGAGTTTGGGGTAGGGGGACACAATTCAGCTCACAGGATTGTGCCAGCCCACTGAGTGTGGGCAGGGGAGCTCACGTGGCCTTTGTCACACACAGGCACTGCCCAGTCTTCCACAGCTCAAGAGGATTCTGGAGTTTGAGTACCCCCATTCTCTGACAGGTGGAGTGGACCTGGAGCTCCAGTTGGAGGACGGGGACCTGTACATCAGGGGCTCAAGACTCAGCAGGGGACCACATGGAAGAGCGCAGAGGCTGGCCAGAGCAGCCACAGCCACAGCGCGGGCGGGAGCTGCTGGTGGGAGGGACGGGCCGTCTCCCTGGACCAGCTTCCCCCTCCAGGAGCAGGGGTTTTCCTGAGCTCACCCCCAGGGAAGTCCCACTGAGCACATGCTCACCTGCCCTCCTCTGAGCTGTTGCCCCGGGGCTTTCTCTACTCAGATCCCCACCGCTGTCTTGCCCCTTACCCTAGAAACCCAGCTCTGCTCCCACCACGCCTCAGGAGATAGGGCACTGGCCCAGGGCCTGACTCTCAGTTGAGCTGCCAGCAACATGAGCCCTGCCCTCTCCAGGTGCTGTGGGCTCCTGGAGGGAACAGCTGGCCTTCCCCGGGGCCCAGCCCAAGGCCTCGCACCCAGTAGGCAATGAAGGTCCGCTGACCAAATGACCAAACAGCCACCCACCCTGTCAAGGGCCAAGGGCAGTAAGACAGCAGCCTGGGTTCACCATGTCCTGGCAGAGCCCACCCCATCCCTGTCGCCATCCCCGTCCCTGCCCCCTGCCCCTATCAGGCCACCCAAGTTGGGCAAAACGGTCACCCAATTCTGCCCCAGCCCAAGGAGGACCTGCCAGACTCCAGGGGCCCATGGTTGAGGGCGTTGCTGACATGAGCATTGTGGGATGGTGGCAACAAGGAGCTGGAGGGGGCACCCCAGCCCCAACTCACCACCCCTCTGTCACAAGCCCTGCCACCTGCTGTCCAGTGCCTCGTGGGTGAACTAGCTTGTTCCCTGTCCAGTGACCCGCACAGGCTGGACCAGTATCCTTAGCACATCATCTGCCTCGCTCACCTCAGAGCTGCAGGGACCCGGAGGCCAGAGTGGGTCAGGCCGGCGGCAGGGGTGGGGGGCGGGGAGAAAGCGCCCCTCCCCTCAGATCTGTCCCCTCCCAGGACCCAGGCTGGGCCTCACATTCTAGAGTCCTGAGCCTTCAGCCCACACCAGTGCTTCCCTTCAGTCAGAGCAGGCCAAGGGTCAGGAGGAACTAGAAACAGATTTTTCCCCAGAAAGGTGGGGTGGAGGTAGACAGGCCAAAGGTCACTGAACAAAAATCCTCCCTTGGGGGAGGGGGAGAAGCCCCTCTGGGCTGGAGGGACATGGCTAAGAAAGTGGCTGCAGCAGGTGCCCTGCAAGCAGGGCTGCTCACTGACCTTTGGGCCGGAGGATTCTTCCTGGCGGGGGCAGAACTGTGCCTCACAGGATGTTTAGCAGCATCTCTGGCCACCACCTCCCCCTGCTTCCAGCCTCTATGACAAACATCTCTCCAGACTTGGCCAGGTGTCCCCCAGGGGGACAATTGGCCAGGTGAGCACCCCCGCTTAGGAAGGAAGCCTGGAAAGAGTGCTCCCTTGACCGGGTGCCTGTGCTGATGTTAAGGGCCTTCAGCTCACATCCAGGTCAGGTATTCTGGGAGCCTGCTGTTTTATGTGCCCTGTTTCCCTCTGCCAGGAATTCTCTGTCCCCCCATTCCCCTCCCAACCCGTCGTCTCCCAGAACTGAGTCTACATATCACTTCCCCTGAGGAGTGTTCCACGGGCCCTGCTCTTAGCAGTTTGACCCCCGCATGGGTGCTGCGATCAGCAAAATAATACCCTTCCCTCAAGATGTCTGCATTTTGATCCCTAGAGCCTGTGAAGATGTGACCTTACATGGCAAAAGGGAATTCTGTAGGTGAGATGAAGTTAAAGCTCTGGAGCTGGGGAGATGACCCTGGATTCTCTAGGTGGATCCCATGTCATCACTAGGGTCCTTAAGAGAGGGAAGCAGGAGGGTCAGAGAGATTTGAAGATGCTCCACTGCTGGGCTTGGAGAGAGAGGAAGTGGCCCCGAGCCAAGGATTACAGGCAACTTTTAGAAACTGGAAAAGTCCAGGAAACTGGTTCCCCCTTGAGCCTCCAGAAGGAACCAGCTCTGCTAACACCTTGATTTTTGGGCTTCTGCGTTCTGGGACTGTAAAAGGACACATTTGAGTTGTTTTAAGTCAACTGGGGTTGCAGTAATTTGTTGCGGCAGCCACAAGGAACTTGTACAAGAATTTACTCTGATGCCTTGAGTCAGGGAGAGGTTGGTGGTCAGGCTGGCATCTGCCTCTCTTGGCAGGAGCTGTGGTGCACGGTGGGCTGCTGTCTGTCTCCCACTGTGTGCATCTCCTGCTAGATGGAGAGGATACAAGGGTTTAGGAGTCAGGGTTTGAGTGGACCAGACCTTCTTAGGCTTAGAACACTGAGATGGAGAAACAGAGAAAATGATCATTTTTTCTCCCCCAATTAAAAAAAAAGTTACCCCTGTAAAGACCAAAAAGCCACAATCTTTGCTTGACATAGCTGACTTTGAAATGCTTTTCCCACATTCTTCCCAGGCCAATTTTTCTCTCCTCCACCACAGTACGTGTCACACGTGGGAAAAAGGCATGGATCAGTCACTCCTGGAACTGCACAGAGTAGCCACTGACAAAAAATGGCCAAGTCACTTGTGTGACTTCATTGAATGAGCAGGAGAAACCCATCCAAGAACAAGATGATGACATAACCAACTTGCACAAGATGGGTGTCCTGGAAGAGTGTACTTTTCGATGAGTACCCTCTGAGAGACTGTGCTGATGAGAGCTCAGCCTTAGGCTGGCTTCCCCCATCCCCAGGAGTGACGTCCCTGGTACCCAAACACACGTGTTCCATGGTCACCAAGCAGTGCATGCCTGTGTATCTTTTCTATAAGTTGTCTTAGACCTTTTGTTCTTTCGTTTGTATCATTCCTTCAAATAAAGTAACTTGCTACCCCATCCCCCAAAACAAAACAAAAATTCCTTGTGCCCGAGGAGCTGTGATGGCCTGTTTTGACTTGCATCCTTTCTTCAAGGTGCTCCCTGAAGGAAGGATGCAAGGCACCAGCCTTTGTTTTGCCTAACTTGCAACTCTCTTAGGGCAGACGAGGGCTATGCAGAGGGCATTGCTTGAAAACACTGAAAGGCAAATAAATGAACAAGGTATTGCCACATTGAGGGAAAGATTACAGTTAGGACAAACAATAGGCATATGAGAGCTGGAGAGGAGAAGCTGGGGAGAGAGTCACTTTGGGGTACAAATAGCTTTGGAAAGCATTCTACATGTAACAGGGAATTTAGAGGGTCATGCACGTGGCCAGGGCAGGATGCATGCTCAGAAAAGCCTGGAGTAGACCCTAAGCATTCCCCTTCAGCTGACCTTCAGGCTCAGCATTAGCAGGAAGCGAAGGCTAAGGCAGAGTTATAAACTACCTGGCTAAGTGTTGAAGGAATGCCCTCCACACAGAGTCAGTCTGCAAAGAAATTAAACAGTACTTTGAGATGAATGAAAACAAAAATATAACACACCAAAATGCATGACATGCAGCAAAAGCAGTGCTCAGAGAGAAATGCACAGCTGTAAATGCCTACATTAAAAAAGAAAGATCTCACATTGATGACCTAACTTTATACCTTAAGGAACCAGGAAAAGAGTAAGCTAAATTTAAAGCTAGCAGAAGAAAGGAAATAAGAAAGATTATAACAGAGATGAGTGGAATAGAAAAATAGGGAGAATCAACAAAAGCAACAGTCGATTCCTTGAAAAGATCAACAGAAATTGACAAAAGAAAAAAAAAAGAGAGAAACCAAATAACTAAATTCAGAATAACTACCAATGTTACAGAAATATGGCAGGTTATAAGAAAATACTATGAACAATTGTATGCCAACAAATTAGATAATCTAGATGAAATGAGCAAATTCAAACAAACTATAGAAACTGACTGAAGAAGAAATAGAAAATTTGACCAGTTATATGTGTTACTCTAGGGACCCTACTTCTTCCCATAAGCCAGTGGTTTTCAAACTCCCTTCAGAGGCTCAAGGATTCCCACTCATCAGGAGTGGATGGGGATGGGGTGGGAGTGCTCTGGGGACCCCAACCCCTGTTTGAACCACACAGCTCTGTTTATTTCATTTTTCTCTTGTGGAGTGAGGGATTCTACATAGAATTTCTAAGGAGTTGCGCACACCTGGATTTGACTTTGCTAGCCCTGCGAAGAAGAATTTGGTGAGGTGGAGGGGTCAGGATGCCAGAGCTGAGTGAGGGCCAGTGCTAGATTGGGCCTGCTCTGAGGGAGGGTATGTCCACTGTGGTACTCAGAAGGAGCTGCAGGTTCTAATTGCCTGGTCAAGCAAGAGCTCATGACCACTCAGGAGGAAAGGGGCTGCTTCTGTCGCCATCACTGATGGCCCTGGGCTCCCATTTGGTTGGCTATTGAAGGTCCCCTGCAATTCCATATGAATTTTATGATCTGCTTTTCCATTTTTGCAAAAAACAAAAAAAAGAAGTCATTGGTATTTTGATAGGGATTGCATGGAATCTGTAGATCACTCTGAGGAGTATTGCCAACTTAATATCACATCTTCCAATCCATGAACATGGGATGTCTTTCATGTCTTTAGGTTTTATTTAATTTCTTTTCACAATTATTCATAGTTTTTCAGTCTATAAGTCTTGCACTTCCAGAGTTAAGTTTATTCCTAAGTATCTTATTCTTCTTGATGCCACTATAAGTGGAATTATTTAAAAATTACCTTTCAGATTGCTCACTGCTATTGTGTAGAAATGTAACTGATTTATGTGTGTTAATCTTGTGTCCTGCAACTTTGTTGACTTTATTAGCTCTAATAGTTTTGTGTGTATGGATTCTTTAGGATTTATTCTGTATATATGAAAATGTCATTTGCAAATTGAATATTTTTACTCCTCGTTTCCAATTTGATTACCTTTTATTTCTATGTCTTGCTGAATTTCCCCAACTAGAACCTGTAGTACAATATTGAAAAGAAGTGGCCAATGTGGACGTCTTTTTCTTATTCTTGATCTTAGAGGGGAAACGTAGGCCAGAGCCTTTATTGTGATTTCCATGGGAAGGAATGGGTGAGGCAGTGTCAGTAGGCTTAGGATGGGCTAGCTGGAATAATTTCAGCAAGCTCTGGGGTGCAGGGGCTGGCCCTAGTTGTCTTGCACCTAGTGGGATAGAGGCGGGCAGGGAGGGGCGGGGTGGTTCAGGGCTGGAAGATAGTGGCCCTGAGAGTGAGAGCCTGATGGAGGAGCAGATTAGGGTATGGGCTCTGGATTGGCTGGTTTGCATATGAAAGCTGCCCTCCAACGGAAGTCCTTTACTATCTTTAGGAATCTGCTAGCCCTGGGAGGGGCAGTACCTCCAGGATCAGCAAGGCCCCAGCTGTCAAAACATCAGAATAAAAAAGACATGCAGGGAACACAGAGGATTTAGGGCAGTGAAAACACCCAGTATGGCACCATAATGATGGATACATGTCCTTATACACTTGTTCAAACCCACAGAATGTACAATCAGGAGTGAACCCGCACGTAAACTATGGACTTTGGATTATAATGATATGTCAGTGTAGGTTCATTATTAGCGGTAAGAAACGTACCTCTGAGATGTGGGATGTTGATAATGGGGAAGGCAGTGCGTGTGTCGGGGCCAGGGTATTTGGTAAATGTCAATTTTGCTGGGAAAATTCAACTGTTTTTTAAAAATATTGAAGTCTTAATAAAAAAGAAGCAATACAAAATTATGAATTGATTATTATCTGTGCCTGGATCTGTATTGTCCAGTAAGGTGGACACCAGCCACATGTGGCTTCTCAGCGCTTGAAACATACTGCAAGCATACAATGAGCCATGTAAAAAAGGGGAAGTATCTTATAAATCATTTTTATTTGATTACATATTAAAATGATACTATCTTGGATAGATAGGGTTAAATAAAATACATTATTTTTTAAAAAGACATGCTTAATACAGCACCCAATCAGTATATGTGGAATGAAGGAGTCAGACCTGGGCTTGGAATCTGGCCCCTCTTACTTGATCAGTCACCTGGACCCCAGTTGATTGTTTTTACCTTGTCAAGTTGGGATAGAGATTAATCCTATAGGGTTATTTTCACCTCAAGCCACTCTCTTTAGAGGAGCCCAGCCCAGCCCCAGCATCCCTGTCACACCTGGATTCGTAGAAGTGATCTTAGTCTCAAAGATCTTGCTTTGCTGTTTGTTGCTTATTTTGTCTGCTCTGCGCTGGGATCATCTGTCTCCCAGTACCCAGCCCAGTGCCTGGCATATAGTAGGTGCTCACTAAGTGTTTGTTGAACGAATGAGATAACAGATGGCCCCAAACAGGTGTTTAGTGAGGCTCAGTGACATCACTGTCATCTTTCATGGCTGGGATACATATGCTGGCTCCCTGCAGTAGCCTCAGAGCCTAGTGCTTGAGTGATATGTAAGAGATGCCCAGAAAACCCATGTGGAAGGGGTGAGTGGAGCTCAGTAGCTTCAAAGAGGGACTCACAACCCTATGAGACCCTCTCCTCAGGGCCCACTAGCCTCCCTCCCCACATCACCCCTGCCCCAGCCCTGGTTGACCCAGCCCCCACATGTCCAGCAGGAGCAGGAGAAGCACAAGGACTGAGGTCAAGGCCATGACCAGTACTGGTAGCCCGAGTAACACACCCAGACCCCATGGAACACAGAGGCAGCTGGTCAGTCTGGGGAGGGAAGTCCCTCAAAGCAGGCCTTCCAGGAGGCAGCAGGGCCAACCACATGGAGAACACAGTGAAAAGGCTCACACAGGGACAGTCCATAAACCAAGGCCCTGAAAGTCAGGCCAGAGGCTTGCAAGGCATCCTAAAGAAAAAACACTTTTCCTTGCTACCTCCAGTTACCTGGCAACCACTTTGCATCTGGACCAGAGCAAGAGGCAGCTGGGCACAACAGGAGTCCAGGCTGGCAGACAGGGCACTGGGGGTCTGGTATGCTCCCCACGGGATGCACAACAATGTGGAAGAATGGGGGGTCCCAGCTGCTTCTCTCGAAGGCCACCTGAGCCAGGACCTGGAGGTAGCAAGCACTGGGGATGGAGTCTGAAGCAACAGCAATTGCAGAAGGACCCCTATTTCAGCCATTTTCCTTCCTGATGACCCCGAAGCCTCTGCTCAATGGCCCTCCCCCATTAGGGAACTATCCCCTTTTCATTCACAGTATTTAAGAAATAAAAGTTGGATTTTCCTAGCCAAGGAATAAAACATAGGGCAAATGACTTGGCCTCCCGGACCCTCGGGCTCCTTCTCTGTAAAAGTGGGCCAATGCTGAGCACCTGGAAGGGTCCTCCAGCAGAAATGAGACTGAGCCGGTATTCAGTCCCCAGAGCAGCTCACTCCAAACGGAGTGGTGGTGTTACCCTTCACCGAGCCCACTGGCTGCCCCATTCTGCAGTAGGGCCATCTGTGTGCACCCAGTAGAGGTACCCAGTGCTGAGCTGTGCGCCTGCTCACCACCCGCTCACTGCAGCCTGCCCTGCAGGCCCTGGGGTGTGGTCAGTCCCTGCATTTGGTTCTGCTGCAGGCTGGAGGCTACCCACAATGGCCCCAGGCTCAGAGCTGGTGACCAGGAGGCCAGAGGAGGCTTCTGTCCCCTGCGTTTGGTTCACACCTGCGGAGAAGAGGGTCCACTACTGGAAGCAGTTAACTAACATCTGCAGCTGCTGTAGGAATGGGGGCCTCCCCTCTCCCAGAGCAGCCCTGACCGTGAAGATATGGCCGCACACTCAGCAACTGCGGTCCTCAGAACTCCGGGTTTCCAGCCAGGGCCTTCAATTTCTGAGCATACCGTTCGCCGCCACGACACCTGGGTTCCTAGACGGATCCAAGAGCATAAAAATCCCTGTCTGCCCCTCAGACCCCTTCCCCTCCGCTAAGGTTGCCGGTGGGACAAATCGTGAGGGACGGGGAGGTGGGCTCGTTGGCGGGGGACCTCCGCCAAGTCTGGGTAACCCCACTGCTTGGTCGTTGCCAGCCAGCAGGGCAGTCAGGGGCAGTGGGCCAGAGCGGGGAGGCTGGCCCCGGCCCGCCACGCCGCGTCCCCACGCCCGCAGCCACGCGGAGCCGCGTTCCCGCCCAGCCTCGCTCAGCGCGGGGGCGGCCACGGCCATGGCCACAGGACCGCTGGGCGCGCTGGGCGCTGGGGCTGCCTTGAGTCTCAGCGGCTCGGATGTGGGGGCGGGGCCCATAAGCCCCGCCCCAGTCTGAGGCCCACCGGGAAGCCCCGCCCCGGCGCCAAGTGCGTTTCATCAAGTCCCGCCCCCTGTGCTAAGCCCCACCCAGCCAGCCACCTGGCCAGGCCCAAGGAGTGGGCGAGGGTCCCCGTCCAGGGCCTCTTGGTGGAGCAGGAGAGATGACAGAAGGATATAGATTGTCATAAAGACTCAGAGTGATCTTATAGCTAAGGATGCGGGCAATAAAAAGTGAAAAGCGACCGTCTGTGAGGTCTCTGCAGAGCTCCCGCCTTCCCCTCACCCGCCGCTCCTCCCCGCCCTTCTCCCCGCACCCTTGTTCCAGGTGGGCCAGGCTGACCCAGGGGAAAGAGAAACTCCTTCTAGATGGGTTTTGCTTTGCTTCCTGCCTGCGTGGTTACCTGCGGCTCGGGCTTTTCTTCCTAAACCGGAGCATTTCTTTATTGCTGTAGTTGTTAATATCCGTTTTATTTCTTTCTCCCGGTGATATTCCGGGGAAATTCACATACCAGGTATTGCACCATTGAAAGGGTACCCTTCCGCGGTGTTTTACTGTATTCGCAGAGTCCCGTGACCCTCACCACTATCTAATTTCAGAACAAAATGAAATCCATACCCTCCTTTTCACACTCACACCGCCACCCCCTACCCTTCCCTCCTCAAAGTCCATAGCAACAACTCATTCTACTTTCTGTTTCTGTGGATTTGCCTGTTCTCCAAAACAGGGAATTTCTGTGACATAAGTCATCCTAGTGCGTAAAAGGAGAGAAAAATGTAGTGAAGTCAGGGCCCCACCGAAACAGGTGGCTTGGGAGTGGGGAGCAGAGGTGAGGGCTTTCCCCCTGCTCTAGGCAGCCTGAGTCCTGTCCATGAGAAGCCAGTGTCCACCTAGAGGTACATCAGGAAAGGGACTGGGAAGAAAAAGTCCCCTTCAGGGAGAAAGCAGGGGTGCTGGCTGAGAGGCCTGGGCTGGTGGGGGGTGAAGGTGAGCCTTCAAAGGGGGCTGGCTGAGGTCAGGGCTGGGTCTGTCCACCTGCATCCATCTACTGCTCATCACCAAGGTTGCCAAACCCCCGCCTGTCCCACATCCAAGTAGTTAGCTGAAGGGATCATTGTTTCCTACTTAGGGTCCTTTTGTCCCTTGCCCCCAACTTCCTCCAGGTGTACCCTAACATCAGAGAGAGGAGGTAGAAAGAAATGGGGCGAAGAGAGGAGGGCTGGGCAGAGAGAGAAGCTGGAAGTTGGGGTGGGAGGAGGCTGGCAAGGAGGAGGGAAGGCAGGAGCGGCAGGGAGGGGCTCGATCTATAAAGGGCGAAGCTCACTGACCTGGTGGGCAGGAGAGCTTGGGGACGGCCCAGCAGGCACCAGCTCCAGGGACCTAGTGTGCTCTGGTGAGTCCCTCCCTGCAACGGCTGATACCGGCAGCAGGTCCTCCAACACAAATTGTCCCCATCCTGTGCCACCTACCTCCCTCACAGAGGGCCCTGGCTTGGGATGGGGTGCTCCCAGTGCCTGCTGCTGTCCATTTTAGGTCCTCATCACCCGCACCCCACTTCCTAGTTAATCCTCAAGGCGCCGAAGGAGGAGGTGCAGCCTGCACTATGAACCCGTGGCTCCTGGTCTGCTTGGTGGCCTGCTTCATGGGTGCCTGGGCCCCGGCTGTCCATGCTCAAGGTACTGTCTCGGACCACACTATCCCTGCTCCCCTGAAGCCCTCCCTCCCCATCCTCCCTGTGCCCTCCCCCCAACATAGGTTCCTCCTCCAGGAGCCTCCCCTGATCTCACCTCCATTGAATTAATTCTCTGACGGACAGCTGTCCTCCACCAGGTGTGCAAAAACTCTTGGGGTTTGTGCAGCTCCTTGGTGGTGCAGCGTTCTCCGCCCCTCCTTCCAGAGCCCTTTGGTACCCCCTCCCTAGTCCATGGGGCTATGGGGAGCAGAGGGTGGCTCCCAGTGGTAGCATGGCTGCTTACCACCAGGGACACAACGCAGTGACCTGAGCCTGCAGAGCCCGGGCCAAGGTTTGAGATCCGAGCCCCAGGAACCAAAAAGAGTGGGTCTTCATTTTGGCTTCCCCCACTCAGGCTCCCTGTGCCATCTGCCTGAGAGTCGCTACTCAGCCTTTATAAGCCCGTTTCCTCCTCTGCAAAATGAAGCTCTAAATTCTGGCTGCAGAGATGGGACATGAGGACCTGATGAGCTGATGCCTGCAAAACTCTTGGCCCGGTGCCCGGCAGCAACAGCGATAATCATTACTGTTATTGGTGGGGAATTCCTTCCCCTCTCTCCCTAGATTAGGTACTTGAGGATATTGGTTCTGGGCATGCAGTGTCCCCCAGGAGCCCTGCCACCGTGTGCTGCATTGCAGTGGGCCTGAGGGAGCTAGCTGAGCCCCAGCAGCCAGCCAGGCTGGGCCCCTGGTCCAGTGGGAGCCCGACAGCCCCACCCACCTGCCCCACCTGCCCCACCTGCCCCTCGCTGGGTCTGAGAGGCCCTAGCCCAGCCCCCCAGCAGAACTTAGCCTTTGCCCAGGAGGGGGTTGGGCTTCATTTCCCATTGTCCTGCTATTGGAGGCCCATTTCAGGCGCCAGGCCCAGCCTGGGCCCTTTGATCCCCGGGGCAGGGTGTCCCCAGCTCCAGGAACTGCCTGCCTGGCATTGCAGCACAGGGTCTCTCTGACTCCACTGCCCCTTGCCCTTGGGGTCAAGGTTAAGGGATGGAGAGATCCTTCCGGTCTCCCTGGTGCTGCCCCCTTCCAGGACTCAGCTGTGGCCCTCCAGGGCCCTCCAGGGCTCCACAGAGGGACGGATCCCAGATGACATTAAAGGCCCAGCACCATCTCCACGTTAATTCATCCTCTACTCATTGCACCTGCGTCTTCTCGGACCCTTGTGGCACCAGTACCTCCTCCTCCGAGCACCCCCCAATCCTCACCCCCAGCCTCACTCCTCCCCTCACAGCATGGGGACAGAGGGGAAAAGGCAACCAAGACAGCCCTAGGTGGGAAAGTGCCAGCCTGGAGCAGGAGCTGGGATATCCGACGCAGAGGAGGGGCAGGACTGGGAGTGGTGGCCCCCGGCCCCTCAGGGCACTGCACCCTCCTTGCCCTTGGCCCCCCGAGTAGGAGTGGAAATGCCCTTGGTCCCCCATTTATTTCGCGGTCCCGGCCCCTTCCCAGCTCCAACTCCTGCCAGCTGCCCCTTACAAGGACCAAAGCTGAGCTGAGCAGCTTCCTTACTGCCTGGACCTTCACGGGGCCTGGATGGGGTGTGGTGAGTGTGCGGAGCCCACGTCTGTGGCTGTCGGTTCAAAGCGCACACGTAGCCGCACACGGACACATAGAGTCACGAGCCTTTGGGCGGCCATGTGCTCGCAGGTTCCTTTGAGGACTGCTGCCTGGCCTATCACAGCCTTGCCAGGCCATCCTTGCTCCGACGTGCTCACAGTTACCAGCGCCAGGACGTGAGCGGGAGCTGCAACCTGCCGGCTGTGATGTGAGTGGGACTGTGGGGGCTGTGGCAGGGCTCCCACACAACGTGTCTCCCCACTAACACCCTCACCTGGGCACCCCTACCCTCCACAGATTCTTCTTCCCCCAGAAAGACAGGATGGTTTGTGGGAGGCCGGGGGCCAGGTGGGTGCAGATTGGGATGAAGATTCTGGATGCTCGGAATAAGACCCACTTCAAGCACCACCATGGCACCTGGAGAAACTTCCAAGGTGAGTGAGATCCCAGTCCAGCATCCAAGGGGCCCACCCTCCCTGCTGCAGGCTCCTGAGCATCTCAACCCCTAAAGAGGGGGTGACAGCCCAGCATCTGACAGCTCCCCACACCCCAAGGAGAGCCAGTGGCTGGTGAGTGGGAGGCAGACTGAATGTGCAACTCTTTTAGTCAAGACACTTTCAATTGCTAGAGATGGAAGATTCAAGCAAATGGGAGACTCATCAGCTCAAATAACCAGCCAAGCTGCAGCTTCAGGTTTGGCTGGATCCAGGTGCTCCAAAGGTATAGGTAGAGCTCTTATCTATTTCTCGCTCCTTCTAACAGGCCCTCACTCTGGGGTGAGGAAGTTGAGCTCTGGAAATGCCAAGCTACCATTGTCAAAGTTTAGTGGTCCCACCAGAAGCAGCAAGAGGAAAGCCTCCCTCCTGACAACAGCTAATACAGGTCAGGATTCTTGATCCTGTGACCAGCCTCCACTCATCACTGCTGCTGAGGAATGAAGGTTCCTCATCAGCCCAGACTGGATCAGGGGACTCACCGCCACGACCGCAGAGGGCTGGCTCTGTGGCCAGTTCCACAGCTTCGCATGGGAGGGTCCTGGGGAGCTGTTCCCCACCCTGCTCCTGCCCAGGGGGCTTTGGCAAGTGCTGAAGCGAAATTCCAGGCATGCGGACCAAGAGCCGCAGGGCCCCCAACTCCATGCCAGTCTCTTTCACCTTCACCTTCTTCTCCAACCCCTCCTGCAGGACGGTGAGCCCACACTTCTCCAGGATCAGCTAGGGCAAGACCAGCTGGACCTTTCTCCGCCACAGTTGTCACCACGTGGCCCCAGAGCTGTCCCAGCCCCTCTGTCCTTCAGGACAAATCTTAATTCCCATGCCTGAGGCTGCATTGGTTCCTTCCCCATCACCTCTGCCACCTCCTGCTCCTCAGGGGGCTGGAACCAGGGAGCCAATCTTATTTCAAGGCCTTAGCCTGCTCTGGGCACTAAAGTCAGCCCTGCCTGGGACAGTGGTTCTGGTAAAGAACGCTCACGATTCGCCTGCTTGCAGCCTCCTGCCACCCACCCTGGGCCACACCTGCCTGTGTCCGTCTGACTCTTTGCAAAGCTTCAGGCCACCCAAGGATGCCTCTCCCAGGATACGCTTGTCTGTAACTTTTAAATAAACCTTTAGTGGCATGCCACTCCTGTCTCTGTCACATTTCATTGCAGGGTGCAAGTCCCCAGCCCGTGTTAAATTCCACGTGGTCCCCTCCCACCCCAGGATCTGCTCTCTCAGCCGGCAGAGCAGATGGCTCCTGGGGGGCCGAGCGCCAGGCCAGCCCCATGCTTCCCAGTGGCCACCTTGAGGAAACCGTCCACTTGTTCCTCTTTTTTCATCTATAAAAAGGGGGTCACCGTGCTTTCTTTGCCCAGATCCCTGGGCTGTGTTGAGACAGGCTAATGGACAGAGATGCTCTCTGAAAGCTCTGAAGGGAGCCCAGAGGCTCCTGATAAATCAGGTGGGCTGGAACCGAGCCAAGAACAGAGTCCTGGAACTCTGCGGGAGGAGGCAGGGCCACACGCTGGGGTCTGGGTCACTTACCCAGACTCAAGCCTCCAGCTGTGCTGTCCTCGGACAGTCTGTTTCCACCACAACAGAGCATGTTCCAGATGAAAACCAAGTGGACCATCTCTAGAGGACAGGAGGTGGTGTGGGGCCAGGGTGCAGACTTAAAGGCCCTTGGGTCACATCCAGGCCCCACTACACTATGTGGGTGACCCGGGCAGATTCCATAAACTCTCTAAACTTCGCTTTCCCCACCGTCAAATGGGGAAGCTGATGACACTGCCTGCTGCATACCAGTTTGTGGGAACTAAATACGATACCGTCTGCGACACACAGGGCACACGCACAAGCTACGTGTGACCACAGTGAGTATCCTGTCCCTGAGCGTGGCCATCAAATTCAGCAGCTCCAGCCCAAACTGGAGCCAGGCAGGATGGACGCAGGTATGGCTGCCCAACTTTGAACCTGGCTCTGCTCCCTGGAACCTGGAGTCACCTTGGCCACGTTGCTGAACCTCTCTGAGCCTCAGTTTTCCTATCCATAAAATGGGGATGAGAATAACAGCACCTCTTTCATGGGGCTGTAGTGACAACCAAATGGGTCACTAACTGAAAAATCCATAGGACGGTGCCTGGTCCGTAGTATGTTGTCAGGAATGCAAGCCATTCTCATCAGCATTGGTGAACCCACGAGGGCCCCGGTGGTTGCCACCTGCAGCCTGGTTTTGTGCCCAACTCACAGGTCTGAAGTTGGCAGAACCCACCTGCATCCTGGGATGGTGTTCCCCACCCCCCGGTGCAGGATGGTCTCGACCTGTCTCTCACCTGCACACTTTCTCCTCAGAATCTGAGCGGAAGCCCATCCTTCCCAAAGCTTCTGCCCTCCTAGGGCCTCCTGCTTCCCTCTACATGAACCTTGCCTGGCCCTGCCAAGGGCATCGTCTGCTTACTGCCAGAAATTGCCCAGGGGGCAGACTTAACCCAAAATAACTTTATTGTTGTCTCTGCTTCTGATATAAAAGCATCCTCAGAACCCTGGCCCAGCTTCCCGTGGGGACAAACATAGCTGCACGTCATCACCTCTGGCTGGGGCCCCGCAGGCCCCTCTGCTGGGAGGGACAAGCCCTATGCCCACCCCAGCCACCCGTTCCCATGTCCCGCCGACCCTCTGGGGGTGAGGCCCCTGTGCAGTGCAGAAGTTTAAGCCTGAGATTGACCAGATACAGTGAAACATGGGGCCCTCCTTGACCCTGGTTGTTGGAAATGGAGGGGGGACATGGATGTCTCCAGCAAAGGCTGAATGTTGGGGTCCCGTGGATAGAAGCTGGGCTCGCTTGAGGTCACAGCATAGCATTTCACTCTTCCTGAGTTTCCGGGTCCTGCCTGGTTAGCCACTGCCACCAAGGATCGAACCCTCTCAGCTCCAGGATCTCCCACCTCTGGAGAGGACAAGGGCGTGGGGGCCCCGGGGTGACCTAGGATCTCCCGAGGGTGAGTAGCAAACAGAGTGACATCAGAATTTTCCCAAAACCCCATGGAAGGAGGCAGGAGCTGGGCGATGCCCAGATGATGAGTCTGGAGAGTGGGCGGCAAGAGGGGTCTGGGGCCAGCTGGCAAGGTGTGGGCACCTCCGGACTACAGCAGCTGCACCTGCACCTTCAGACGCAAGGCCCGGTCCCCGGGCTGCCCCTCTGGCCAGGTGCTCCAGGGCTCGGCTACGCTCACCACCTCCAGCTGGTAGGTTCCAGGCCCCGGCCTCCGACGCCCCAGCTGCAGGGAGCTGAGGCCTCGGAGGTGATGCATGCGGAAGAAACCTTGCTCGTTGCCTCGGGTGATGACATAGCGGACTCGGCCCCCCAGACTCTCCAGTGCCGGCCTCAGCTCCAGGATGTGCCCTGCTGGGCCCAGGCGCGAGAGGTTCAGGCCCAAGGTCAGCGGAGCCTCTGAGTCAAGGCTGGCCAGGCTCACCTGGGGAAAAAGACCAGGTGGATGAAGGTCAGAGGCCAGGAGAATCAGAATGAGGTGGGTGGGGGGCCAAGAGGAGATTTTAGCCAACTCTAAAGTGGAGGAAAACATGGACCATTCTCTGTCCTGACCCCTGTCTAGCCCTCCACGCACAAGGCCAATAGTCAGCTCGGACTATAAACAGAAGATGGAACAGACGTTGGCTCTCAGGAGAAACGAAAGTGTGGCGGGTAGGTGGCTACTTTTTGTAGACCTCTTGTTTCAACTCGAAGGGACTTAGATCCCTGCCAGCCTGGGCAGGGGGAAGGAAGGATTTCCCCTCAAGACCCCAGACTGGGAGTTGATCAGATGGCATCGGGCTCCAGAGCCCTAAGATCACTCAAAGGTGGTCTAGGGTGGCTTGAGTTATGACCAAGGGCCTTGCAGCAGGAGCCGGCCCAGAAAACACTCAGGGGACGCAGACCCGGCTGGGCCGGATAGAGGAGCCGCCTAGTAGCTCTCCAGTTCCCGGAGGTACTTCCTGCATCTGGGCTCTCTCAGAGAGCCCAGATGACAAACCCCTCTTTATCTGAGCTCCTCTGAGTGCATTCCTGGTTCTGGCAGCTGGACAGGGCCCTGAATAAGCCAGCAAGCCTCAATGGCAGGCTGACTCAGGCTGGGTGATGGATTCAATCCCACAGGATGCTAGCTGTGCTTTCTTCTCCTTTGCTCTGGGCAGAGCTATTTGTCCTGCCTAATTTACATGTTGAAGGGGGTGTTCTACTGTTTCATGAAAGTGAGAGCTATTCTTGTTTCCCAGCTCCTCAATTCTGGAGGTTTCAGCCCTTCAGAGGGAATGTTGCTCTGAAACATGCTCTTACTGACCCCTGGTGGCACTCAGTGGCTATTGCAGGCAAAGCCATAGGACCCAGCCCTCTGCCTACATCTGCTTGTGTTCATCTTAGGAGCCCTCCATTCCACTTCACTCACTCTTACAAAAACCAACGGCTGTGCCAGCCAGGAGGTGACGGATGACAAGTTCCAGGATGCAGGCAGGGTTGGGAGCTCCATGGGGGCATCACACCCAGAGTCTGTGTGGGAAGTGCTTGACTTGTCACCAGGAGTAATGTGGGGTGCTTGGGGGCCTGTGTCCCCCAGAGAGGCCCCAAGGAGAAGACGTGGGCTGGCATGACATAGGGCGCATGCTGTGACATGGAGTCCGGTGCTCCCACCCTCCCCCCTTTCCCCACCTGCCCCTGCCACCAACTGCTCCCCATGCCCAGTGTATCCCTTGTGGCACCTGATGGTCCCTGTGGGTGCTGCGCCGTGGCCGGTCACGAGGGGGCTGGCTGTTGATCTTGCATTCATAGCAGGCTTCGGGTGAGAGCAGCTCCTCCTCATCGGGGGTGTCCTGGGGTCCTGGGCTGAAGCCCAGGCCAGAGACACAGTGCCTGGGCCAGGATAGGGGGTGGGCAAGTCTTCAGGGGGCAGGCGGGTGGAACCTCCCCAGCCATCCGCCCACCCACACACTCCATTTTTGAGCCACACTGCCAGGGGTGAGGCAAATGTGAGTGTACAAATGTGCCCATGTGGCTTTTCATGCACCCACACGTGTATATGCAAGGGATGTGTGCACCCCTTGGCTTCCCTGGGTGTAGGTGAAAACCTGCACACACCCAAATGTACCTCAGGGCGTGTGCATGGTGAGCCTGTGTGCACTCTGGATGCTGACATGCGCTTGCACACAGGTGTGCGCTGGTATATATGAATGCACGAGGGTGCCCGGGCATGCTGGCACTGGTGTGAGCCATGTACGCACTTGCGTGCATTACAGGGCAGCGGGTATCGAGCATTGTGCCTGTGAAGGCATACAGGACAATGACAGCACGGTGGGTGTGAGCTTGTGCATGCACACGTACAGGTGCCAGAGGGCCCCTGCGCCCATTTCTCCGTGCACCTGTATGTACACGTGTGCGTGCACGGGCTGGTGCATGCACACGCGTGTGTGCACACTGCCAGGGTTTGGCAGTCTGTGTCCACCTTGCTCAAGCCCCTCACCCTTGCCCAGCCCGGAAGTAGCCTCGGGGGCAGCCGCACAGGAAGCCACCGGGGGTGTTGGCGCAGCTGTAGCTACAAGGGCTGCCACGCGCCACACACTCATCCACGTCCTTGCAGCCCCCAAGGGCCTGGTCGAAGTTGAAGCCTGAGGGGCAGACACAGCGGAAGCCGCCCAGCGTGTTGTGGCAGGAGGCACTGCCGCAAGCTGCTGGCGACAGGACACATTCGTTCTGGTCTGTGGAGGGTGGAGGGGGAGAGAGAAAAGGTATAGGGGTGGGGGGGCAGCCTTCCACCCGCAATGCTCCCATCCCCACGAGGCAACTCTGGCTCCTCCTTCAGAGCCTAGGGTCAAGGTCAAAACCTCCTTCAAGCTCCCTGGGGGCCCTCCGACGAGGTCTGCCACCTCCTCATACAATCCTTCATGCCCATCCCCAACCCTGTGGTCTTCAAAGCATTTCTCAAAAGTTCCCAGGAATCCTAAATTGTGGGACAGTCTGGAATAAGGTTCCTCCCCCGTGGCACTGTTGTCATTTGGGGTCATATCATTCTCAGGCATAGAGGGCCGCCCTGTGCCTATAGGATGCTGAGCAGTATCCCGGGCGTCCACTCACTAGATGCCAGTAGCACCTGGTGCCTGGTTGTGACAACCATAAATGTCTCAAAGACACTTCAAGAAGGTCCCCAGTTGAGAACCACTGTCCTAATTAATGTGTATCCCTGCCACGAGACTGGACAACTGGATGGCAGGGACAGAGTCCGACCTTGGCTCATTTCTGTGTCCACAGGGCCTGGTACAAGGTCCTGGGCAAATCACCGCCGAAGAAATGAATAAGGATGCAGAGCAGGAGACATACTGAGATGGTCAGTGAGGTCCCCAGGGAGGTGGGGGGAAATGGAGAAGTTAGCTGAACCCACCAGGAGGGGCAGGCAGAGCAGCTGGGGAGAAGGCAGTGCCGGAGGCAGCGGGAAGGCGGGGAAAGCTGAGTAACAGAGGCCATGGGAGGAGAGAGAGCCCAGGAGGAGCAGGAAGTGGTACCCGGAGCAGATGAGGTGAAAGCTGAAGGCTGAGGAGAGGTGATGGAGAGGTCGTGGGATAGCAGGTCCTTATAAGGGTAGAGAGTAAAGGCCAGACTGTAGGGGAGGAAAAAAGAGAAGTGGTGAGGACGAGGCTGACATTAGGAGGCCCTGGAGCAGCAAGGAGAGGTGTGAACTGAGGAAGGTGGAAGACTAGTCCCCTAAATTGAGGGCCCCTGCAACAGCTATGACAGAGATGTAGCATGTATACCTTAACTCCTCATTGCCACACCCATGGCAGACATCACTAATTGATCCCAGCACCTTTCCCCAGTGATCGCAGGTACATACCCTCTCAGAATCCTTCTCAGCTGAGCCCTCCAGTCTACTGCTCTCTAAGAAATGGCCAGCACTTTGCCACTCTGGCTCTGTAGACCCCCAATGCCCCATCCTCCTCAGCAGTAGGGAACTCACTACCTTCCAGACTAGCCCATCAGACCTTGAGGGAATTGTGCTTATCACAGCATCACCCGCTTTGGACAGATTCTGACAAGGAGTCCTGGGCTTCCTCCCAGCCCCCACTCACCCACACACTGGCCCCACTGGGAGTGCGGGGTGAAGCCCTGGGGGCAGCTGCAGCGGTAGCCCCCCAGCTCGTTCTGACAGCCGTGCTGGCAGCGATGGGGCCCATCACACTCATCTACGTCTGTGTGAGAGAGAGGGAGAGAAGGCTTGCCCCGAGGCCCTCAGGACCACCCCCCAGGCCTAGATCTCCCCCAAAGCCCCGCTCTACCTTTGCAGTCACGGCCTGAGCTGTCCAGGGCGAAGCCTTGAGAACACTCACAACTGAAGCTGCCTGGGGTGTTGTGGCAGCGTCCACGGGTGCCACATGGGTCAGGCTGGGCCGAGCACTCATCATTGTCTGCAGAGGACAGAGAATAGGCAGGGCCACCCGGTGGGTAGGGGATTTGTGTTGGGGCACTGTGACGCCAGGCCCACCACCTGCTCAACTGCGTAGTTTCAGGCAAGTCACTTAACCTCTCTGGACCTCAGTTTCTCTCTGTGAAATGAGATCCTTAATAGATTCCCACCTCACAGAACTACCATGAACATATGAGATCATGCACACAGAGGGCTTTGTTTGAATGTCATCTCCGCCACTTCAATGCTGTGTGACATAAGGCAACTGACTTCCCCTCTCTGTGCCTCAGTTTCCTCAGCTGTACGGTAGAGATGAGAATATCTGCCTCACTGTGTTTTGTGAGAATTCAGCTAATCACATGAAGCACTGGGATAGTGGTCAGTGTAAAAGATGAACAAACCCCCTTTCCTTCTCTGTGGGGAACTGACCTTGGGTAACCAGTGCACTCTCTCCTTGTGGAAACCTGACAATTGTGGGATATTAGGCAGGGATATGGACTGAATGTGTGTGTCCCCCTCTGCCAAATTCCCATGTTGAAGCTCTACGCCCAGTGGGATGCTATTAGGAGGTGGGACCTTTGGCAGGTGATTGGGGTTAGATGAGGTCATGAGATTGGGGCCCCTTTGATGGGATTAGTGCCCTTATAAGAAGAGACACCAGAGAGCTTACTCTTGCTCTCCCTTCACCATGTGAAGGCACAGTAGGAAGGTGGCCATCTGCAGGACAGGGAGAGAGCACTCACCAGGACCTGACCATACTGCCACCTTGATCTTGGACTTCCAGCCTCCAAATTGTGAGCAATAAATGTCTGTTTTTCAAGCCACCCAGACTATGATATTTCGTCATGGCAGCCCAAGCTGAGGCAGCCTGGATACCAGAAAACATTGCTATGGTGCTCACGGCCTGTGATGGTGAACTGCACTGGGACTGGGGCTGTGAAGAATGAACCACATGTTTCAGGGGGAACTGTAGCCTGGGCTTTGTTGAGTATGGGAATTTTTGACACCAGGCACATCCCTGTGGGAACCTGGGGTCTATCTTGGGTACAAGAGGCATTGAGCCATGGGGCTTCTGAGCCTACAGCTGCACAAACACAAATGCCATGTTAAGTGTGCTCACCTTAGGAGGGAGGGAAATTGACTTCACTGTGCAGAAGAGGAAACACATGGTATTTCAAAGCTGGGAACGCATGCTCTTATCCCAGCTAGGCACACGACTTGTTCACTGCTTTCAAATCTATGCTCAAATGTCCCTTTTCAATGAGACTTCTCATCATTCTGTTTTAAAACTGCAGCCCTCCTAGCAATTCCAATAAGTTAAATACCAGTCAATTTGGTATTTATCCGCAGAAAATGAAAACACTAACTCAGAAAGGTATCTGCCCCCACTACGTTCGTTCACTGCAGCGTTATTCAGAACAGCCAAGATCTGGATGGGTGAATAGATCCAGACAATGTGTTACATATAAACGATGGAATGTTATTCAGCTGTAAAGAAAAAGGAAATCCTGCCGTTCGGGACAACATGGTTGCACCTTGCAGGTATTTTGCTAAGATGAAATAAGTGAGACAGAGAAAGACAAATGCCGTGTGATCTCACTTACAAGTGGAATCTAAAAACAAAACAAAAAAGCCAGACTCATGGATACAGAGGACAGATTGGTTGGTGGTTGTCAGAGAAGGGTTTGTTGGGGGGGGGGGTGTGAAAGAGGTGAAGGGGGTCAAAAGGTACAAACTTCCAGGTATAAAATAAATAAGTCCTGGGATGCGATGTACAGTATGCCGACTATGGTCAACAATACTGCGTGGTATGTTTGGAAGTCACTAAGAGAGTAGATCTTGAAAGTTTTCATCACAAGATAAAACACTTTGTAACCATGTGATGACAGATGTGAACAAGACTTACTGTGGTGATCACTTCATGATGTACACAGATATCGAATCATTATGTTGTGCATCTAAAATTCATAAAACTTTATAGGTCAACTGTATCTCAATTAAAAATAAAAGTGCAGCCCTCCTGATGGCCTTAGTCTGCTTTATTTTTCCTTTCTTTCATGCCTCACATCACCTTCTGACACATCACTGGTCTCAGCTGAGAAGGATTCTGAGCTGGTGCCTGTGACTGCGGGGAAAAGTTGCTAGGACTGATAATCTGTTGTCGGGTTTGTTTCTAGGCTGATTCCCTGGCAGAGAAGCTGGGTCACATGGGCAGCAAGTTTGACCCTTGTGTCCAATTGCTGTGCGCTCACGGCCTAGAACAGGGCGAGACAAACTGCTTCTCCAAAGAGCCAGATAGGAAACATCTTTTTTGACTCTGTTGCAACTACTTGGTTCTGCCATTGTAGTGCCAAAGCAGCCACAATGAATGGTGTGGTTGTGAACCAATAAAACTTGATTGACAAAAGCAACGGGGGCCGTGCTTGACCTGGGGGGCTGGAGTCAGCTGACCTCTGGTGTAAAGCACTGCCTAGTATACAGTAGGAATTCGGTAGATGTTGGCTGAGTGGATTAGTGGGAGCTTGAAAGAAGCCCTCTGTGGCTGGGCTTCACCCTCGGGGAGGTCTGGTTCTCCTAGGTCATAAGACACTAAGAAGTGATGGGTGTGACTTCTGAACCAACTTCTCCTTTGGACTGTGTGAGCCCCTGGGCTTTGGGGAGCACCCCAGGGAGGCCCCATGAGAGACGCAACAGGTCAGGGGCAAGGGTAGAGGGACTCCCAAAGGCAGGCCTCCCAGGTCCCTAGGGTGAGGAAGGAGCCTGAGGTTCCAGATGCCACCAGGACATAAGCAGTGGCAGAGCACAGTGTTCTGATCACCCCCGGGTCCCCAGTGTCTGGCACACACTGGGTACTTGCTACTTGAACAACCATGTGAAGGCTGGGGCCATGCCCCAGCTGCGAGGGGCAAGGGGACTCACCGAAGCAGGCCTGGCGGCGCTGTGTGAAGCCAGGGGGACAGCGGCAGGAGAAGGCACCGATGGTGTTGACGCAGAAGAACTGGCAGTTGTGCTGCCTGGAGGCGCATTCATCCAGGTCTGCAGCACAGACGTCCCCGGGGGCTCAGGGCAGGGCCCAGCTGAGGCTGCAGGCTGCCCAGGGGATGACCCTGGAGAAGGCACCCGACCCCATGCAGCGGGAGCAGGGGAGATATGGCTGGGGGCACAAGGACAGAGCCCCACAGGGCGTGGGGGGGTTACCTCTGCAGGTCCTGCCATTCTCTGCCAGCAGGTAGCCACGGGGGCAGGCGCACAGGAAGCTGCCCTCAGTGTTTTTGCAGAGGAAGGGACATGGCGTGGGGGCCAGGCTGCACTCGTCCACATCTAGAGGGGATGCAGCACGCAGGGGGCTCAGACAGACATTCCTGGGGCTCCAGGGCTGGGGTCTCCACCCAGGCCTCCTTCCCAGACACTAGCCAGAAAGGCTCTGTAGACCACCCCAGGAACTGACACTTTTTCTGGGAAAAGCCAGAGAGGAAATACAACTGGCTTTGCGGACCACATGGTGTCCACAGCAACTCTGTTGCTGTAGCAGGGAAGCACCAGAGTAAGGAAACAAACGGGCCTGGCTGTGCGCCAATAAAACTTCATTAACAAAAACAAGTGGCGGGCCGGACTCAGCCCTTGGGCCGGAATTTGCAGGCCCAACTTAGACAGACATCTGCCTCCACAACGTAACTGAAAATCTTAGGAGGCAAGTGGCCCAAATGGGGTCGGGATGGAGGGACAGATTGGGGACACACAGCTTCTGGTCTTGGTTTTCTCCCAGCAGTGCGGGCGGGGTGCTGCAGGGAGCGCCCAGGCAGGCTCCGGGGCCGGGGCGGGGGGCTCACCCAGGCAGGCTGTGGCAGCGGCGTCAGGCGCGTACCCGGCCCAACAGTGGCAGCGGAAGGAGCCGAGGCTGTTGATGCACTCGCCATAGGGGCACAGGTGGTCAAGCACGCGGCACTCGTCCACGTCTGAGGACAGCAGGGCTTGGCTGGGGCTGCCCGCCTCCACAGCCCACCAGCCCTCTCCCGGGAGGCAAGGCCAGCTTCAATTTCCCCTCCCTGCATCCCAGAGCTGGGGGACCACGGACCCTACACTGGGGCTGTGGGTTGGACCTCAGCCAGCAGCACATCCTAACGAAGCTGCTTCTACTGGACACGAGAATGTCTGCAGTGGGGACACACTGACCCCCCCCCCAGCCTCACCAGCAGCACCTCTGCGGGGCACCCCCGTATACAGACATGGCACACAAACACTGCACACCAGTCACACACTCAGACGCTCCTACGGAATCACAGGGACACAGGCACACAGACTCCCCTGGATGGGACACCCGCACGCACAGATGCACTCACACTTGCTCACACACGTCTGCACCCTTGGAGAGGCTTATCAGAATCCTGACCACTTGGACCAGCCCGCTTCTTCTCACCCACCTTCTGGCGTGGACTCCTCACCCAGCCCCCACCCTCACTAGCACATGCATTCATGTGCACACACTCACACGCTGAAGAGCTCACACACAGCACACCAGCTCACACACTCAGCAGCACGGATGCATGCTGGTTAACCAGCCTGCACACACAGGGGATGCACAACAGCTCACACCCTCTCGCGTGCTGGTTAATGAACCCGTGTGCACCAAGAACGGAGAACACACACACACCAGCTCACACTCATCCACTCACTTGCACAGGTGCGGAGCAAGGAACGGGCTCTGGTTCACACCTGCCAGCAGACACGCACACGCGCTGGCTCACACGCTGTAACCGGGGGAGGAGCCCAGACACGCAGCGGTGAACAGACCCCACCCACCCACCTCGGCCATCGGCAGTGTAGCCCGAGCCGTGGGGACACAGCTTCCTGTGGGCAGAAGTGCCGGGCAGGGGACAGAGCTCGCAGCGGGGGCCCCAGGTGCGGCCGCCCCCGCAGCAGCACTCGGCCCTGGTGGCCACCTCAACGCCGCCGGACGGAACCTGGCACACGGCCTGCAGCACCTCGGAGAAGCAGGGTCCCTGGCGGATGTCTGGAGAGAACGGGTGCAGATGGTGGGCAGGAGGAAGGGGCCAAACAGGTCCCTTTTCCCCGCGGCATCTGGCGGTGCCGAGTCTACAGACAGGCTCCCAGCATCTCTGACACCTGCGCGTGTGCACAGGGTGACATCTTCCAAGCTGTGGTCCCCTAGCACTGTGAAACGCCCTCTCAGGATTGGCGCTGGGTTGTGGCAGAAACTGCAGCCCCGACAATGGGAGAGGCACCCCAAGGCTGCAGACTAGGGTGGCTTCTTGAGGGCCAAGGGCAGCACCCCTCTGGCTACAGAGAGAACAGTGGGGACAGCGGGGGGGGGGGACGTCCAGGGAAGTGGGGAGGACAGGCTGGGGACTGGGTGTGACGTGCGGGGAAAGAGGCCACTGGTCACTCCGGGAGGCTGGCCTGGGGGTCTGGGTGGGAGGCAGGGTGCTGCTGAGACAGGGCTCGGGTGGCAAAGATACAGAGCTCATCTTGGGGCAAGCTGCAGCTGCAGGTGACGGAGGGTCCAGGATGCAGCTGAATACACATGCCTGGCCTGATGCTAGGGGTGGAGACTGTGCTCAGAGGGGAGTGTAGAGGGATAGAAGCAGCAGGACTGTGGGGACAGGGACAGACCTGTCACCAAAACAGAGGGTACTAGTGGGTCGCCTGCCAGGTTTAGCCCCCAGGAGGTGGTGGACCCAGGCAGGGCCAGTTCCTGGGTGTGATGTGGACAGGGCAGCAAGGAGATGGTCTCTTTGTCCAGGGACTGAAGGGACAAGGGGAGGAGTGGGGGCGTGCAGTGGACACGTGTGTCTGGATCAGCTCAGTAACCACCTCGGGGAGCTCCTGGGTGGCGGGAGGGCCAGGTGGTGGTGCCACCACACGGTGGGTAGCTGTGTGCCCCGCACCTGTGCCTGGCCACACTCACCGTGGCACTCCGTGAGGCTGGGGCTGGGCTGGAAGCCCTCGTCACAGTCGCACCGGAAGCTGCCCGCCGTGTTGATGCAGCGACCGTTGGCACAGAGGCCGGGCTGTACCCGGCACTCGTCGTCATCTGTGGTGGGAGGGATGAGGCTGGCCGGCGGGGAGGCCAGAGTCCCACGAGCCAGCCTCCACCTCCAGTAGCTTTGAACTCTCCCGTTTACTGGCGGGGTGCGTCCCTGCATCCCTGAAGCCCTCCTGTACCTGTGCAGCCCTCAGCGGAGCCTGGCTGGGGCCGCAGGCCCGGCGGGCAGACGCACGTGAAGGTGCCGATGAGGTTCTTACACAGCATGCCCCGGACGCGGCAGTCCTGATGGCCATCTGCACACTCGTCCACATCTGTGGACCACCATGGACAGATGACACACCATGGCCCAGCTCCAAGCTGGGAGGCCCTGGATCCAACCCTCCGTGGCCTCAGTGGGGCCAGAGTGAGGTCCCTCTGCCAGGTGCCCATTCCTCCCCTACCCACCTGCATCCCCTGCCCACATCAGGGTCTGTGAATCTGTCTGGCCCTCACCATGGTCCCTGGAAACTGCCCCTGAAATAGCCCTTAAGGGACCAAGTCCCAGGTCAGGGACTTGACATGGCAGACATTTGGGACCAGAAAATTCTTGGTGGTGGGAGGCCGCTCTGTGCGCTGCGGGAGACTGTGCAGCACCCCCGGCCGCTTGACGCCTGCGGCACTGCTCCCCACCACCACCCAACTGTGACAAATAAACGTGTCCAGACATTACCACCTGTCCCCCGGGGAGCACAACCGCTGTCCCCACTGTGCTAGCCCACTCAGGGTCTGTCCAGCCACCACTCACAGAACAGCACCCACTGCACCCTCGCTTGCTGCAACTCTGCCCTCACTGTTTGCTCATTCCCACCCTTGGAGGCTCAGATCTTATTTCATTTTCTCTTGGGACTGAGGCGTGGGGAGCCCCAGGGCCCTGTCCATCGCCCACCTGCCTGTGTGGGTCCTACCTCTGCACATGGCCCCATCCTCTCGCAGGGTGTAGCCGGCCGGGCAGGTGCACACGTAGGAGCCCTCAGTGTTGTGGCAGCGAAAGGCACAGAGCAGGGGGTTCAGGGAGCACTCGTCGATGTCTGGGGAGGCCACAGGAGGTGCCAGCTGGATGGGGTCTGCTCGTGGGACCCCTGCTCCCTCTCTCAGGCTGGCCCCCCTCACCCCTGTCGCACCGCCCAGGTCTGGGCAGGCGGGATCGTACCCTCGCAGGTCATCATGGGACCAGGCTCAAAGCCGTCAGCACAGGCACACTCGAAGCCTCCGATGACATTGGTGCAGGTGCCCTCCCCACAGGGGCGCCCGCCGGAGCACTCGTCTGTGTCTGGGGTGGGGGTGGGGGGAGGTCAGAGCCCGCAGAGAGCCCCCATCCTTGATAGCATCCTGTCTGCCTCCCGTTGACGGCCACAGACTGGACAGGGCCAAATCTGGGTCACTTCTAGGGTGGACACAGGGCAGGCATGTGGTATGTGTGCAAGAATGAATGAGTGAGTGAATGACTAAATAAATGAGTAGGCAAGTGAATGAATGAGTAAATGAATAAGTGAATGAGTGACTGAATGACCAAGTGAGTGAATGAATAAGCAAAAGAGAGAACTGGTGAGCGAATAAGAAGAGAAGGCCAAGTGGGTGGGGGAGCGGGACGTGGCTGGGGGGCGGGATGCTGCTGTGGGCAGTGTCTGCCCTCCCCAACTCCATCCTTTCCTGGGAAGCAGGCTGGGGCGGACTGGCCACTCACCCGTGCACCTGAGCCCCGTGAAGTCCAGGCTGTAGCCGAAGGGGCACTCGCAGCGGAAAGAGCCATCAGTGTTGACGCAAAGGCCATTAGTGCAGACGCCAGGGTTCTCTGCACACTCATTCACGTCTGAGGGAGTCACGGGTTGCAGATGTGGTGTGTCTGTCGCGCCCTGGCCACACTCAGAGGCGTGGGGTCGAGGGCCACCCATGGGTCCAGGAGGGAGTAGCAGACTTGGGAACCCAGGATGGAGCCCAGGCAGGGCTGGGCAGGAAAGGAGGACGGTGTGGTGGCCCGGGGGGCTCTCAGCTCATGGGCAAGGGGCTCACCTTCCCGAGAGTCATCTGGACCTGGGACCGCCCCGTGGCCAAAGGGGCACAGCTCCTGAAAGGCAGCTGGACAGCAAGAGGGGAGGGCAGGTGAGGTGCTGGGACCAGGAGCGGCCCCCAGGATGCCCCTGTGTGTAGGGAGGCTGGAGGAAGAACAGAAGAGTGCAGATGGGGGCAGGCAGGCCGGGTCAGGAGAGACTGGACGGGGGCGGGCTCTCACCACTGCCCTCCTGAGGACACAGCTCACAGGGGTCATTCCAGCCCTCGCCAGGCCTCTGGCTGCAACAGCATCGAGTCTTGGTGGTGTTGAAAGCTTTGGGCACCGAGCACTTTCCGGCCTCAAAATGGGTGAAGCAGAAACTCTGCCGCGTGTCTGTGGGGTGATGCCCCAGAGAAACGTTAGAAGGGCCATCAGCAGCGCACACCCGCCTAGCCTGTGCCCAAACCACTCCAATCCTGGTGAATGGGCGGTCCTGACCCTACAAGTGGCCAATCAGAGCACTCCAGAATCACTCCGTGGTGATTGGTTCAGGGATGGACAGGTGACCCACACTGGGCCAATGAGGGTCAGCCCTGGGGCTTTTGCTAAACATCTGGGAATCCCTTCCAGCAACACCCCATGTTCTCCCCACACCCGGGAGAATGGCCAAACCCAGTCACGTCATTCTTGGATCAGAAGCCCCTTCCTGCAGAGACAAGGTGACTCATTCCAGAGAGCCAAAGGACCCCCGACTTCAGACCCCAAATCCTCGTCACTGACCCCCCGTCCTCAGCCTTGGACTCCCACTGGCCTGAGAAGTCCTCAGGCTGGGCCCCTAGAACAGCAAATATTGGTTGAAGTGCCCTGCCCTCTGCCTCGTTGGCCTAACCTGGGAGAGAAGAGGCTGGCTCAGACTGGGTGAGGCTGGCCCAGACCTGACAAAGCCAGCCCAGGTAGGGCAGGGGGGCCCATGCAGAACACCCCAAGCCCAGGGGACCAGGCTGACCTGGACCAGAGGGTCAGAGGCCCCTTGAACTAGGACAACCCCACTGACGCAAAGGGGCGTCTCTGCCCGGTGGGGCCCCTGGAGACCCAAACAAGAGACTGCAGCCCCCTTTCTGGGTGATCCAGTTCTTCCCCACCCCACCTCCCACCTCTTCCCCAACCCCCTACGCTCCCTGGACCCGGACTCACCAAAGCAACGGTGCCCGTTGTCAGACAGGACAAAGCCAGGCGGGCAGAAGCACTGGAAGCTCCCGGGGCTGTTGGTACAGGTGCCAAAGAGGCAGAGGTTGGGCTCCTCCGAGCACTCGTCGATGTCTGGGGTGGCAGGGACACGAGATGAGTAGGGTGTGAGCAGATCCTCCACCAGAGTGAGGTGGCCTTGGCTCCCAGGAGGGACAGATGGAGTGGGGACCCAGCCCAGGAGGGCCCAGAGACTGACACAGGGTGGGGACCCCCTCAACCCCGGGTTCGGGATGAGCCAGAGCACTAGGTGGGGAGTGTGGTGCTGGGTGGGGGTCATGGTCAGGAAAACTTCATCTTTAGAGACTCAGTTTGTACAGAGCTAACCAAGACTGGAGAAATTACACCGGACAGCGTTCACTCACATAGTCCTAGGCTAGCTCAGACAGAACAAAGCAGAGGCGGCCAGGCCGGACTGGCTCCGGTTCGCCCACACAGTACAAGGCTACTCCAAATGGACGGATGGACGAGAGGAGCTCAGCCCAGACTGGTCCTAGACCACCACCCATTGAGTGAGGAGCTCCATGTTTGGGTATGTGAGGGGCCGGGACACCCCACACCCACGCTCATTTTATAGGGTTTGCGAGGAAAGCTGTGGGCTCCAGAGAGGGAGCCCCGAGCCGAGAGAGAACTGAAAACAATAAATAATAGTAAATGGAGCTGCCTTGGGTGCTGGGCTAAGTGCACCTCTTCACTCACCACCACCCAGCCGGCATTCCCATTTTACAGATGGAGAAACAGAGGCCAAGAGGTGCCTTCCTGGCCCCAGAGCTGGGAGGCAAGGCCAGACACTCACCGACACAGCGATCACTCTGCACCTGGAAGCCGGGGGGGCAGATGCAGCGGAAGGAGCCCTCAAGGTTCTGGCAAGTGCCTGGCAGACAGGTTCCTGCAAGGCTGAGGCACTCGTTGGTGTCTGTGGAGAGGAGGAGGAGGAGGGGTCCCAGCACCAGCTGGTGGACTGGGACCAGCCCTTACAGTCACTGTGTGATGGCCAAGGGCCCCCAGATAAGCCCTCCTGGATCAAGAGGAAGAGAGCTGAGACTCAGGAAAGCAGGGTCATCTGAACAAGAATATTCTGGGTCCCGCCGAGGGGTATAGGAGGAGCCAGGTGGTGCCAGGGCAGGAAGGAGCAAGGTTCCTAATCTCGAGCCACGTGCAGAACCCTTTTACGGTTTCTGTGGCATCCATTCAGCACTTCTACTATCCCATAGTTCATAAAACTTCGATTTTTCAAGACAGCTTCATCTTAAACCATAAGCTCTGTGAAAACATGGGTGTGCTGTGCTGGTTTTCTTTCTTTTTATACCTTAAAATAAACGCACGGTTATGAAATGGAACCACGCTCACTCAGAAGTAACAACCGCAGCTGAACCCGGAACGGGGGCTGGAGAGGTGGCTCCCAGGACCGTGGGGAGACTCACCTGCACAGTTCTTCCCGTCACGTGTGAGTTCAAAGCCATCCTGGCAGAGGCAGTGGAAGGAGCCAGCTGTGTTGAGGCACTGGCCGAATCGGCACACCTGCCCCACCATGGTGGTGCATTCATCCACGTCTGCAGAGGGGAGACGGGCCGGCAGGGTCACCCACAGAGCCCAGGGCTCTGAGCCTCTCTTCCACTTCAGTTCACAACAAAGCTGAGTTGACGGCGGTGACTTCAACTTATTAAGCACTCATATGCCAGCTGTGTATTAACCCTCCAACTAGCCTATGAAGCAGACACCAATATTTTCTAACGTGAGCATTATAATGCTATATAAATTTGCCTAGAGGTACTACCTTAGCTGCACCCCCACAAATTTTGTTATGTTGTATTTTCATTTTCAAAATATTTTCTAATTTCCCTAATAACATTTTCTTTTACCTATGGACCCTTTAGGAATATTGTTTAATTTCCAAATACTTGGGGATTTTCTGGATATCTTTCTGTGACTGATTTCTAGTTTAATTTCCTTACATTCTGATGACCTACTTTGTGTGACCTCAATTTTTAAAAATTTGTTGCTTGTTTTTTTTGGCCCAGAATATGATCTCTTCGGATAAATGTCCATGTGCAGTTGAGTAGAATGTGTGTTCTGGAATGTTCCATAAATATCACTCAGGCCTAGGTGGTTCACAGTGTTGTTCAGGGCTTCTATATTCTTACTGATCTTCTATTTGTCCCCTCTTTTACTGAGGGAGGAGTGTTGAAGTCTCTCACTGTAATTGTGGGTTTGTTTATTTCTTTGTCACTTCTGTCCATTTTTACTGTGTGTTTTGAAGCTCTATTGTTAGCTGCGTATGCATTGATGATTGTTGTGTCTTCTCAGAGAACTGACTCCTTAATCAATATATATATATCTTTGGTAATATTCCTTGTTCAGAAGTCAATTTGGTCTGACATTAAGATAGGTAGGTACTGTTATTAATATCCTTTTAACAGAAGAGGAAACTGGAGCACAGAGAGGCAAATGACTTGCCAAGGGTCACACAGCTGGCAGGTGGCAGAGCTGGGATTGGAATTCATGCCATCTCACCTTGGAATCCACACTTTTAACCACTGCACTACAACTACCAGCATCATGCCACCCAGGTCTTGCCTTCATGCTTCACCTTCCTCACTGTATTGTCCACCTGCCTCTTATCAACATGAGTGTAAGCTCTAGCAAGGGACCCCTGACTCTTGATGATTGAAGGGGTTTGGAGAACTCTGTGGTTAACTCGTTTTCAGTCCCCTGAGGTTGTTTTTCTGAAGGCATTTCTGAGGCGAGAGCCTGTATTTCAGAGGGGTGCCCTCTAGCCAAGAACCCACTTTTCAGTCGGGGTATACTGAGGCTGACCCACCAGCCTGGGCAGCTCACCCACGCAATCTCCGTTGTGTGTCACCATGAAGCCGGGGAAACAGAGGCAGCTGTAGGAGCCAACGATGTTCTTGCAGGTCCCGTTTCCACATGGCTGCCGGTCACACTCGTCGATGTCTGCTGGAGCAAAGCCCCTGGTCCCCTCCCAGCTCACTCAAGGCATCAGGCAGCTTGGGGAGTGAGGGCCTGCTGGACCCAGCCCACCTCCCCTGCACCTAGCCCTGTCCAGGTGGATGGGAAGTGATAGCTGGAAAGTATCCGTGGTACCTTTTATTGCTTCTGTTTTACAGATGGGAGAACTGAGGTGCAGGGAGGCGAGTAGGTCATTTACCTAAGGTCTTAGGTGTCAGGACTCACACCCGTGAGTCTATGAGCCAGGATGGACCAATCCCACCCCTGGGAGGTGTAGACCTGTGGCGCCTAGCCCTTGGCAGCCTGGGCCTCAAGGAGGGAGCAGGAGGGGGCTCTCACCCATGCACAGGGTCCGGTCTGCTGAGGCCCGGAAGCCACGGTGACACAGGCACATGTAGCTGCTCACCGTGTCCACACAGTCACCGTGGCTACAGACGTTTGGGATCTCCTGACACTCATTCCGTCCTGGGGGGGAAGGCAGGCACTGTGATGTCCCCGGACTCCCACCCCTCAGTATGTCCTGAGCCCTTGCCTGCTGGACCCTGCCTGGAAGCCCCCCATTCTAGCTGCTGCCAGCACCACGCTCAGCCCTCACAAGGCCCCATCAACAGGTGCTCTTGGCACCCCCACCCCGTCGTACAGCCAAGGAGAAAAGCTGGGAGGGAGCTGTGCCCTGCCCAGAAGTGACAGGGGTAGGCAGAGTCTGGCTCTGTCCCACATCCCATTGCCTCCCCTCCCTACTGGGGCCCCTCTTACCCACGCAAGCCCCGCCTGGCGACAGCTTATACCCCTGGGCGCACGTGCAGCGGTAGCTGCCGGGGATGTTGACGCAGTCGGCGTTCTGCTGGCAGGGGTTCTCCCCGCTGGCACACTCGTCCACGTCTGGGGAGTACAGCCAGCAGGGTGGGGGTGAAGGAGAATCTTCCCAGCCAGAATCAACCCCCAAGTCCAGCCTCCTCCCCCCTGACCCCCGCCCACCTCCCCCACCCCTCCCCTCCCCCACTTGAGCAAGTGGTCTCTCCGGAAGCAACCCGAACCAGAGTCACGGGGGTTATGTGGGATGGAGGCTCTCGGAAAGGAATCAGCCCCATACAGAGGGGGAAACTGAGGTTCGTGGAGTTTAAATGACTTGCCCAGAGAGCAAAGGGTGGCAGGGGGACGAGCATCCCACCCGGGGCTGGGGACGCAGGGGGAGGGCACCTTTGCAGACCAGCAGCACGCGGTCGTAGCGGAAGCCCGTGGGGCACTCGCAGCGGAAGCTCCCAATCTGGTTGATGCAGACACCATTGGCACAGATGGCAGGGATCTCCCCACATTCGTCGATGTCTGGGGAGGGCGTCAGCCATCAGAGGCAGCCCCGTCCCTGGCAACGTCTGGGGACCCTGACCTAAGGGACCACGCAGTCTGCGAGATGTGGCTACAAACCAGCAGACGCTCGAAAAACCCTGCTGTGGCCAAAGAATATCTGCTTACACCAGAAAGAGATGGGGATGTGGGAGGGGAGGCAGGGGGAGAAAGCATCTTTCTATCAACAAAGTACACATTTGCTCCGACCCAGCAAGCCTGCTTCATGGGGTCTCCGAAAATGAAGCAGCCCCATGTGTGCCCGGGAAGTTGCATAGGAGGAGCTGTGCTGACAGTTAGCAAGAAACTGGAAACATCAGAGGAGGAACAGATGACAAAAAGTGGCCAATCCAATCAAGGGAATATGATTCAGCCTGAAAAAAGTGTGAAGCACTAACACACGCTACAACGTGGATGGAGCTTGAAAACATGATGCTCAGCGAGAGAAGCCAGTCTCCGAAGGACAAACACTGGATGATTCCACTTACGTGAAATGTCCAGAATGGGCAAATCCAAAGAGTTGGAAGGCAGAACAGTGGTGGCTGGGGTTTAGCCGGGGGCGGGGGGAGACAGAATGGGGAGTGACTGTTCACGGTTCCTTTCTGTGCGATGAAAATGTTCTAAACCTAAACTGAAGTGATGGGGCACAAGTCTGAACATACGCCAACCCATGGGACTGTAAATGTTAGATGGGTGAAGTACATGGTGTGTGAATTTTATGTCAATAAAACTGTTGTGTCTATAAAAAAGCCTATGTGCCCCTCCATGGGGGACTGGTTTATGACCCGGGATGTGTCCACACGTGGCACCTGCAAAGCAGGGCAAAGAGGGAGGCAGGGCTGCACGTAGCAGCGCGGCCAGTTCTTCTCGGCCCTTTGCTGGGGGAAAAAAGCAGGTTGCAGGGCATCATGGAGTCTTAGGTCAAGCTCCCTAGACAACAATGTCATATACTTTCAGTGAGTGACCTCTGTGTGTTAAAATGCATAAAGGAAGAACTAGAAAGAACTATTCCAGGTATAAAGCATTGGAACCTTGGGAGAGTGAGAAGGGGACTTAGATTTGAGGGGGTGACTGGAGGAGAAGCAGATTTTTTTTTAATTTCAAGGGTTTTTAAGAAAAAAATTTTCTCTCTCTTTTTTTTTTTTCATTTTATTTTGGCTTTTTTATTTTTGGGGGCTAGGTAGTTAGGTTTGTTTGTTTGTTTTTGTTAGTGGAAGCACTGGGGATTGAACCCAGGACCTCGTGCATGCTCAGCATGTGCTGTACCACTGAGCTAGACCCTCCTCCCTGAGGAAGCAGATCTTATCTACTCCGTTCCAACTGCTGAAAATAAGAATGCATCTGTGGGATAAACACACTTGAAAATGGGATTCATCAATTAAACACCACACAGCTGAAATTTGGTATGCACATATTAAATTGTTAAAAAAAAAAACTCATTTAACTTGAAAAGGGAGTGTTCCGGCCCACCCTGCAACATGAGTAAACCTTGAGGACACTGTGCTAAGTGAAATAAAGTAGACACGAAAGGATAAATACCATATGATTCTGCTTCTCTGAGGTCCCTAGAACAGCCAGATCCCTAGAGACAGAAAGTAGGGCGAGGGTTCCTCGGGGCTGGGAGGCGGGCAGGGAGCTAGTGCTGAATGGGGACAGAGTTTCAGCTGGGGAAGATGAAAAGTCATGGAGGTGGATGGTGGCGATGGTTGCACAACAGCAGGAATGTGGCAGGGAGGGTAGAGCTCAGTGGTAGAGGTCCTGGGTTCAATCCCCAGTACCTCCATTAAGAAATAAATAAACCTAATTACCTCTCCCCACCCAAAATTCTTTTTAAATACTAATGTACTTAATGTCACTGAACTGGACACTTAAGACTGGTTAAAATGGTAAATTTTATGTTATGTGTTTTTTATCAGAGTTTTTTTAAACGAGTTAACAATTTCATAAAAATACTCCCATTGCATTTTTTAAAGGGGAAGTGTTCGCGGGGCAGAACTCCTGGCCTGGGGAGTTGGAAGAGTGAGGGTGAGAGGTAGGGGAGGGTGGAAGAGAAAGAGCTGTTGGGGAGGGGAAGAGAGGGGTCAAGGCTCTGGGGACAGAGGGGCCTGGGGCTACAGGTAGGAAGGCAGGGGTCACTCACCAACAGGCTTCCCTGTGTGGATGTCAATGACAAAGCCAGGAACCTGGTTTCCACACAGGATCTGGTAATCCACTGGGCAAAAGAGAACAGGGGAGGCGGTGCTGGGGCTGCAGCCTCCTGGAGGGCACCTCCTCTTCTTTCTTATCACCTCGTCCATCCCTGTCACCCAGTGCTCACCTGGCCTCTGATAACTAGTCTCTCTCCCTCCCTCCACTCTGACCAGTTGGCTGGTTACAGGCGCCATTCGCCTCTGCAGTGGGATCTTCTAACACGTGGCCAAGACCTCCCTCATCTCCTCCCCTCTTCCCTGGGTATGTCGCCAGCCATGCTCCATTGTCCTCACCACACAATGCATAGTCTTCAGTTTGGACCTCAAGACCTTCACCCTCAGCCCCACCTTTCCTCCAACAGTAACCCCTGCCCTCCTGTTACACTGATTTCATTACATGTCTGGATATGTCCCGCCTTGTCATGCTATCAGAACTTTGCACATGCTGTTCCCTTTGCTGTTCCCTGGCATAGTCCACTTCAACCTTGAGGACTCAGGGCAGCCCACCACTCTGGCCCTGGACAGCTGATGATGCCATTCTTTGGCACCCCGTGGCAATTCACTTTCTAATTATATCTGACCGATGACACCAAGATGCTGCTTGCCCGATGTCAATCCCCAAGTGAGTGGGTGTCCCTGGACTCATCTGACACAAATGGTCAGACGTTTGGGCAGTGCCACCTTTTCCCAGGTCCCTGCCCTGCTGCTCACTCACTCTTCTGCCTACATCGTGATGAGAACAGACCAATCTCAGTCTGGTGGAATTCTGCCTCATCATATTCTACCTGCCCCTCAAACTCAGGTGCACAAGATTCACGCAGGTACTTAAGTTCCAGTACATGATTTGTGGGTGACATTGGATCTGTCTTGACAATCTCATGACCAGACTTGGCTGTCTGCAGCTTCCTCTGAGACTTCACGGCTTAGGTCTACCTTATTCTTGCTTCCTAGAACCCAGAACAGGGCTTGGCCCTCAGAGATGCCCAATAATGACCTTTCCCCATTGCACTGCACTGGGTTGAACAATGACCCCCACCCCTCAAAGTTTATGGTCACTCAGGCCCTCTGAACATGACCTTTTTTGGAAATAGGGTCTTTGCAGATGTAATCAAGTTAAGATGATGTCATCCTGGATCACAGTAGACCCTAAATGCAATGACTGGCGTCCTTATAAGAAAAAGGAGAGATGTGCGCAGATGCAGGAGAAGCCACGAGATGAAGGCGGAGATGGGGGTGATGCAGGTACAAGCCAAGTAACACCAAAGAATGCCTGGAGCACCAGAAGCTGGGCAAGGCAAGGAAGAATTCTACAGCCTCTGGAGCGTGGACCTGCCCCCCACCTTGATTCCTGACTTCTAGCTTCCACAACTGCGAGAAAACACAGTTTTGGGGGGTTTTTTAGCCACCAAGTTTGGAGTAATTTGTTGCCACAACCCTAGTAACCAATTGCCTTATAGCTCAGACTGCTATAAGGAAATACCATAGACTGGCTGGCTTAAGTAACAAACATTTCTTTCCCTCAGTTCTGCAGGCTGGGAAGTCCAAGGTCAAGGCGCCAGCAGATCTGGTGTCTGGTGAGAACTCTTGCTGGTTTACAGATGGCTGTCTCCTCTCTATGTCTTCACATAGTGAAGAGAGAGCACCTCTGGTGTGTCTCTTCTTCTAAGGGCACTAATCCCGTTCAGAGGGCTCCACCTTCGTGACCTAATTAACCCCCAAGGGCTCTACCTCCAAGCACCATCACTGTGAGGACTGGGGCTTCAACATAGGAATTTGGGGAGGACACAACATTCAGTGCATAGCGCTAATACACTTGTAATCGCCCACTTGCCCCCTCTAGTCATTGCCTCATTCCTGCAGCTCTTTCATTTTTTTTTTAATTGAAGTCTAGTTGATTTATTATTTACAGTTTCAGGTGTACAGCAAAATGACTTGGTTATATACTCCTTAGCATTATAGTTTATTACAAGACATAGAATATAGTTCCCTGCGCTATCCAGTAAATCCTTGCTGTTTCTCTGCAGTTTTTCCTGGTATCTGGGCTGCTGCTTATTCTAATAGGCCTCTTCCCAACTGCCAAAACCACCTCCTGCTCAGTCCTATTCCAGGACTTTGCACGTGCTGTTCCCTGGCTGGAACGCTCTTTTTCATCCTGACTGACGTTTCTGCAATCCCCGCTGTGAGCCTCCCTGGGCCTGCCCCTCCCCCAGCTCGTGGGGCCCCTGGTGCTTCTGACCAGTGTGCTGCGCTCCCTGGCGCCAGGCACTCGCTGACCACCTCCCTGCCACCAAATAGTCTGTGAGTCTTCAAGGACCTTTCCTAAAAATGAGAGCCTCATTGATCCATCCTGAATTCCTCAAGGCTGTGAAATGAAAGGGTGCCTCGGACGCCTTGTCCCTCTTAAAAGAGTTGATTTTTCCACGCACTGATTGGGAGGGAGCTTCAACTCTTCAGCTCTCACCAAGACAACGGAGACCCATCTGGGAGCCCTAAGTGTGCCTTGTCTCCTTAAACACTGCACTGAAAAGGGCCAAGCTAGCAGGGGAGGGTATAGCTCAAGTGGTAAAGTGCATGTTTAGCATGCATGAGGTCCTGGGTTCAATCCCCAGTCCTTCCATTAAATAAATAAATAAACAAACAAACAAACCTAATTAATATCCTCCCCCCATAAAAAAAATGAAAAGGAAAAAAAAAAAGGACCAAGCAGGAATGAAAGCAGGGGAGGGGCACTCACGGCTGGTGGGAGTTGGGCAGGCCTCACAGGGTCTATTCCAGGCCTGGCCAATGTTGTAGGAACAGCAGCACATCTTCCGGGTCACGTTAAAGGCCAGCTCATTCCGACATGTGCCGTTATAGTGCCGGAAGCAGATGCTCTTTCTCATGTCTGCGGTTGGGTTGGGGAGAAGAAGGTAGATAAGAGACGCCCAAGCCAGAGGGGGAGAGTCAGACAGATCGGAACTTATTCACCAATCCATTTGAAAATTACTGGCTTGATTTTGCTCCCCCAACACCCATGAGGGTCCCAACGCACATGTTAGCCTTTCTTGCCCAGTGCACAACCTGGACAACCATTCATGGCAGTTCGGAGCCCCTAAGCCCTGCAGTCCCGTTCACTGCTGCATACCAGCATCTCAGATACACACTTGCTCTCCCTCTCTCCTCCCATAAACATGCCTCTCCACACCTTTCTAAGGCTTGGAGACTCCCCGAAGTCCCTCCCACTCTCAAGTGCTTTTTCCACAACTGCTGGTCTCCCCAGTCAGCACACTTCATACCCATGCAGTTGTTGCCGCCGTTGACTTGCAAGTACTCCGCGGGGCAGACACAAGTATAGTTGCCCAGAGTGTTGTAGCAGGTACCAGGGCCACAGATGCCCGAGTGTACAGAGCACTCGTCGATATCTGCAGGGGAGGGCAGAGCAGCATCCAGGAACTGTCTGGATAACTCCCCACCCCAGGTCTGGCAGAGCCACTTCTCTATGTGCTTGAGTTTAATTTCAAGATTAACTTAAAACACACAGACATTTTAGTGACATGAAAATACCCGATATGGTGCTAGGTGGGGGAAAAGTTTACTATGATCCCACTTCTACTAAGAAAAATATGACCTGAGCCTGCGAATTAATTATATTATCACCAAGAGTGGGGCAACCATGGGCTTCCTAATGTGATGCAATGGGGAGCAAGGGCCCCATGAATACAATACTCTTGGGGAAAAAAACGTTGATTCTCAATCTAATCAGTTCTCTAGTCTGGAGGCAGCAAGCTTTTCCTGTAAATGGCAAATAATAATGACTTTTTCAGTTTTGCAAGCCAAACCATGGTCTCCAACAAGCTATTCACTCTGCCTGTCTTGCAGTGTAAAGGCAGCCGGCCACAGACAATGGGTAAACAAATTCGCATGCTGTGCTCCAAAAACACTTGATTCAGGGCCACTGAAATGTCAATGTCATACAATTTGCATGTGGCACAAAATCTTCTTCTTCTTTTTTTTCTCAATAATTTAAAAAAATGTAAAAAAGCATTCTTAGCGATGGGCTGTAAAAACAGGTGGTAGAATATTAGCATGCTAGGAGTGATGTCTCCAAAAATGGCAGAGCAGGGAACGCCAGAGCTCTGTTCCTTCACAAAACCAACTACTGAGCTGGGCGAAAATTGACAAAAGTCGATTTTTGCAGAACTCTGGAATCTAGTCAGAAACAGGGAATCTGCTATGGGGTATCCCAAGGAACCCACCAAGTGAAAACTATTAGAGCTAATAAATGAGGTCAGCATAACTGCAGAACACAAGATCAACACACCGACCTAGAAATTTCAGTTGTATTTCTATATGGTACCAACGAGCAACTGAAAAGGAAATTAACAAAATGATTCCGCTTGTAATAGCATCCAAAAGATGAAATACTTAAGATTCAACCCAAGAGGTGAAACACTTGTACATGCATCAGTCTATCCACCCATCCTTCCTTCCATCTGTCCATCCCTTATCCACCATCTACCCATCCATCCATTCCCCATGCATTCATTATCCTACTTTCCTTCCTTTTTTTCCTCCTTCCAAGCTTCATCCACCAACTCATCTACTATCCATTCATTCATCCATCTACTCACTTACCTACCCACCCCTCCGGCCACTCATTTATTTTTCCATCCATTGACCCATTTGCTTATTCACCCATCCATTCTGGGTGGGAAGGAGGCTGGAGGTCAGGCAACGGGGAGGAGGAGGCAGCAGAGCGGAGGATAGGTCGGGGCATTCCAGGGAAGCTTCCCAACCCTTTCAGTGGGTCCCAGGCAGCAGGCAGGTGAGCAGACTCTGGAGAGCATTTCAGGCCCCCATATCTGAAGGTGGGGTGAGGCTGGGCAGGAAGGCAGGGAGGGAAGGATTGGCCCAAGCTCACCCTCACAGATGCGGGTGTCCTCATTGAGGTGGTAGCCAGGTGGGCACTCACACTGGAAGCTGCCGAAGGTGTTGACACAGTCGCCCCCCTGGCACAGCCCAGGCAACTCCTGGCATTCGTCAATGTCTGTCAGGACGTGAGGAAGTCATGCTTGGAAGCGAAACTCAAGCAGAGGACTCAGGGGGACACCCACACCTTGCCTTGGGCTCTCTGGGGCTCTGGAGGAGTGAGTCTTGCTTCTTTAAGAATACCTTAAAGAAGAGCTGCTGGATGTTTGGAGGGTTCAGGCCAGGACCTCTCTTGGAGGCTGCACCCAATGGGTGACACTCTTGGGTCAATGTCACCCTGGATTCATCCTCATTCCCTTCATTGGATAGTCCATCCTCCCATCCATCCATTCATCCATCCATCCAAAAGTTCCCTCTTGATAGAACTCTTCAATCTCATTATCCCCTCTGGATAGAAGGATGGATGGATGCATGTATGCATGGGATAGATGGATGGGGGGGTAGGTGGGTGGGTGGATGGATATAAAAAGTAGTGAATGTGTGGACAAGCAAGAGTGAGAATGAATAAGAAGACAGATGGGTGAATGGATAGGTGGGTGAGTACGTAGGTGAATACATGAATGGATGGATGGATGGATGGACAGACGTGGGAGGATGAATGTGTGGATGGGTAGATGGATGGATATGAAAAGTAATGGATGAGTGGATAAGCAAACGGGTCAAGGGACGGAAAGATAAATGAGTGGATGGAGGGGTGGGTAGGTAAGTGAGTAGACGGATGAATGAATGGATAGTTGATGAGTGGATGGATGAATGCTTGTGCTTGGAAAGAGGGAAGGAAGGAAAGTAGGATAATGGATGGATGGAGAATGGATGGACGGGTAGATGGGTGGATAAGGAATGGATGGAAGGAAGGAAAGATGGATGGATAGGCTGATGAACGGATGGATGATGGATAGATAGATGGGGATGGGTGGGTGGATGGGGGATGGATGGAAAGACGGATCAATATATGAGTGGGTAGAAGAAGAAATGGCTGAGAGAATCTGGTTCCCCACCACCACCAAAGCTGCCCAACTCTGGTTTTTGGTGAGGTGGGAATGAGAGACGGGTCAGTCAGTGGGTGCACGGATGGATGGTCTACCAGGAACTCACCTTCCAGAATGACAGTGATGGGATTGGGCCGGAAGCCCTCACCCCCCGGGCACAGGGTTCTGTACTCAGCTGCAAGGGAAGTAGGCTCTTGTGAGAGGCTGTGGGCTGGGGTATCTGGGCAAAGCTCAGGGGAAGCAGGGGAGGGGAGGGGCCCTAAAAAGGGCTCAACAGTGGGCCCTGCATTCTTTTATCACAGAAACTACATCCCCTTACCTCCTCAGCCTCTCAGGGCCAAGAGACGTTGGTCCAATCCTGACAGATCTGGGGGGATGTTTCTGTGTATGTGTGCACACATGTGTTCACATTCAATATGTGAGCAGATGGATCTTGTAATAGTTGGGGAGTAGGGATTCTTTGTGATCCAAAACCAGAGCCTAGTGTGACCACAAGCTTCCCCCATGAAAGGAAGACCCTGGACATACACACACAGACACACACACCTGAATAGGTGGACAAGTGCCTCCCTGTTTCATACCTGAGGACTTTGCACATGCTGTTCCCACTGCACCACACACCCTTCCTCCTACCCTGCCTGAAAAACTCCTACTCATCCTTCAAAACCTTATTCAAGCCCCTGTCCTGAGAAGCCTTCCCTTCCCCCTTTCCTCTCCATGGCTTCCTCCTGAGCCATCGCTATGCCTCAAACAGACCCTTAGGACAGCTCTACTCTTAACAGTCTGGGGACTGTTGGTTTACAGGTGAGGGACAGTGTACAGCAGCTGTGGTTCATCCTTCTCTAGGTCCCTGTCCCCTAGTAGAGGGCACAGAGAACTTCTCAATGTTTGTTGACTGACTGAGCAAGCAAGTGAATAGAAACACACAAAGAATTTGCAGGAAGAGATGGCAGAAAGAGACTTTGGGGAGAGGCCTAGACGTGGACTGCTGAGAAGATGCTGTGTGGCCCAGGGTGAGCCCTTCTCCCTCTCTGGTTCCCAGTGTCCCTTCCTTAGCAGAGATGAGCCCCCTAAGCCCAGAGGAGGCCTGGACCAGGGCTAGGTCTCTGTGGCTCAGGCCTTCCCCTGCTCCCACCCCTCCGGGGACTCACTGGTGTTGGCCATTGGGCACAGCTCACAGGGGTTGCCCCAGGCCTGTCCCAGGGAGCAACAGCAGGATGCTCGGGTGACGCCAACTCCGATCTCAGCACTGCAGGAAATGCCACCATCCCCTCGGTCGTGTGTGTCCAGGAAACAGTTCCCAACCCGAGTGTCTGAACAGGCAGAGAGAAGTGGTTAGCAAGTGATGGGGGAGAAATGCTCTGTATGTGTGTGTGCACCTCTGTGTGTAACGGTGTGTTCATGTCTGCCTACGTGTGACCGTGAATTCTTTGTGTGCATGTGTCCATGTGTACACGGGATTCTGTGTGTCTGTCTGTCTACAGCAGAAGGCTATATCTCAACAGACAACAGGGATGATCACTCCGGCCGGGGCCTGTTTGTGAGAAGCAGGTGGATTTGAACAGGTTGATGGGCCAAGGTGACATAGGCAGTGGCCCCATCCCGCTCCCTGACCCCAGGACCCCGCCCAGAGCTGAGTGCATACTCACCCACGCAGCCCACCCCGCTGGGGTTCAGCTCAAAGTCCTGAGGGCAGTTGCAGAGGTAGCTGCCGGGGGTGTTGACACACAGGCCATTGATGCAGTTCACGGGGTCGGCACACTCGTTAACATCTGTGGGGGAGGCAGGGTGCCGTCAGCTGCGGTGTTGGGGAGCCCTCCCTTGGCCCACATCCCTCCTGCCTTCTTCCTGGGGTGCCAAAGCCCTGCATTTTGGGGACAGGGTTTAGGGGCAAGGCCATGTCCTCCCCTGGGAAGAAAGCCTGAGGGGACCGCAGTTTCCGGGGTCTGCCCCATCCCATGACCTCCCCTGCCCTGTTCCACTTGGGATGGAGGTCTGCCCTTGAGGGCTCCCCCTGCTCCAGGTCCCATGACTTAACATACAAAAACCAACATTTAGGATGCATTTCAAGCCAGGAGCTGGCAGACAACAACCTGTGGGCCAAATCCAGCCCCATACCTGTTTGTGTAAATAAAGTTTTATTGGCACACAGACATGCCCATTCATTCACAGAGCGCCTGTGTCGGTTTCTGAGCTACAAGGCAGAGGTTGTATGGCTGAAAACGGAAAATATTGTCCGGCCCTTCATGGAAAAAGTCCACTGACCCCAATGTGAAACACACAGAGGGGAGACCGTTTGGACAGTCGTGGTGGAGGGGAACCCGCCTTCGTTGATTCACCGCATTTATTTAGGGGACGATGAATGACAATGACAATGAGTGAGCCCCACCCCCGGCCCCCACACCTGTGCAGTTGCCGCCACCGCGGTCCAGCTCGTAACCCTCGTCACAGATGCAGCGGAACATCCCCGGCAGGTTCTCACAGCTCCCGGACACACAGAGGTTCCCGAGAACACACTCATCCACATCTGGGGGAGGGGGAACCCCAGGTCAGCTTGCTCCTGCTGTTCCCAGTGCCAGCGGGTCTAGGGACCCCCGCTCTGCCCGCACCCTGGCAGCCCCCGGCCTCACCCTGGCAGGCACGCTGGTCCTCCGTGGGGTTGAAGCCCATCTCACATTCACAGCGGTACCCACCAGGGGCATTGAGACACTGCCCGTTTTCACAAAGGTCCACGTTCTCCGCACACTCATCCCTGTCTGAGGGGCCCCAAGAGGCAGAAGGCTGGGGGCCAGCTGGCCAGGACCCACATGCAGGGTGGGCAGGGAGCCCCGAACCCTTCACTGCCACTGAGGGTTCCAGGCAGCTGGCAAGTAGCCCTAAGGATTTAGACCTTGACTTGGTGGTCATGTGACCAAGTTAGTTCCAGCGAGCAGATGGGGACCTGATCACTCAGGATCCGGGGTGAAGGGCTGCTGGGAAGTAAGCAAGTGTTCCTGCACCCCACATCCAGAAGGTTCCATACATTCAGAGTCCAGGGGAGAAGACTGCCCCAGGGGACTCAGGCCTGGCCTGAGCTACAAGGCGCATCCTTGTCGGCACCCACATAGAGCGGTGAGTGGATCACTGTGAGTCGGGAAGCCAACCAACCACTGTAGCCACCTTGGAATCCAGTCCCCGTGGCTGTCCCTCTCGGGCCCCTCCTGTCCACTTATCCCACCCACCCCCAACCTCACCTTCGCAGGAGAAGCCGTCCCCAGTGAAGCCTGGGAGGCAGGCGCAGCGGTAGGAGCCGGGGGTGTTGAGGCAGTCAGCTCTGGGGCTGCACTGATGCTCCTGGAAGGTGCACTCATCCAGGTCTGCAGGAGACGGAGCCCGGAGCCCCCCCACCCAGGTGTGTGCATTGAGTGGGGGCTGCAAGGAGGCAGACCCTCCAATCTCAGCCCTGATCAGCCCGCACCTGGCCACCCCTGCCCTGCCACCCCACCTCCCCAACCGCCCCACCTACCTCGGCTGCTCTGCCCGGACCTCCTGCCCCCAGGCACTCACCGTGGCATTCGAAGCCATCCCCCACCCAGCCTGGCTGGCACCTGCAGCTGAAACTCCCAGGGATGTTGAGACAGGAGGCGTGACCATCACAGCTGTGTCCCCCAAGCTCACATTCGTCCACATCTGAGAGGAGAGGGACCCAGGCACAGGAAGGGGACCAGGAGAGGGGGTGGAGGACACGGTAACCCCACAAGGCCTGGGACTAGCAGAACCACGGCTTTGGGTACAGAGTGGGAAGATTCAATGCAGGAGCAGGGGAAAGAGCTCGGACCATCCCTAGTTAGCCCAGAAATGCCCGACTACCCCTGCGGGAGCTTCCACCTTCACCTGAAGCCCAAGAGGAAATGGGCTAAATCCAATTAGGCATGACTCCCAGCAACCCCACAAAGTGGTCTGAAATGGCAGCATGAGAGACTTAGGGTAGACATTAAGAGTAACTGTCCTCATGCACATTCTTTTTAAAGCAGGGTTTCCTTATAAACCAGCGTTTCCAATCCTTAGCCTATTTTGCATCACCCTTGTATCTCTGCAATATTCACACACCACCTAAGTGAGCTACTGTCGACTGAACATTCCTTCTCGCTGCCTCCTGGCTTCACATCACACAAATGTATTTTAAAAGAAAAATTTATAACAACGATCTCAAAAGAGTCATGGCTCTGATGCTCTGTTTTCTCACATTTGCTTCTCAACTGCATTAAAAAAACTCCGTAATTACAGCAAGGAGAATCACGTTCTCCAAAAAAGGAGGTTCAAACCCTAACTCCCAGAACTTGTGCCTGTGGCCTTCTTGCGAAACAGGGTCTTTGTAGATGTAACCAAGCCAAGGTGAGGTTATCCTGGATTACAGTGGGTCCTAATCCAATGACTGGCGTCCTCGTCAGAAGAGGGAAGTTTCAAGGAGGGGAGGGTAGAGCTCAGTGGTAGAGCCCAGGCTTGGCGTGCACGAGGTCCTGGGTTCAGTCCCCAGTACCTTCTGCTCTCAGCCGACGGACGCGGAGATTGGAGTGATGCGCTTACAGGCCAAGGAACACCAAGGACCCACGGCTGCCACCAGAAGCAAGCAGAGAGGGATGGGACAGCGTACCCCTCTGGGCCCCCAAGAAGGAACCAACTCTGCTGACACCCTGATTTCAGACTCTGGCCTCTAGAACTTTCGTTCTCGAGGGAGTAGGTTTCTGTGGTTCTGAGGCACCAAGTTTGTGGGAATGGCTGGCCGTAGCCCTAGAAAACTAAAACAGTAGCTACTGAAATGTTTACGCGTTCATCCCCGTGCTTAAAAGCATCAGGCTGGCATGCTGGGCGAGCTGCCGTGGATATTGAGGGCTCTGAGCACCCCCTACAGAGCTGTTAAGGGAGTCCCAGGGGCACGTGACTGGAGCCCCATCGGCTCTAACACAAGGCTTCCCACCAGCGGAGATGGGTAAGAGTGCGGTCTAGCCGCCCTCTCCCCCAAGTGATGGGGCAGACCCCACGACCCCTGAGATGGCCCCTTGGAGGTCCCTCGCCTGCTCACCAGAGCAGCCCGTGGCCCCCTTCCTGACGGCGTAACCCAGCTGGCAGTGGCAGACAAAGGAGCCCCTCGTGTTCTCACAGTCTCCGTGCAGGCAGATGTGGGGGTTCAGGTCACACTCGTCCACATCTGTGGGATGACGCAGAGGAAGCAAGTGAGGGTGGGGGGCACGGCAGCAAGGCTGCGTGCCCCGCCACGTGGGTCCCCTGCATCAAGGTGCCCTTGCCCATCATCAGGGGTGGGGAGCTCCCCTGACTCCACCGCCGGGCAGCTATCGAGTGTTATGTCTCCATTCTCCAGGGCATATTCCGTGCAACACACTGGATGTGCCCTCCCCAAAGGATCTGATAGCCCAATTCATTTAGAGGACACTGAGTCAAACGAAGCTAACTGGACTTTTTCCCCTGCAGGCCTTTTCAGAACCTTTATGCCAATGTGGCTCTGTAAGAAGGGATGGAGGAGGCAGCTTTCCCTACTTCTCTTGGTCCCAAGGCCCTTCTCTTCCATGCTTCCTAAGGCTCCTGTGATCTGGAATTTTTTGGACACATTTTTCCTGGGAGCGAGTTACATTTTCACTTCCCGGAACTTTCCCACGTTGGCACCAGCTCTGCCTTGATGGGGCACCCAGTACACACCTGCTCCCCGGGCCCCAGGAAGACCTGCAGGCAGGAGAGGATGGTGATCACGGCCCTAACAGCCAGGGGCCCCAAGCAGGGCTCGGAGAACACAGTGTATTTCTTGTCTCGTTCACCTTCTTCTGCACAAAACTGCATAATGCCATCCTCAGAACGGGGCACGCACCTCTGTACGTACCAGGTACACGGTAAGTGTCATCAAATATATTTAAAAGAATCAGGTTTGGAGGAGCTCTGCTGCTATGAATGAGATGCCACGGGCCTTGGTGCACAGGCTCGGGGCACTGGTGGCCAGGAGCAGCCCACCAGGTGCAAAGCCTCATCTCCCCTGCCTGCGAGCGACAAGATGGGACATGGCGCCTGTCTTGCCCCTGAGCCTCCGAGTGGAAGGCTGGTGGCTGAGTTCTGATGCCGCCTCCCCCACCTGGAGGAGTCCCAGCTCCTCACCCAGGCACGTCCTCGCGTCTGGCGTGGCGGCGAAGCCGTCATGGCACAGGCAGCGGTGACCCCCGGGCACGTTGGTGCACTGGCCCCCATCACAGATGTCCGGGCTCTCCTCACACTCGTCCACATCTGGGGGAGCAGGAAGGGGGGTGGGCTGCAGGCGGGTGGGGATGGAAGGGGAGTCCCAGGGACCCCACCTCAGGGTTAGCAGCCTGTCCCAAGTCTGGCTGGCTTCCACCAGGCCGAGCCAGGTGCGTCACCCCTTCCCCCAGGACACCCCGGGGAGGGAGGGGGTGGCGCCCACCCACCTGCACACGCCCTCCCGTCGGGCATCAGCGAGTAGCCGTGTCCACAGACGCACCGGTAGCTGCCCTCAGTGTTAACGCAGTGCCCGGCGCACCCACCGCTGCCAGCACGGCATTCGTCTACGTCTGCAGGGGTGGCGCAGGGAGAGGGTCAAGCATGGGGCTGACTGGAGGGCAGTGCAGGGAGGGGCTGGGGGGGCGCTGCTGTTGCGGTGGGGGCCGCGGCTGGGGCTGGGGCTGGGGCCGGGGTGGGTGTGGTCTCACCCACGCAGCCCTGGCCATCAGGTGCGCTCCGGAAGCCGGCGTGGCAGGAGCACTGGAAGGCACCAATGACGTTGACACACTGGCCATGGGGACACAGGCCGTCACTCAGGGAGCACTCGTCGATGTCTGCGGGGGGAGCACACAGCTGGTGGGGACAGCAGGTTGGGGACCCCGAGGCACCAGGGTGCTTGCACACACTGAGGTGCTCACACTACTGGCATCAACCCGTCCCCACAGGTGCAAGTCCACACACTCCCAAATACACCTTGCCCTTGTACAAACACACACCCACACCCAGATACACATGCACACCCATGAGCTCAGACTCACCAAAATCACACCCTTGAATACACACTCACCCTCCACACACCCACGTGCACGTTCACATGGACTCACACACAAACACCCTCACTCCCATGCACAATCACCCTCAGTAAACACACACCTTCACAACCAGATGCACACTCATACTCACATACTCACACCCACTCATAAGCAAACACATTTGTCCTCGTGCAAATGCACACCTGGATATACACTCACTCTTCTCCACCTACGGAGACACACACAACCCTTGCGTGCGCCCACATGCAGGCCCACTCCCCCTCAGCAAACACACACACCCACTCCCACAAGCACACTCACCCGTGTGCAACCACACTTCCACACCCAGACACACACTCTCTCACAAGCTCATGTAGATGCATAAACACTCACACCCCTCCCATGAGAACGCTCATCCTTGTGTAGACACACACTTACAAACTCAGACTCACACGCAAACACCCACTCACATGCTCACTCTAGTACGGACTCATTCAGATGCACACCTGCAGATCCACACTCCCTCCATCTCACACCCCCGCAGTCACACCCCACACATGCAAATACGCTTTCCATGACCTCACGTGCATGCAACCGCTCACCCACATAGATACTGACACAGACGTGTGCGTACATGCAGGTGTGTGCTCAGGGAGATGCACAAACACACACTCCCCCGAGCTCCCTCATACAACCCAGACTCACCCTCGCAGGCAGTGCCCTTGGCCGCCAGCGCATGTCCAGTGGGGCACAGGCACTCGTAGCTCCCGTCTGTGTTGCTACAGGTGCCGCCCCAGCACAGCCGCGGGTCCTGGGCACACTCGTCCACGTCTGGGCATGTGGAGAGAGACAGGAGATTGTGAGGCTGCTGATCCTCCTTCCCTTCAAAAGGTGAGATGTGGCTTGTGGAAGCTCCTCCCTGCAGCACCCCCCACACTGTCCCCCACCCCATCACCCTGGCTGAAGCCAAAAGGGCCTGGAGACTTGGGGCCTGGATGACCCAGGGGCACAGAGTTTGAGCTGGGAGGAGCAGGGATCAGTCACACTGGGAGGGAAGCTGGAATTCTCAGAAGAATCAGGGACACAAGGCTGATGGTCCTGGAGTAACTGAAGGAGGCCCTGAGAAGCCCCTAGAGGACACAGCAGGAAGGCAAGGCCTGGCCAGGTATCAGCACAGGAAGGGAGCTGAGGACCTAACCACCCACCTTACCATCCTCCTCCCACTCCAGCCTCAAGCGTCCTCCCACCCCTCAGGACCACCCCCGGGCCTTTGCACATGCTGTTGCTCCTGCCCTGGCCCTCCACACAGCAGCTCCTTCCACCAGTCAGCTCCACCCCCAGGACCTTTGCACACACTATTCTTGCTCTAAGCTGCTCTCCAGCCCCTCTTTACCCCAATTACTTCCATTCTCTCAGCCCCACAGAATGGGACACATCCCCGGGTCCATGCTCCCACCACACCATGTAGCCCTTTCAGGTGCTCCTGACTGTGGCTATTTATTTTGCATTTCTCTGGGGATTTATCCTATTAACATCTGTCTTCCTATCAGGTCATGAGCTCGGAGAAAATGGCCCCCTGTTGCCAAACTCTCTGTGGATCTCCTGAGTGGATGTACACAAAATATTCATGGAATGAATAACAAATTGAAGGAAGGGGGAGAGGCTCCTTCCTTCTAGGCCCTCGCCTTTTCTCACGCTACACCCTATATTGCTCTGGGAGAACCTGACCAAATCTTGGTCCCTGGGCTTCTGATCTGAACACCAGACCCAATGTCCGGCTGCCTTGGGACAACGCTTCACAGTGCCCCCACTTGCCATGTCCCAGCTGGATCATGGCTTCTCCCCACTCCTGCCCCCTCCTCCTGCATCCATCACAGCAACCTCCCCACCCCCTGGCCTCACCCCCAGACCCCCGGCATCATCCTGCCCAGGGGCGGCCGCCTACCCACACAGTTCTTCATCAGCATGAAGCCACTTTCGTAGCCATGGAAACACTCGCACTCGAAGCTGCCCGGGGTGTTGACGCAGGTGCCGTGGCCGCAGAGGTCCGGGGAGATGCGGCACTCGTCAATGTCTGCGGAGAGAGTGGGTGCGGGCTGGGCCTCCACATCTGCATACACAGGGCTGCTAGGGAGCCCTAAGCCGCCAAACCACCAGGGAAACAGAGGTGCCGTGACTGCCCCTAGACGAGGGCAGGGAAGTTCCTCCCAGCCTGAAGGCCCCTGGAGATCACCTTTGCCAGCCCCTCCTTTTACAGCCAAGGTCCCTGAGGCCCAGAGAGTGCAGCAGTCTGCTCTGGGTCACACAGCAGGCAGGCAGGTGGGTGGGCAGGACAAGTTCAGTTCTTGTTCTTTAGGTGCCTCTAGTTTGTGGCTCCCACCCCTGCAGGCACCTCCCCTTCCCCCCAGGAGGCAGAGGCACACACGTACCTGTGCAGTTCCTTTCCTGAGCATCCAAGGCGAAGCCCCCAGCACAGGAGCAACGGAAGCTTCCCACAGTATTGCGGCAGGTGCCGTGCGCACAGAGGCCCGGGAACGCTTTGCACTCATTTACATCTGCGGGGCCAGACCACAAAAGCATCAAACCACCCCAACGTCCCTGGGCGCCCTCTTCCCACCCTCCAGGCTCCACGTGACCAAACGCACCTTTATAGAAGGGCCGACCCGACAGGAAGTCTCGGCTGGCGAAGCCCAGCCCCCGGGGACACAGGCTGGTGAACGCGGGTGACTCTGGCTCCGGGCACGCCTCGCACGAGGCCCCCCACGCGGCCCCCACGGAGCAGCAGCAGACGTCCATCCGGTACTTGCCGGGCAGGGCAGCCCCGCACTCGTCCTCGTCCCAGCGCAGGAAACACAGCTCCAGGCGCATGTCTGCAAAGAGGGGCAGTCACAAGCCCCGCCCCCGCCACGCTGTATCTCTGCCCGCTTCCCCAACGGGACGACTTTCCCCAGCGGGAAAGGGGAGCGACTTCCACACCAAGATTCAGTGTCACCCAACAGTTACGTTTTAGTCACGATGTCATCCAAGAATTACATTTTAATAACTTGCACTGCTGGGTACTTGCTATGTGCTAGACACTGTTTCTAAGCTCATCAATCCATTTAATCTTTGAAATAACACCAAGACAAAAATACCGTTATGGTGCCCATTTCAGAGGCAAGAAAACTGAGGCAGGGAAGGGTTAGATAGCTGGCCTGAGGTCACACAGTAAGAGGTAGAGCTGAGTTCAAATCAGGCCATCTGGCTCCAGAGTCTGTATGCTTTATCTGTAGAACTCCCTCGGAACGATCTGGCAGCCTCCACACCAGACACAAGGGTTTAGGGCTGGGGCTGGCTGCTTGTTTTTGTAAATAAAGTTTTATTGACACACAGCCACATCCACCTGTTTCTGCATTGTCTGTGGCTGCTCTTACACTGCACAGCAGAGTGGAGTAGCTGCAACAGAGACTGTGAGGACCCAAAAAGCCGAAAACATTTACTCTCCAGCCCTTTGTGGAAGCAGGCAGCTGGTCTCTGGTCTAGGAAAACTTCTCTCTCTTAACAAAAGAACATACATTTAAGAAGGTCAATCTGAGGGTGAATCCTTGCTACAGAACCTTTAGAAAAAAATAAAGATATGCAGGGTGCCCCTTGACACAATGATTTTTCCCTCCTCACTTGATTACTTCCTATCCTTGCTCACACCTCTGGGTCAGTGAGAAGACCTGCTGAACAGCTGAAGCTCAGTTTAGAAGGAAATCAAAGTTGAGACAGGTCAGCAGAGCCCATCTGCCTTATGGTTAACCAGGCTCCAAGGTGCCACCAAGGAGGCTACCAGTGGGTTGATGGAACTATGGGAGGAAAAACTAATGGAACACAGAGTCCCATCTGCTGGCTGACGGATGCTTTTGGCCAAGAAACGTCCTGTTCAAGATGTTGATAGGGGCAAAGTCAAGAAGCCCTCATTGAAGGGGAAATTTTCTCAGAGGCTTTGAGTCTGAGAGAGAGCATTCAGGGTGAGGGTTTGAGCCCTGAAGGAGGTTCACTGGCTCAGCTGAAGGCTTGCACCTCAGCACTCATGCTAGAGGCGCCTCGTGCTCACATCCACCCTATGTAGACCTTACTTGGTACTGAGAAGGAATAAACAAAGGTTGCTGGTACTATTCCACAGGAGTTTACCATTTGCAATGAGCTTCATTATGGGGACAGTTAAAGGAAGATGAATCCCCCTGAAGTAAATGTCTTTGGAGACAGGTCGGTGGGAGGTGGACAGTGGGCAGAGGGTCCTGGAGGATCTTCTAGATCCCTCTTGTCCCTAGGAGTGGTCTCCAGTCACTGGGAGTGGAAGCAATGGAGGAAGGGCAGGCGGCCACGTACCAGAACCCCATCGGCACTCACCCACGCACAGCCGGCCGGTGGTGTCCAGCGTCAGGCCCTGGGGACACTCACAGCGGAAGGAGCCAGCGGTGTTGAGGCAGCGCCCATTGGAACAGACCCCAGGAAAGACCTCACACTCGTTTACATCTGGGCAGTGGCAAGCAAGGAGAGGCAGGGGCTGGAGGCTCCCAGAAGCTGGTCCCCCGAGGGGACCCAGGACACCCATGTGGTCCTTGGGCAGGTGGGAGGGGGCTGGGGAATCGTAGGGAAGCCCTGGGTACTAAGGAGGGAGAATCTGTCTTGATCTCAAAAGACTTCAGGGAGGAGCCCAGGGATTCCCTATGACCAGTGCCGGCCAGTGGGCGGCTCTGGGCAGTGGATGGTGGAATGGATTACCTTCGCAGGTGAGCCCCATTGTGCGAGCGAAGCCATGGGCACAGGCTGGGTCTACGGGTGGGGAGAAGAGTCACTCTCCACCTAGATCCAGGGACCCTGTCCCACCCCCAGTTCTCTCAACGGCCGAGGAGCTCCTGGAGCCCACCCAGGGCATTACCCGTGTCACAGCGTTCGCAAGGGCTCCCCCAGGCAGCCCCAAGAGTGGCGCAGCACTCGGACCGCAGGGTGGCTCCATGCAGGTTCGCCTCGCAGCGGCCATCCTGGACTTTCAGCCAGCAGGTGCCTTTGGTGCTGTCTGTGGGGAGGGGCCGACAGTCTCACCTGGCGAGCTCACACTTGCACGCCAACCCGCAGAGGCCCAGCCTTGCCCCGGGCGTCGGGGTCCCCGCTGCTCCGGAGCACCTGAGGCCTCTCACCTAGGCACACGGTGCCGGAGGGTCCCAGGCGGCTGCCGGGGGCGCACTCGCAGGCGTAGGAGCCGGCCAGGTTGAGGCACACGCCATTCACACACGGGTGGGACAGGCACTCGTCGACATCTGCGGGGACAGCATCCCCCCAACACCGGGTCCTGAGCTGCAGGTCAGGGAGCCCCACCTGACCAGGGGCCCCCTTGGCACGACAGCTGAAGTCCAGCGGCAGGGGGCGCACGCGGGTACACGGACATCCACGCATGCGCATATTTGAACAAACTAGGCACGGGCATGTGGGCGGAGGGCAAGGGAGCTGACTGCGCAGGCTCCGCAGGCTCCCACGCACGTGTGTTGGCATGAAATCGTGTTGTACACCATGCTGCAAGCACACTGGGTCGCAGGGGCCTCGGGGCACGCAGGGATGAAGGTGCAGAGGGACAGGAACGGTGGGGAACGGGAAGCACAAGAGAGGACAAGACTGAGAGGCAGGAGGAAAACCCAGAGGGAACCCAGGCTTCGGGGGCGGGGGGGTCAGCCAGAAAAAAAGACAGAAAGGGCCAGGGGAGGGGTGGGGCTTGTGTGTGTGTGTGTGTGTGTGTGTGCGCGCGCACCTGCACGTGTCTGTGAGTGTTGAGGGGTCTGTGTGATGGGCACTGCCACAAAGTGTGTGTGGGCAATGGTGGGCATGCATGCTTGAACACGTGTGTGTATATGCAGGTCAGTGGTGAGCACCTGTGTGAGCAAGGAAGGCGTGTGTGAGCATGAGTGTGCAAAGTGTGTGAATGCACGTGTGTATGTGTGGGTGGGTGTGACTGCACACAGAAGTGCGTGTGGCTGTGAGCCCAAGTGTGTGAAAGGGTGAGTGAAGGAACGTGGGGACATACATGTCTTTGAGAGTGTGCACGTGAGAGAGTGTGGAGGAGAGCGTCTGTGAGCATGAATATGGGTGTGTATGTGTGTTTTGAGTACCTGTGTGTAACCTAGTGATTGATCATATGCACACGTGTGTGAATGTATGAGTGTCTTAACACACGCATAAGGGTGTGCCTTGGAGGTGTTAACTTTGGCTGTGAGTATGCGCATAAAGGGTGAGAATGAGTGTGTACCAAGTGTGTATAACTGTGAGACTAAATATATATGTCTTTGAGTGTGAACTTATCTTTGAGCGCATGTGGCTATACACGTATACCGTGCAGCATGCATGTGCCTGAGTGTGTCTGTGTGTACCGACGTGCCCCTGGGGCCCGTACCTTCACAGGTCTCCGTGTCTTGCTGGAAGCTAAACCCCTGGGGGCAGGAGCAGCTGTAGCTGCCGGGGCTGTTTCGGCACCACCCATTGTCACACAGGAGGCTGTTGAGGGCACACTCATCCACGTCTACAGGGCAGGGGTGGGAGAGTGTGGTGAAGGGTGTGATGCGGGGGCAGCCCACCTGCCTGCCCGTCCCGCCGCCGGGCACACTCACCTGCGCAATCCTTGCCGCCCGTGCTTGCCTCGTAGCCGAGGTTGCAGATGCAGCGGTAGCTGCCCCGCAGGTTCTCGCAAATGCCGTTGGCACAGACATCGGGGTTGAGGGCACACTCGTTGATATCTGCAGCCGGAGGAGGGTGTCAGCAAGCTGCCCTGGCTCCCTGGGGGCTCCAGAAGCCAGGATTCCCCCCACCCTCCCGGGAACAGACATTGATACAGAAGCAACATAATTTTTAAAAAGCGCCATCATAATCACTCACATTATAGGATGCTTTGTAACGTGCCAAGCATAACTCATTTGATCCTGACAACACTCCTGAAATGGGTCTTGTTATTATCTCCACTTTACAGACAAGGAGGCACAGAGGCAGTAACTTGCCCAACTTGTTCAATCAGTAAATAGCAGGGCCAGGATTGAACCCCAGGCATCTGGTTCCAGAACCTGTCCCTTTAACTGGGGGAAGTGGGGGGCAGACATCTGTTCTCTCTGATGGCCCAGCAGTTGATGAGAAATTTGAGTGTATCCTAAGTCCTTTCATTTCGTGATCAGGCAGAAAGACTGTTTCAGGAAGGAATGGTGTCATAGCTTCGAGTCCTAACCCTCAGGATATCATGTGACCTTATTTGGAGATAGAGGCTTTACAGTGATGATCCAGTTAAAATGAGGTCATTAGGGTGGACCCGCAAACTATTCCAATATGACTGTATCCTTATGAAAGGGGGAAATTTGGGCACAGACACACAAAGGGAGAACCCCAGGCCAGGATGAAGGCAGAGGTCAGGGTGATGCTTCTCTGAGCCAAATGGAGAGCGAACCACCAGGAGCTGTGGGAGACACAGGACAGACTCTCCCAGCCTCAGGGGGAGCCAGCCCTGTTCACACCTCGACCTTGGACTTCAGCCTCAGAGCTGGAGAAGAGCAAATGCCTGTCGTTGAAGCCCTGCGCCTGTGGTATCATTACTGCAGCCCCAGCGAACTGATGTAGTGTCCAACCACGGCCCCGCCCCTCTGCCCCGGCACCCACCGCCCTGCTCACCTCTGCCATCCGTGGTGATGCCGAGACCGCTGCTGCACAGGGCCTGGAACTCGGCTGAGGGGGCAAGAGCGGCGAGGGGTCACTGGCCATTGCTGAGCCCAAGCCAGGCCCAAGGGCATGGCCCCTTGGTGCCGAGCCAGGATCTGGGACTAAGATGCCTCTCCCGACAGAAAGAGCCACTTCACTTCAGTCTCTTCTTGGGGAAGGACACTCCCCTATCCACCCTTCGAGAGCCAAGACTCTCCTCCCCTCCTGTCCCCAGGCTGATAAACTAAAAGCGAGGACTAAGCAGAGCAGGGCCACGGAATGCGGGTGGGGGCTGGGCAGCCGACGCTCACCTGAGTCCTTGGCAGGACACAGCTGGCAGGGCTCGCCAAACCCGTGGTCCGGGCTCGCACAGCAGCACTCAGATTTGGTGACGGCACCAGGGAAGGGGCGGACGCAGGAGCCCTTGTCGAGGGCCCCGTAGCAAGTGCTGCGCACGTGGGTGTCCACGCACATGCGGCCATCGGCGCCCACCGCCAGCCCCCCGAGGCAGCGGCAGCGGAAGGAGCCCTCCGTGTTGGTACAGTGGCCGTTCATGCAGATGCCCGGCGTCTGGCACTCGTCGATGTCTGCGGAGGTGTGGGACACTGGGCCAGGTCCCAGCCCCCTGCCACCCGTCCTGCCGGCCTCCCCTCTCCCCTTCCTCCCTATCTTCACTGCTCCCTGGTGGTCCAGCCACCAGCCTCACCCACACAGTGGCGGCCGCTGGGCGCCAGCAGGAAGCCGGGTTTGCAGAGGCAGGTGAAGCTGCCGTCCTCGTTCAGGCACACGCCATTGGCACACATGGTGGTGGTGGCACACTCATTGTGGTCTGGGGACACCAAGAGAGACTGGGTTCCAGCAGGGTCCCAGAACCCACCCCTCACTGGGTCAGTCCGACCAGGTAGACCAGCCCCGCCCTCTCAGTTCTCCAGGGACCCTTCCCGGTGTGGCTGTCAGTGACTGTCTGCTTGGATATTAGCCTGATGGACGGTGAACTCCCCAGGGCAAGAGGAGCATTGCTTCTTCACACCTGCTGCTTCCACGCTGGCACATGTAGGTGCCTCGTAGTTTTACAAAGCTGAATCGGTGAGATGCTGGCTGCATAGCACTGCACTTAATGCCACCAAATTGTTCCTTTTAAAATGGTTAAAAAGGTCGAGGGAGGGTATAGCACAAGTGGTGAACACATGCTTAGCATGCATGAGGTCCTGAGTTCAATCCCCAGTACCTCCTCCAAAAATAAATAAATAAACCAAATATCCCCCCAAAAAACTTTTTTAAAATGGTAAAAATGTTTAATATGTTATATATATAAATATGTATACATATAGCCGTAATAAAAAATGCAAAAAAATGGAATAAATGAGGTAGTGGTTGCACATTATGAGTGTCCTAAATGCCACCAAAGTGTTCCCTTAAAAAGGGTTAAACTGGTAAATTTTCCGCTATATCTGTTGTGCCACAATTTTTTTAAATGCAAAAAAGAATTGGCAAAATGAGATGGTTGCACAACACTGGAAACATATCAGATGTCACCAAATTGTTCAGTTAAAAATGCTATATGCTATTTAAAAAATTGAATAAATGTGGTTGCACAGCACTGGGAATTACTAAATGCCACTGAATTTTTCCACTGTTAAATGATAACATTTCTCTTGTGTGACTCTCGCCTGAATTTTAAAATAAACAGGCAAAAAAATCAGTTAATAAGAAGAGTCTAATTTAAAGAAAGGCGGTAGGTGCAAAAATGAGTTGTTAACCACAGTATAAGTCCTGAACAATAAAAGATTGCAAAAGAAAGGAAGGAAGAGAGAGAGGGAGGGAGGGAGGAAGAGAGAAGAATAAATGAGTGAAAGGTCCACATCAAAATCTGCACCTGAATGTTCATAGCAGCATTATCTGTAATAGCAAAAACTGGAAACAACCCAAACATCCTTCAACTGATGAGGTATAAACAAAACACGGTCTCCTCATATAATGGGGAGTCATCTGACAATGAAAAGGAATGAAGTTCTGATAACCTACAACACGGATGGACCTTGAAAACATGATGCTCAGCAAAAGAAGCCAGTTATGAAAGTGTGTGATTCCATTTACACAAAATGCCCTGACCAGGCAAATCCATGGAGACAAAGTGGATTGGCCAGTGACGAGCGCTGGGGGGAGAGAAAGAAGATTCTGGAAAGACAACTAACGGAGAGCAGGTGGAAAGAGGGTCTAAACTTAGATTGCAGGGATGCTTGTACATCCCTGGCTACTTTTCTGCTCTGTGAATTATGTATCAAAGATGCTAAATAGGTTTTTTAAAATGAATGAATGATAAATGAATATGGAAAGGAAAAAAAATCCTTTCTGATGTAGGAAGACTTGAAGGCAGGTCTCCTCAGACAGGGTGGAAGAAGAGAATAAAGGGGGACCCCCAGGGGTCCCCACAAGCTGTGGGAGCTTGGACGGCACCCCTATACGCCACAGGGAACCTGCGACCGACCAGAGCGCTCTCCACGGTCCTGATCCCAACTCTTGTCGGAGGTCAGACCCTCTTGGGGACAGGTGAGGGGCCACACGTCAGGGGCAGACAGCTGATAGCACAGTCTTGTCTCAGAGGTGCCTTCCTGGGACTCACAGAGTGAGTCCCAGAAGGAGAGAATGTAGTGGGTGGGGATGCACAGACCACAAGAAGGAGCTCAGACTGGCTGGCTGGACTCAGAAAGGTGAGCAGAGGACCCATCGTAAGGATGGAGGTGGGTGATGGAGCAGGAGTAATGGTGCAAGGTGGCTCTAAAAGGCAGCTACTGGGGCCCAGAAGCCCCCTCCCCACTTACCCACCCTCAACTCACCCACACAGTTCTTGCCGTCAGGGCTGAGCTCGAAGCCGGCATTGCAGACACACTGGAAGCTGCCTTCCGTGTTGACACAGCGGCCATGGTGGCAGAGGCCACTGCTGACCACACACTCATCCACGTCTGGGGGGAGGCAGGCGGGCAGTCAGCAGGCGTCCCCACCCCGCCTCCAGACTCTAATTCAGGCCGCAGCCACAGGATCCATCAGCCAGGCCCCCTGTCACCCCCACGCTCCAATGGAAAGGCCATACCCAGGCACGCTTGCTTAGTGACCGTCGCCTGGAAGCCCTCATGGCACCGACAGTGGTAGGAGCCAGGGGTGTTGACGCAGTCTCCATGGCGGCAGGGGCTGCTGGCACATTCGTCCACATCTGCAGGCAGAGGACCCTGAGCCCCAGCCCGGCATGCTGCGCCCCGCCCCACCCCGGCCACCGCTCACCGATGCACTCCCCGCGGACGTCCTGCGTGTAGCCCACGTTACACTCGCAGCGGTAGCTGGAAGCGGTGGGCAGGCAGCGGCCATTGAGACACAGGTTGGTGAAGTGTCGGCAGATGTCGATGGTCTGGTTCAGGGTGGCGGTGCCTGCGGGTGGGACCAAGAGGGGCATCTGAGCACGGGTTGGCCCCCTGGCCGTATGTCTGGACCTCGCCTTTGTGTTCAGACTCAGTGTCCCACTCAGAGGCTGGAACCCCACCTGCTATGGCCAGGCTCTCTCACTTCAGCCCAGATTTCTGCCCTAGATTCAGACCCCCAAACTGGCTGAGAACCCCCAGATCTTCACCGTGGGGCAAGACCCCTACCCCAGCCCTAGACCCTCACCCAGAGCTCAAATGTGGACTTTGAGGCCCAGATCCCCAATCCACCTCCACCCCGAGACCGCTGTCGGTACCCTCACCCCTACTCCCAGCCCCAATCCTCCCTCTGAGGCCTGGAACCCCTCCCACAGGTCTTGGATCCTTCTGCCCAAGTCCTCACCAATGTTGGTATCACCGAAGCCCAGGCTGGGAACCCCACGCCCATTGGAGCCTTGAGGGCTGTGCCATGCCGGCCCCAGGCCAGGACCCACGCCACCGCTTGATCCGAAGCCAGGGATGCCGGGGAAGGGGGCAGGGTAGGGGGGCAGCAGCGGGAGCCCCAGGGCACACAGTCGCTGGAACTCATCTGTAAGGAAGAGAGGTTGGAGGCCAGGCCCTTGGTCGTGCCCCAGGGCCCCAGCCTGCTCCAGGGGCCAAGGAAGGCGGGAGGCAGCCCCTGCGCCACTCACCGGAGCCCCGCAGGGGACACAGCTCAGGGGCCAGGCCAGCTGCCCAGCACCTGCCCTTGTCACAGCAGCACTGCCTGTGAGTGTAGTGGCCCGCGAGGTCTCTGGCACAGCGGCCCACAATCAGCGCCGAGAAGCAGGTGCCAGCACGGTGGTCTGCAACAGGGGGGTAGGGAGGATCAGTCATCAGACTTCGAATCCCAGCTCCACCAGCACCATCTGCAGGACAGATCCCCTTGCTGCTGTGCCTCGGTTTCCCCATCTATGGTCCAGAGATGTTCAGAGCATCCATCTCACCTCGGAAGAGTGTTGCTGAGCCCACCATGTTTGGTAAGTGGCGGATCCTCACTGAGCAACACTCTCATTATCAAGATTTCCAAATTACCCCAGGGAGGTGGATTTGGGCTCATTCCACGCAAAAGTGCCCTGACACCTAAAGCTGGCACTGTTAGTAAGCTCCCCATCGCTGTGAGTATTCAACCACACAGAGGAAGACCCAGGGTTCAGGGTTGCACTGGTAGAAAATCAGGCGGATGCTGGAGCAAAGATCTCCAGCCGGTGTCCCCACCTGCCAGCCCTGGACATCCCAGGGAAACCTAAGAGGCTGCGAATTTGAGGAGGGGCCAGGCTGGTGGACAGGCTGGTGGCTGCAGCCCCTGAGGAAACTGAGGCAGAGGCCCCCCAGGTGGGAGAACCACGGAACCTCTCCCACTTCGCCCCGAGTTGGATGGCTTTACTTAGTGATCAGATTTCTCAGGCTCTGACTCAAAAAGCGTGTGTTTAGGTTTAAAAACCCACACATGTTGGCCAGTAGCCCACAGTGGAAAAACCCCTCCCACCAGCCAGGAGGGCCCTTGAAGCCACCCCTGAGCCGCCTGAGGCTGAGAATCCATGCATTTCCACCTCCTTGGCCACACCCTGTGCACCTGGGGTGGTGGGAGGTGGGGGGTGTCCCCAGGTGCGAGTGTGGGAGTCAGGGTTTTGCGCTCCCAGCACTGTCCCTGGCTGGGCCTGCCCAGGCAAGGTCAACAGATCTGTTAAAGGTCACACAGCTGCTAAAGGAGAAACGGGTATGGGAACCCAGATCTCGGAACCCCAGGAGATCTGATCAAGCAGCTTCCCCTCGAGTAGGGAAGACAAGACAGAATGGAAGAATTTTAACAAAAATGATGCTGCCTTTGCTTATTCACCACTGACTGCAGTCAGGCCTGCTAAGTGGTCCCAGGCCCAACTCCACTGTTGTCCTGTCTTGGTGAATGTGTATTGCGTGCCCACTACATCCAGCCCGGGGCAAATCATTCCACCAGCTGTCTTTAATCCTCTCCATGTGGTAGGTACTGCTGTTATCTCCATTTCACAGATGAGACTTTTGAGACACAGAGAGTTTAAGTCACTTGCCCAAGGTCACAGAGTCTGCAGGCAGCTCGAGTAGCAGTTGGAACCCAGGACTGAACTCCAAGCCCATGTTCCAAGGCAACCTGACCATGGTTCAAATCTGCGCTCTGCTGTTTAGTAGCTGGGAGCGGCCCCCACAGTCCAGGGGATGTGACCAGAGGTAGCCTTCAAGCCAGTCAAGATGGCCCCAGAGGTGGAGGAATAGGTCTGGTGCTGTGGCCACTGGCTGAACTCCAAACACAATATTCCTGGTCCTGCTCAGTAGAGACCCAGCCTGTAGGGCTCGGGGGGTGCTGGAGACCTGCCAAGCCCGCCCCTCCTCCCCACACTTGGACTCTGCCCATCCCCCTCCACAAGTGTCCACATTCCCAGCCAGCCCTGTTGGCCACCGGCAACTTCGAAAGTCTAACAACCAGCTCATCAAGACAGAGGACAGGGAGTGAAGGCCCAAGAATCCCCCTCTGCCACTGCCCAGCCAGGCAGGGTATAAGGGCTTACAGGAGGGTGGACGTCAGGGGACACATGGCCCCGGGGACCCCACCCTAGCTGGGTCTGGGTGTCTATCAGTTCTGGGTTTGTTGATTTGGCTCAAGAAAAGCTCTCATCTCTGGGTCTCGATTCCCCATCTCAAACACAGGGTGTAGGGGAAGACAGTGTACTCTTAAAAAGTCTTTGGAAGTGGAAAGAGGGATAGAGAGACATGGGGTCAGAGAGACCAATGGGCAGAAGAGCATAGAGATGGGGGCTAGAGGAGCAGAGGGGCATAGAGGCAGGAGCCAGAGAGGCAAGAAAGACAACCAGTGAGCCAGAAGGGCATAGAGTCAGAGGGGCAGAGGGGCACGGTTCTGGTGGGGGCAGGGCAGTGGAGCCAAGAGACCAAGACAGAGGACCAAAGAGCTAAGGGACATACAGTTGGAAGGCCAAAGGGGCTTTCAGACTAGGGGCCAGATCACAAAGGCTCATGCCTAAGGAGCCAGAATTTTGGAGGGGATGGAAATCAGGGTCCAAAAAAGACACAAGGACATAGAAATCGGAGGGCTAGAGGACCCGAAGGGCCATATGGTTGCAGAGAACAGGTGAGCAAGGAGCTGGCCTCCTATTCTCCCTCTGCCCCTCCAGCCCCCTCAGGCCCCGGCTCACCCAGGCAGCGGGTGCCATCCAGGCTGCTGGCAAAACCACGGGGACAGGTACACACGTAGCTCCCAACAGTGTTGGTGCAGTCGCCCCCGGAGCAGAGGCCGGGCACACTAAGGCATTCATCCACATCTGTGTAGACAGATGCCCCATCAGAGCAGGGCCCCCACCAGCCCTACGCGACCTCCTCCTCCTCCTTCCAGGGGAGACTGAGCCACCCAGAGCAGAGAGGAGGTCCCAGCCTGTCCCTCCCCGGTCACCCACCTTCACACTTGGCGCTGTTCTCACTGAGCCGATGTCCAGAGGGGCAGCGGCACTCAAAGGAGCCCACAGTGTTGACACAGCTGCCCCCCTGGCACAGGCCTGGGACAGCCTGGCACTCATCCACGTCTGTAAAGGAGTGAGAGGCCCATCAGAGAAAGAAACCAAGGCTGCTGAGGGCTCCCACTCAGCCTTGGCTTCCAAGACCTCTGTCCTCACATGCTGGCCCCTCACTCACCTTGGCAGGCCCCTGTGCGGATATTGGGGATGAAGCCCCGGCGGCAGGGGTGTGGCTGTGCTGGGCAGAGCTCACATGGGAGGCCCCAGGCACGGCCCACGGTGGCACAGCAGAGAGCCTTGGTACAGGCAAGGCCTGTCAGTTGGTGCTGGCACCCCTCAGGGCCCACTCGACCAAAGCAGGGCCCTGTCCGGTAGTCTGCAGGGCAGATAGATGTGGGCAGCTGGCCTCAGGCTGCCCCCACCCACACAATCTTCTGCATCTCCATCCCAGTACCCCCAGCTCAGGCCTCTACTTCTGTAGCCTGGACCAGTGCAGCAGCTGCCTTCCCAGCCTCCCTATACCAGCACACCAGGTTTTTCCCTGACCACAAGCATTTATTCATACTGTTCCCGTTCCTTACCTGATGAACTCCTATTCACCCTTCAAAACCCTTTCTCTTTAAAGCATTCTCCAGCCAACCTCCAAGAGAGGCCAGGACCTCCAAGCCCACAAAACCCAAGACCTGTCTGAAGACTCCTACCCCTCCCCTAAGCCCACCCTCCCTTCAGGTCTGGGAAGGGACCCATGGATGCCCCACTGGAGAGCCTGTCTCATCCCTGAGCACGTATCTGGCCCTGCCAAATCTCCCAGACTGTGGGAGGTACCCAGTATCCGCCCAAATGCTCTGAACCCACAATTCTACATTCCTGACCGAGCAGAAGGTGGTCTCCTCAGTGCCCCCACTGCTGTGCACGGGCCCAGATGTGACTTCCTGGCTCCATCCTCCAGATGGTTCCAATCAAGGGGCTGGCACTGGACCAAGGGAAGCCCTTCCCAGAAGGAGAAGCCAAAACCAGCCCCCAGCCCAGGCCCCATATGGAGAAGGGGCTTCACAGAGACCCCCCTCCTCCGCTGATGGTCCTGACTCCCAACGCCAGTTCACCCAAGACCCTGGAATCCCACTCACTCCTGCCGAGGCACCCAGCCCTGCCTCTCTCAGGGGCCCCCACCGTCCACCACCCACCCAGACCTCTCCTCTCTCACCCTCCCCACTAACCTTCACTCTCCCTCAGCTACCCGGTCTGCTCCCCCTCTGTCAGCCCAAAGTCCAACTCTGCTTTCTTATCAAATTCAGTTTCCCAAAGCCCACCCTCGAACCCAAGTAACCCTCAGCTCCCCCAGCCTCTGATTCATTGCTCTACTCTCTCCAGCCCGACTTTGGCCACAGATGTGCCTCCTCCCCCAGTGGCATCCCCGACACTGGGGTTAGTTCCAGGGCCCTGGCCATCTTAGCCCTCCTGGACTCCTTGGGCAGGCTGAGCCCTCTGATGGCTCCAGCAGCTGAAAAACCCACCAGCCTGGGCATCCGCAATGCCACCCACTCCTGTTCACTACCTCCGTCTCAGCCTCCAGTGGGCTCCATCTTTTCAGGGCACCTTTAAATTGCCCTCCCTTCTTTTCCCCAGGAACCTCAACTATCTGCTAGGCTTCAGACCCCATGGATGGGGCAGCCACTGGCCTGGGTGTCCAGCTGCTTCTTAGATGACCCACAGGCTCCTCAGCCAACACTGAGCTCAAGGTCTTCCCCCTCCCTGACTGCCAGCTGCACCAGCTTTCCCCTAGTTTTCAGATCAGACCCAGAGTTCATCCCTGCCTCCATCCCTCCCCACCCCCATCCAGCTTCTCACAAAATCCCGCTGCTCCCACCATCTTTGTCTTGGCAACAGCCTCCCAACAGGTGACCTCACCCACCTCAGCCCATGCGATCATTCTCATGGGCTCCAACTTATCCCCTCCTGCAGGAAGCCCTTCCTGACTCCCTTCCCTGAAGCAGACAGTTTCTCTGCCCTTTGCAGCAGCAGGGACAGCAAGAAGGAGGTCAGCTGGACCCTCCCAGGGCCTGGCCATGTATCAGGGGCTGCCAGGAAGCCCTCCTCCCCCCAGGCCCCTTCCCCATGCTCAGCTCGGTACCTCTCTCACATTGAGGCCCCATGAAGCCGTACACACAGGCGCAGTGGTTCGGCCCAATGCAGCGGCCCCCGTTGTGGCAGCCGCGGTCACAGATGGCTGTGAAGGAAGGGAGTGGGTGGGTGGCCTGGGGACCCCCAGCAGCAGAGAGAGCTGGGGCCTGAGCAAGCCCTTCTTCATACCAGGAATCCCCACAATCCGGCCCAGACTGAATGATAAGAATGTGACAATGTGTCCCCTCCAATCCCTGTCCTAGAAGAGTGACCCGTGGGCAGCGGGCAGGTGGCAGCAGGGAACTGCCTTCTGTGGTCCCCAGCCCAGGTGCGTATGGGGGCTACTCACGCTGCCCACATACGGTGCCCGTGTAGCCCCTCTGGCACAGGCAGGACTCCCCTTGGCAGCTGCCCCCGTTCATGCAGCTCACACTGCATCCTGACCCTGAAGGGGGGGAGGCGGGACACACAGTAAGGCCCAAGATGCACATACAAGGTAGTGGGACCAGGTGCAACCAGCCCAGCTCTGGTCCTGCAGCAAAACCAGCCTCGGCTCCCAGAAGCCTCCGGAAGCCTCTCACCTTCCCTTCCGGCCCCTGGGGGTCACTTCCTGCTCACCTCGGTTCACCCCGCAGCTGGGGGCCAGCTTCCCGTCCGCGCAGGCGCACAGGTTGGGTCGGGAGCAAAAGCCCTCGCCACAGGCGTGCCTACAGACGGCTGGAGAGTGGGCAACAGTCAGGGCCAGGCCCCGAATCCTCCACCATCCCCGCCCCACGGGTACCGGGCCGAGGCTCCAGTTTCCTGCTGAAGCCATTGGGAGAGAGGTGCTCTTTGGATGAGAACCATTGAGCGGTAAGGAGAGAAGCTGCAGGTGCTGGGGCAGTGGCTGTGATGCTGCCGGGGAGGAGGGTGGAGTGAGAGTCTCCGGGAGCGGGAGTAAGATTCTAGACACTCTGGGGAGGGGGGAGGGCAGAGAGAGACAGAGCGACTGAGAGAGAGAAAGAGATACACAGAGAAAAAGACAGACACAGAGAGACAAAGACAGAGACAGAGACTTAGGGAAAGACCAACAGAAAGTGAGACCAAGACAGAAAGAGACAAAGGACTGAGAGACAGACAGACGCACAGGCAGTTGTGTGGCGTGGCAGCCTGAGGACAGAGGCAGGGGCCATTCCTATGGTTTAGCCAGATGCCCTAGGCCAAGTCCTCTTATAAGCAAGGCTGGGCTGCTGGCAGTAGGACAGCTGCCCCAGCGTCCCCTGCCTGCACCTCCCACCTCCAGAAGGCAGCGGCACTCACGCATGACACACTGGTTCCCACCGGGCAGCGTCCTCCAGCCAGGGCAGCAGTAGGCATGAAAGCGGGAACCACACACGTTTGGCCTTCAGAAGAGCAGGCGTGGCTGGTGAGACCCTGCAGGCTGGATGTCCCTTGGGTCTCGTCCCCCAACCTAGTGGGACAGCCCAGCCCAGCCCACACCCCAGGGGCCTCCCAGCATCCCTGGTACCACACACCCCTGCAAGACGCCTGGGCTGCCACGCCTGCGCATGCGTCCGAGACCGGCAGACTCCACCGCCCTGTCCCAACGGCCCTGGACACCCGCCACGCACAACAGGACTGTCCAGGCCAGCAGGAGCCGAGCCAGGGGGTCCCGGGCAACGGCAACGGTGCTGGCCCTTCTTCCTGTCAAGCACGGACCCTCCAGAACCATGATGTGTCCCTCTGAGGCTGCGGGGAGGAAGCAGAGTCAATCTTACCAGAAACCCTTGGCCACAGGGCACCCAGGAGAACCAGGAGCAGTGGGACAGCTGCTGGGATGGAGAAACTGGGGGCCTGCGGGAATCCAGGGACACATTCGACCCTGACCCGGAAGCAGGTGAACAGTCAGGGGAGACTTCTGGGAGGAGGTGTGGTATCTCAGAGATGGAGTCAGCCAAGAGAAGGGTGCTGGGACAGAGCGAGCACAGTGAGAGCAGAGGTGAGAAGAGCATGGAACACTAAGCGGAGGGGACAGAGGGCCTGGGGGCCCTGGTGTTTCAGGAGTGCACAGTGGTGGAGAGGAGCATCTACTTTAGGCCAAGGGCTATGGAGAGCCCTTGAAGGGCTTTAAGTGGGAGGAAGAAGGGCAGAAATGGGCGTTTGATGGAGTGTGGAAGGGCTTGTAGGGACCCCAGAGGAAGAATGCAGTTAGGGAGGCTGAGGGCAGGCATCCAGATGAGAGGAAAGGATTTGGAGGACAATGAGGAGGTGAAGTAAACGTCAGTTAGAGGTTGATTTGAAGGGAGATGGGAGGCCTGAGGAGACTCCTAGAATTCTGGCTGGTAGGGCTGAGTGGAGGGAGAGAGGAGTGGGAGCTAGGTGACAGGAGGACATTCTGGGCAGGAGCACAGGGCACAATGGACAGAGCAGTCCTCGGCCCAGCAGTCAAGGGACACTAAGGCCATCACACAGTGAGGAGCTGAATGGGCGATGAAGCCCAGGCAGAGGGGTGGGAGGGGAAGAGGATCCAAGGCACCCCACCCTCAGGAGGTGGCTGACTCTCTCCTGGGCCTGGAAGGACCGGAGGGAGGCGATGGCGGAGGAGATGATCAGGCAAAAGTTAGGGTGAAAACTGAGTACTCCAGGGACAGAAGGCAGACCAAGTGGCCCTCCAGGACAGGATGGGTGAGGGGGCTTTTAAGCCCCACTTTCTGGACCAGGGAGGAGAGGAACTGGGCTGGGAGCACAATGGATGAGTCCACTGTGTGCCCTTGGGCCAGTGGCTGCTCCTCTCTGGGCCTCGGGGTGACATGAGGGTCTGACCAGGTGGCTCCAAGGTCCTCAGAGAAGGAAAAGATCCTTGTCATCTTTGTTGGGCAGGGGAGAAAGAGTCGGCCCGGCTGGTGAGGGAGGGACACCCCTTCCTGCTTCCAAGCTGTCCAGGCGGGTCTGCGCTCTGAGGACTCCTCTAGGCAGCTCAGGGCCCCGCGGGGCCTCCATCTCCTGCCCCGCCAGCCTCAGCTCCCCCAGCCTCCGCGCCCCTCCCTCCAAAACTTTGCCTCCGCGAACCGCGCCCAGGAGTTGGTGGAATGAATGAGCGGGGACCGCGCGCACCGCACGAGAGAATCGGGGGTGGGAAGCGAGGAGCCCCGGGCTCCGCGGACGAGGAGGGGGCGCGCAACCGCGGAGCCAGCGGGCCGCGTTCTCCACCGGGCAGGGCCCGGGACGCAGGCCCCGGGGGCCGCGACCAAACTCGGCTCCGCCCTCACCTGCGGGTCAGAGCCGGGCGTGTGCCCCGCGCGGGGCCCGGCCCCTCCCGCCCGCCGCCCGCCGCCCGCACCCGAGCAGAGCCCCTCCTGCCCGCCGAGTCCCCGCGCCCCACTCCCGCGCGGATCCGAGCGCGGGGAGGGGAGGGGGCTGGGCCCGGGGCTGCCGGCTACAAACAAAGGAATCCCCTCCCCCTCCGTCGCCCCGGCCCCCTCCTCCCGCCCCTGCCTCCCCCTCCCGTCGTCCCCGGTTCCTCCGTCCGCCGCCGGTCCCGCGCTTGCCCTACCTGCGAACCGGCGCGCGTGGAGGCAGGCGCCGCGAGCGGATGCGCGAGGCTCGGCGATGGAGGGCCGGTTCGGAGCGGCGCTGGGGGCCCGGGGCGGGAACACGAAACCGAGAGGCCGACCCCGCCGCCTTCCCAGCCCAGAGCTGCCACTTGGGGGGAGTCGGGGGCGGGAGGAGTTGGGGGAGGGCGCTTTTGCACCTCGAAGCTCCCGGGGCGGGGGCCCGGGGCTCAGATCCTGGGCTGGGGGAGGGGCTGGAGCTGGGGGAGGGCCTGGGGCTCCGGGTGAAACTCCAAGGGGCTGAAGAAACGGCATGGGGGCCACGAAGCCGAGGAGTGGGCTGAGACGCGGGGTGTGGGTGCTGCGGGGACCGCGTTTCGTATAGAAATTAACTGAAGGTAGCCCTGAGATGGGGCTGCGAGTCGGGGTAGCCTGGAAGAGATCCAGGCCCAAGAGGTCCCGGGACTCACCTGGAGGCCCTCTCCTGCGTCCTCCCAAGCCGCCGCCGCCTCTTCCCTCGGGCAAGGAGAATTCCAACGGTGACTTGGGAAACTTACCTGTAGCCTGGATTCTTAACTCGACTAAGATCCAGAAGCCCTTAAAAATAGACAGAACATTGGGCAAAGATGCATTTCCTAGGGAGGAGGTCCGCATTTTTCATCCTGATTCTTAAAACGAAGAGTTTAAGAATCCAGAAATGTCTAGACTTTCTGATCCTCGGTTTCTCTACCTGCCACAAGGGCTGAATTTCAGAGTTTTTGCTTCATATCTGGAGTCTATATCCCAAGTAAAATTTTCTAGTTTTTCCTTGAAAACTTTCCCACCCTTGAGAAGAGACACCATCAGTGATCCTTAAAATGGGAATTGGTCAGAAGCTGTTTGTTGGACCTGAGGCTGTTATTACACTCGGCAAACTCCTATGCATCTGGCAAAGCCCAGTTCAAAAATCCTCCCCACCCTCAAACTAACTTTACCCTGTTGAATTCCCAAAACTGACTGTGCCGATCGTGCCTCCGTCATAGCACTTCCAGAACATAATAAATAGCAAATAACAATTTGAGCTGTTACCTATCTGGTGCTATGTGCCAGGCTTGGTGTTAAGAGTTTCATATACATTATCTCATTTAGTCGCCAAGAAACCCTACCAAGGAGATACTCTTATAATCTCCCAATATGGGTTCCAAAAGACAGGCCTGGACTCAATGACACTCCTGCGCCAGAGAGAAGGACCCTGGGAGGGGAAAGAGAAAGGTGCATTCTGCCCAGGAATGGGAGCCTTGAAGGATCAGTGGAAAGAAGCAAATATGAAAAGTGGAGGGAAGGACAGGCAAAGGCCTAGAGACAGGAGAGTATGGAACATTCGGGAATTGAGTGAGGCTGGAGATTTGGGGGAAAGGAGAAAAAGAAGGAGGGCGAGAGGGGCCCTAGAGAGGTAGCAGAGGCCAGGAGCACCCAGAAGCCCTCAGTAGTCTACCCCCACCTCTGAGGGGGGCCATGGTTGGCTCCCAGGAAAAGGAGTCACTCTAGAGGCTACTCTGTGGGGTCTAGAACTGAGTCTGGGGGCAGTGATGGCTCCAGGGCTGGGCTGAGGAAGCATGAGGCAGAGGGAAACTTTGAGGACAAGTTTCAGGGCATCCTGGTAGAGGGAGCAGGGTTCCCGGGGCCTGAGAGAAGAAGGGTCAGGATGGGTGGGAGGCATGGGGAGAGTGGGCTAGGGCAGAACCTCGGGGTCAAGTTGACAGAGGTGTGGGATTCCAGTATGGGAAGGCACAGGGGCTGTTGTGGAAGAGCCAGCTTCCAGGGACACCTCTGTCACCCCTTCTCAGGCTCCTTTGCCAAGGTCCACCTAGTCTGCTCTGCAGCCACCAAATGTGTCTTACACAGACACTGGGGTAGGTACCAGCTGTCCTAGAAGCGCCCAGCGTAGGTGCAGAAGGTAGGGAGGGATCGTCCCATGCCAGGGACATAGCATGACCAATACTCCGATGGCTAAGCCCAGGGGAAGGCTGGTGGATCAGGCAGTGATTCCTTCTCCCTACCTGCTCTCTGGCAGCCAGGAGAGAAGGACTCCATGAAATGTGCCCAGACAAAAGCAATGTGGAATTATTGGAAGTCTCCCCGACATGCGGAAGTTCTCAGTGACAGTAGGGACTGAGTGCTTCTGGTCAATGCAACCCCCACAACTACTGTCACACCTTCTTGCCTTTCATTGGCACTGCTGCCTGGGTCTGTGACACTGCTGCCCATTACCAATGAGGTCTCCCTGAGAACGTCCCCTATGTGGTCACTCCAGTATGTCACACTGTCGCAAAGTGACATTTAAGCGCTCATTCCCTGCCTCCCGGCATCCCAGGGCCACCCCAACACTGTCATGAGGACAGAGCATGTCACACAGTCTCCCCATCAATATTGCAGGATCGCCAAATTCCTATTCCAAGGTCACCCGTCACTGTCACTCACTGCTATCACCCATCAATGGGACACCTTGCTGTTTTATGGCTTCCTCCACTGCCTGTGACATTCATGTTGTCTCCTGTCACCTTTATCTTGTTGCTGTGACATTGTCATCCATTAATAATTGTACTGTCACCCAGAGTGTCAGGATTCTCCAACTGCAAGTGATAAGAAATCAGCCTCAGCAGAAAGGGCACACGGTCACGTGCAGAATCCCCGGAAGGATTTGGGGTTCTCCAGCCAGAAGAGTCACCCCCAAATCACCCACAGAGCTGGTCCCATCCATTCCCTCTCCACTCCCTGGGCTCAGATAATGCTTGATGGTCCCGGATGCTGGAAACCAGCGCCACCCTCAGCAAAACGGAATCCAGGGGCCCCAATTCTGATGCCAGCATCTGTCAAGATTCAGGGCAGAGCCACCTGGCTGGAGGACAATGCAGGTGAATGCCTTCACCTTGCTGCAAGGGGGCTGGGAAAATGCAGACGTTTTGTTATGGGATCCACCTTGTGAAGGGGGTATTTCCCAGACCCGGGGAAAGGTCATCTGAGTTGCCTGATGGCCAAGGAGATGGCAGAGGTCCTCTATGCTGTCTTGTCATTAGTCCCTGTTCCTGAACCCTCTCCCTTGTCATTCATCACCATCACAGTCTTTTTTTTTTTTTTGATGGAGGTGCCTCGCATATGCTAAGCACACACTCTACGACTGAGCTATACCCCCACCCGCATCACACTTTTTTTTTTTTTTTGGCAGCCAATCAACTTTCGTCACTCTTCGCCACACCTGACCCGGGTATAGTCTCCTTGCCCTACGCACATAGCTCTCCCTGCATGGAGCCACCTGGCAACGGGAGAGAGCGTGTCCGCTTCAAAGACAGGCTCTGGGGGTCCCGAGCCCCTGGAGAGGACGATGGGCCTTATCGCCTAGCCAAGCCAGCAGCACCCCAGGATGGACACGCGGACCCCAGCCAGCCTCCTACTGTGCTTCCCCAAGAACACGGCTTCCCCCAGCAAACAGGGTCTTTCACCACCTTTGGAAAGGAGGCTGTCTCTGGTTGGGTGGTGCTCTGAACAGCAGTCAAGACTCCAGGAAACAAGGCCCAAGGTGGGTAAAGGGTGACTGTTTCTTCCTCCCGACCAGACTGAAGAAAACCAGGTCTGCGCAGGCCTGTCATCACAGTGCTGTCACCTCTCACTGCAAAGCTCCCCTGCTGTCCCCAGTCACCGTAGTACGGCCGCCCTTCTGACATTACCCCAATCTCTAGGGTATTCTCCTATTACAGTGTCATCTGTTGCTGTCACACTGTCTCCTCATCATCACCTGTTGCTGTCATACTTTCTCCATCACCCCCCTGTTCCTGTTCATTGTCACCTGTCGCTGTCACATTGCCACACCGTTCATGTTACCCTGAGCACCCCCACACTGCTGTCATCCTGGGGCACTCTGGAATGTCTGAGTCATTCCAGCTCCATTCGCTCCCCACGTGCCCCCTCCCCTGACTTTCTGTGCCTTTCCAGAGTCCCCTCTTGCAGACAGAACTCAACTGTGTGTGTCCAGGGCCAGAAGATTCCCAAATGCCCATTAGCATGGTCCTGAGGGAGGGATGGAGACAGGGCTGGCACAGTGTGCCCAGGAGCACAGGGCCAGGGCTGGGGACAAAGAGACATGGCGGTGGGGGTGCAGTCTGTGCTGTGTGGGGTGCACTGGGCCTGCCTGGGCCTGGTGGTCTGGGGACAGAGCTCTCTTTGTCTGAGCGCAGGAAGCAGCTGGGCTCAGGGAGGATGGAGCATATGGCTGGAGAGTTTGGCCGGATGCCTGGAAATGAGACTGACGTGGGGGGGGGTGGCAGTGAAAGGGTGACAGGTCCTGGAGTTCCTGGGAAGGTCCCGAGAAGGTCAGGCACAGGCCAGGGGGTTGGGGGTGGTCACAGAGAACATCTGGACCCCAGGGCTTCCCCATCTGTTTCATGGTGTGCTCACTTTGTGCCTGGCAGGACCCTCACAGCAGACCCGTGAGGCAGGCCCTCCTGTACCCATTACACAGATGGGAAAACAGAAGCACAGGGCCCCCAAGTCACTCACCCAGTCCCCACAGCCAGTAAAGAGCACAGGCAGATCTGATTCTAGGTCACAAAGCCCCAGACCTCAGTCTCCTGGAAAGAGGGAGGCAGTGGAAACCTCTCTGTCTCTCATACATTCTTTTCTCTTTGACAATGAACTCAAACATTAGGACCCATCTGCTTTCTGTATCTTTCTGCCCTTGCTTTTTTTTTTTTTCCTCTTTGTAAACATTTCTCTTCCTTGTAAACCAAATAAGTGCCTTTCGGTGATGATCATCTTTTTCGGCTTTTTAAATTAAGATAACATTCACATAACATGAAATTAACCATTTTACAGTGCAGTTCCCAGTATTGTGCAACCATCTATCTAGTTCCAAGATATTTTCATCAGCCCAGAATGAAATCCTGTACCCACTACCCCCTCCCCACAGCTCCGGCAACCAATAATCTACTTTCTGTCTCTATAGATTTGCCTACTCTGGACTTTTCATATCAATAGAATAATGCAGTATGTAGCCTTTCAATCTAATGTTTTTCTCAACCAGTAATGACATCAAGGTTCATCCACGTTGTAGCATGTATGGAAACTGCCTTTTTGTGGCTGAATAATATTCCATTGTATGGATTGGACCATAGCTTGTGTATCCATTGACACACACTTGGATTGTTTCCACTTTGGGTGCTTGTGAATAGTCTGCTATGAACGGACTTGCTCTTCTCACCTCTTAAGACTTCTTGGAACTATTTCGGTGTCACTTCAAAGATAATGTGCTCCTTCTCTTCCTATGCAGGACTCCGCTGGTGAGCGCAGCTGTGGTTTATTTACCACGTCATCTGCTAGTGATGAGCCTTTGTTAATTTCAGACAGTGCTTCAGGAAATAGCCTAGTCCAGGCGCCACCCCACACTACATGTCACGTGGGGCTTTTTGTTAGGGAGAATGTCAAAAGCAGAGAGAATATCTAGACAGCGTGGTGAGCCTCCATGACTCCATTTGTCAGCTTCAACCCTTATCCATGTATGGTCACTCTCGCCACCTCCCACCCAACCAGCCTGTCCAATGAAGGAACAAACCTGGGTGATGTCAGCTCCTGCAGGATCAGCCACCGGAGAGCAGAAGCCCAAGATGCACAGAGGACAGCTGTCCCCTGTGACTCCTACGAAGCCAGAGCCACAGGAAGGATGAAACGGCAGGGCCACACGAGCATTGCAGGGAGGGTTAAGAATCATCTGGGGGCAGCAGATGCAGCTTAGCCGTCGTGTGGTCCAGCGGCCACTCATCCCAGGGCAAGGAGGGATGGCGACTGCTGACAGCAAAAGTGCTGGCCAGGAGGAGGGGTGGGAGGAACACAGTGCCCCAAAGAACCTTGGAGGTCCAAGGCAGGAACTTCGGAACGGGAGGGCTTCCAGAAACTCTGGGTAGAGAAATCGGAGCAGAGCCACAGAACCATGATGGGCAAACATTTCCTGAGCTGGAGACAGGCTTGTGTCTCTAAAGGAAAGGGCTCCTGACTGTCAGACTGCGCCCCGCCCCCGGTGACACACCGCCAAGAAGAGGTACACCTCTGCCACTTCTGGAATGTCTTGACTTGGAAGATCTAGAGGGCATCCTAGGAGAGCATTCTCATCCGGAACCTCCAGAAGCCAGAAGGTAACAGAACCACTCTACTTCATAGAGGCTTTTTTTAGCTGGGGTGCCAGGGAGGTGCCACCTCTCATCCATGAGGATGACAATTATTAAAAAAAAAACAAACTAGATTTAAATATAGAAAATAATGAGTGTTAGTGAGGATGTGGAGAAATTAGAAGTCTCATGCATTGCTGGTGGGAATGCAAATGGTGTAGCCCCTGAGGAAAGCAGTCTGGGGATTCCTCAAAAAGTTAAACCAAGGAAGAAAGGTATAGCCCAAGTGGTAGAATGCATGCTTAGCATGCACAAGGTCCTAGGTTCAATTCCCAGTACCTCCTCTAAAAATAAATAAGTAAACCTAATTACCTCCCCTCTCCAAAAAAATTAAATAAATCTTAAAAAAAAAATGTTTTTAAAGTTAAACCAAGGACTACTACTGTATGATCCTGTAATTCCACTTCTGGGTATTGACACAAAAGAAGCGAGCTCAGGGTCTCAAAAAGATATTTGCATATGCATTTTCATACCATAATTATTCCCAATAGACAACAGGTGGAAACAATCCATTGCTGGATGAATGGATAAACAAAATGTGGTCCATCCATACAATGGAATTGTATTCAGCCTTATTTTTCATTCAAGAACAGACACATATTTCTGTGATTATTACAAAACTACCCTCCAGAAAGGGTTTATATCTGTCTCCTGGGGCCGGGTAATGAAGTGCCATGAACTAGGTGACTTAGAACCATGAAAGTGTATAAGCATAGCTTTTGTTATCTGTGTTTTTGATGCTTTTACACCTGAGGCCTTGCTGGCTCTGGAGGGACTGCCCCTCCCAGGACGAATTAATTCCTGGTATCGCCCTGCAGGGCACCATTCAGATGCAAAGCAACCAGTCCAGAGCCCACACCTTCAACCACCACGGGCCTCACCTTTGCCCTAAGCACCTGGGACCGGGTGCCAGGCAGTGAGGGCCAGCCCCTACACCCCAAGCTGGCTGAAATTATTCAAACTGGCTAATCCTAAACCTGCTTACCCTGCATTGCCTGGCCTTCCCCTTGGGAACCACGATAAAGTTCTTATGTTTCCCCAGGCCCTGTCCACCTCCTGACCAACCCTGGTGCTGCCCCATGTGGCCCTGTGTGGTGTACCGCGCCCCTCTTTTTAGGAACTGTAATAACCTTTTTTTTTTTTTGCAGGGAGGTGGTAATTAGGTTTACTTATTTATTTTCAGAGGAGGTACTGAGGATTGAACCCAGGACCTCATGCATGCTGAGCGTGCGCCCTGCCACGTGAGCTATACCCTCCCCTGCCAACCACCTACCTTTTCAATGGCCATTGTCTCCTGGCCCGTTGTCTCTGTCATACCTGCATAATGATAAAACCCACATTTTAAAGCAGTCTCTGCATCCTAATTTCTCTCTGTTTGTAAGGACACTAGTCATATTAGGTTAGGGCCCATTCTAATGACCTCATTTTAATTTGATTGCCTTTGTAAAAACGCTATTTCCAAACAAGGTCACATTCTGAGGTCCTGGGGGTTAGGACTTCAACATATTTTTGGCAGGGGCGGGGGGGCAGGGAAGGATGCGATTCAAACCATAACAGGTTCTATCAGCTGATACCCACCCGAGCCCCTGAGAGAACCCATTTGCTTGTTGACTGACACTAGGTGTGACACAAGAGTGTGTTCAATTCCTCTGCATCCAGTATGTCCTGAACCCTCCAGACTCCAATCCTGGGCAACCCATCAGCAGAGCCCAGGTGGGCTCGAGGACTGGAGGTCACCAAGGTGAATAAGAAGCTTGTGCCTGCTTAGGACCTGTTTCATTTCACCTGGAGGAGGCTGAGAAGGTGACCCTTTTCCAAGGACCACACTCTTAGGAATCTCCCTTGAGGACAGAGTCCAGAAACAACGCATGGGTTTGGGGAAGCCCGGTGGGGGAGATGGGTCAGCGATTCCAGGTCAAAGTTTGGAGGCCGTATTGGAAGAGGTATTTGCGCACCCATGTTCATCGCAGCAGGATTCGCGACAGCCAAGACATGGAAGCAACCCAAGTGTCCATTAACAGATGAATGGATAAACTAAATGTGGTATCTATTTGATGGAATATTATCCAACCTTAAAAAGAAAGGCGATCCTGACACCTGCTACAACACGATGAACCTTGAAGACACGATGCTCGGTCTGTCAGTTTCCACTCATGGGAGGTTCCGAGAGGAGTCAGATCCTTAGAGACACAAAGTAGGTGGTGGGGCCAGGGGGAGGGGGAGGGGGAGTCAGTGTTTCATGGAGACAGAGCTTCAGTTCAGGAAGATGAGAACATTCTGGAGATGGATGGTGGTGATGGTTGCCCAACAATGTGCTTAATAGCACTAAAAAGTACACTTAAAGATGGTGAAGCAATCGTTCCATGATGTATGTGTACATCAAATCATCCCATTGTACACTTTAAACAAATACAATTATATTTATCAAGTACTCCTCCGTAAAGTAGGAAAATTTTTTTTTAAGAATTTAAAGAATGATTCGAATGGCAAATTTTATGTCATGTGTGTTGTACACATTTTTTGTTTTAATGTGGAGTCTCACTGCTGAGCTCATCCAAGCCCAGCCCTTTGGCAGAGTTCCCTCCCTACCTTCGGCCTCCATCTCTGGAGGGGTGGGGCTGGGCGAGTCTGATTCCTCAGCCTTCTCTGTTCCCCAGGGCATCCCCAGAAACATGACTCATGCCAGCTTCACTGAGTGCTCAGTGTTTTTCTTGGTTTTTGTTTTTTCCCTCTCTCTCTTTTTTAACGGAGGTACTGGGGATTGAGCCCAGGACCTCGTGCACGCTAAGCATGCGTTCTGCCACGGAGATAATACCCTCCCCTCCCCATTTTCTCGCTTGAGGGAGAGAAAAGTCTAGATGTTTCTGCAGCTCTAGGACAAACAGTTGCTAGCTGCCATTTCCCTTCACAAGTCATGCATTTCCTGTACCTCTGACAGTTTGGACACATTTCTAGAGTCACAGTCCTCTCTTTATCACTGGGGAGGACAGACTTGGTCACCGTTTGGGGAGACAGTTGGAGCAGCCAGGCTGGTTGCACCCAGAACATGGAGCTTGGAACGTGAGGTGATGGTCAACGCAGCATCCATTGGATGCCTTCTGCTCACTGCCCGCTGACCTGCCGGAACCTTCTCCTTCAAGTTGGAGGGGGTGTGAGCATCCTATGGCCACGGTAACAAATTACAACAAACTTGGTGGCTTGAAAAACACAAACTGATTATCTTACAATTCTGGAAGTCAGAGTCGGAAATGGTTTTCACTGGGCTAATGTCAAGGTGTCCTCAGGGCTGTGATCATTCTGGAGGCTCCAGGAAGAGTCCATTTCTGGGCCTTTTCCAGCTTCTAGAAGCCACCTACATGCCTTGGAACATGGCTGCTTTCTCCATCTTCAAAGCCAGTGATGTAGCATCTTCTTTTATTATTTTTTTTTTATTTTTTAAGTGTTTTGCAGGGAATGGTAATTAGGTGTTGTTTTTTTTTTTTGATGGTGGTATTGAGGATTGAACCCAGGACCTCGTGCATGATAAGCACGCACTCTACCACTGAGCTAGACCCTCCCCCCTGTATAGCATCTTCTAACCTCTCTCTGACTCTCCTGCCTCCCTCTTATGAGGACCCTGGTGATTCCACTGGAGCCACCCAAGTAATGCAGGAGTGTCTCCCCATCTCCAGACCCTTAACTTCATCCCATCTGCAAAGATGCTTCCATGTTAGGTAACATCTCCACAGGTCCTGGGGATGAAGATGTGGACATCTCTGGGTTGCTCTGGAGAGTTTTCCTGATGGAGAAGATATCTCACCATCAGCTCCAGAGGAATGAGCAAGTTGTGAAGTCCCAGTTGTGCCTCTCGACCTCCAGACCTTGTTTCCCTCATCTGGGAAATGGGAAAGAAAATCTCTTTTGGTCCTTTTCTTGGGAAAATCAAGTGGGGTCAAGCTGAGAGAAACGTGCCATGGCCACGTGGTAGCCCGAGACACAGATGCCCAGGGACCCAGTCCTGAAGGCCTCATTTGTTTCTATAGCAACTGTTTATTGATTGATTTATGTATATTTGATTTACAATGTTGTGTTAGTTTCTGGTGTACAGCATAGTGATTCACTTATACACACATATTCTTTTTCATCTTCTTTTTCGTTATAGATTATTACAAGATACTGAACATGGTTCCCTGTGCTATACAGAGGAGCCTTGTTGTTTGTCTGCTTTATATATAGCAGTGTGTATCTGTTAACCCCTAGCTCCTACTTTAGCTCTCATCTCACTTTTACCTTTGGTAATCATAAGTTTGTTTTCTGAGTCTGTTTCTGTTTTGTAAATAAGTTCATTTGTATCATTTTTTTTTTGGAATCTACATAAAAGTGGTATCATGTGATATCTGTCTTTCTCAGACTTACTTCACTTAGTATAATAATCTCTAGGTCCTTCCGTGTTGCTGCCAATGGCATTATTTCATTCTTTTTTATGGCTGAATCCATTGTGTATATATGGACCACATCTTCTTTATTCAGTCATCTGTTGATGGACATTTAGGCTGTCTCCATGTCTTGGCTATTGTAAATAATGCTGCTATGAACATTGGGGTGCAGGTGTCTTTTTGAATTTGAGTTTTCCCTGGATATATGCCCAGGAGTGGGATTACTGGATCATATGGTAACACAATTTTTAGTTTTTTAAGGAATCTCCATACTGTTTTCCATAGTGGTTACACCAAACTACATTCCCACCAACAGTGTAGGAAGGTTTCCTTTTCTCCACACCCTCTCCAGCATTTATCGTTTGTGGACTTTTTAATGATGGCCATTCTGACTGGTGTGAGGTAATATCTCATAGTAGTTTTGATTTGCATTTTCTGTTTTTTTTTTCAGTTTTCAATTTTATTAGATAGAATTGTTACAATTTGACTGCACATATACAATATATTGCATGTGAATACATGTATACAATATACTGCACATTTTTTTTAGTTTACATATGTGTACTGATCATTGTTGCTAAGAACAGTTTAGAGCTTTAGCTTTTTAAATTTATATAGCTCTCAAAGGAATACAGCCAACTACAAAATAAGAATCAACAGAATGCGGTAATCCATTGATTTGCATTTTCTGATAATTAGGGATGTCTTTTCATGTGCCTATTGGCCATCTGTATATCTTCTTTGGAGAAATGTCTGTCTAGGTCTTCTGCCCATTTTTCAATTGGGTTGTTTGCTTTTTTGTTACTGGGTTGTAAGAACTGTTTATAATGACAACCATTTCCTCATCAGCCACTACATACCAGGCACAGGGGACAGGAAGGAAGCAGAAACAGCCTCAGGCCCTGCCCTCCTGCAGTTTATTAGAGTCATGGTTCATTCAACCATTTATTGAGTGCCTACTGTATACCAGGCACTGTTCTAGGTGCTGGGAGGACCAGTAGCAAACAAAGCAAAGATCCCTGGAACTCACATTCTAGTGGTGGTAAGTGCCGTGGAAGGGAGGTACTGGTGCCCCAGGGCCTGGCTTAGGCTGGGGGGTTGGTCAGAGGAGGCTTCTCCAAGGTGGTGACACTCGCTCTTAGACTGGTGGATGTGGAGGAGTTAAACTGATAGGAAAGGAAGGGAAGAACATCCCAATGAGAGGAAACAGCATGTGCAAAGGCCCTGTGTGAGTTACATGGCTGGAGCACAAGGCAAAAGCGAGAGAGGAATGAGAAGAGAGGCTGGGCCATCCATGGGGATTTTCTTGCTCCTTTAAAATCAGCAGGGAGCTGTCTAGGACTTTCATGCAGGGGGTGATTTGCAAGGGGTGATTTGCAAGTAGGTTCTGCAAAGACCGGGGCTCCTGGGCCAGCCATGGATTAATCCTGCTGAGAGAGGAGGACCTGGGCATCCACCTCCAGCCCTGCTATCTGCACCCATCTCTCTGGGGCTCTGGTATCTCCTGATGGTCCCATCACACCCCCACTGCTATCAGAGTCCTCACTTACAGCTTCCTGCCCTGCTCCCCCCAAACCTCAAGGATGCCATTTGTTCAGTCAGCATCTATTAAGCACCCACTGTGTGCTAGGTACTATACATCTGTTATCACAGTGAGTCACCCCAGTGATCCTCCTAGGAAGGTGTGAAGCCCCAGATCAAACTCGAAGAGTGAGGACCAACAGTGCAGTTGGTTATGTGCAGACTCTTGGGCCCAGAAGCTCAAGCATCACTGATTCTCCGAAGACACACATGAGCCAGGGTAGCCCCTGGGTCCTCAGTGAACACTCACTGAGTTAATCAATCAATCAATCAATCAATGGTGGGTAAGTCCACTGTGGCTGCGGGGAAAGGAATGGAAATTGCCTGTGAAGAGAGGTGAGCTGTACTCAGATTGGGAGCCAAACCTGGGAGCATGAATGTGACCTAGCAGTAGCAGGGAGCCATTGAGTGTTCTAGGCAGGGAGCCACACCATCTGATTTATGTTTGCGTTGGATCAACTGCCAAGAAGGGTGGAGTTCATCGAGTCTGTCGCTAGGGGGCACTCAAGTATTCCTGTAGATTGTCTTCAGGGCTGCACTGTCCAGATGGTGAGCCGTTGAGCCCTAGAAACACGGCCAGTTCGAACAGAGATTTAAGTGTGAAATACACACTGGATTCCAAAGACTTCATAAGGTAAAAAGAATGTCACAAGCCTCATCATTGCTTTTTTAAATATTGACACATTGAAATGATGATATTTGGGGGCACACTGGGCTAAATAAATTATTAAAATTTCATCTGTTTTTTTACTGTTGTGTAATGTGGTTAAGATTGCATATATGAGTCACGATTATATTTCTATTTTTCTTTTTTTACATATTTTTAAATTTTTAATTATTTATTATCATTTAAAAAAATTTTCCCCTTAACAGAGAACACTGGGGATTGAACCGAGGACCTTGTGCTCACTAAGCATAAACTCTGCCTCTGAGCTATATGCTCCCGGGCCCTGCCACAATTATATTTCTATTGGACAGCACTGGCTTAGAGAGAAGAGCTGCTGTTTTCAATGGTTTTCAGAAGCAAACTCTTTTTCTCATATTTCCTCTTGTATTGGTCATCCTACAGTGTTTCCTACGTGATTATTCTTCTAGCTCATTGAATAAAATTACATATGCATAAATAAACAGACTGAAAATAGAGAGTGAGGGCCATTGTTTTATCAATATGGAATCATATTTGATCCACTTTTTTACCCAAGGCATCTGATGGAAATTTCTCAGACCACCTGCTGAGGTTCTAATTCACCCTTTGTAATTGGTTGATAATCTCCCATGGTGTGGATGACCCTAAATTTATTGAACCACATTCCCATTAACAGGTGTTCACTTGGTTTACAAGTTTTATTCCCTCTGCTACCAAAAAGAAAAGGGGGAAAAAGGCACTACAATAATAAATACTTTTATATGTATGTCCGTATACAATGATATTTTTATTTCAAAGGGAAATATTTCCAGAATGAGATTGATGGATGAGGGCTTGTGTATTTGTACTTTTAATAGATTTTTATCAGGTTGTAGATATCAATGAATTGATTCTAAAATTTATATGAAGAACAACCTTGGAGGACCGACACTACCCAATGTCAAGACTTTCTATAAAGCTACAGTAATCAAGACAGCATGAGACTGGCAAAAGAATAGATCAATGAAACAGAAGAGAGAGCCCAGAAATAGACCCACACAAATCTAGTCAATTGATCTTTGACAAAGGCAAATTCGATAGAGAAAGGACAACCTTTTCAGTAGATGGTGCTGGAATAACTGAATGTCCATACGCCAAAAAAAAAAAAATCTAGACATAGACCTTACACCTTTCACAAAAAAATGAACTCAAAATACATCATCATAAATTACCTTGAATAGGCAAATTTATAGTGACGGAAAGGAGAATAGAGGTTACCAGAGGCTGGGGAAAGGGGATGTGGGAAGTTATTATTTAATGGGTACCGTTTCTGTTTGGGACGATGAAAAGATCTGGAAATAGTGATGTGATTGCACAACTTGTGTATGTAGTGAATGCCACTGAATTATATACTTAACAATGGTTAAGTAGTACATTGTACATTATGTATATTTCCCTCCCACCCCTCCCCATACACACATAGGCTCATAGACCTGGATGTAAACCACAAAACTATAAAACTTCTAGAAGGAAACATAGGAAAAAAATCCAGGTGACCTTGGGTTTGGCAATGGATTTTTCATACAACATAAAAAGCATTATCCATGAAAGAAAAAAAAGTTGATGCTGAACTTGAATAAAACTAAAAACTTGTGTTCTGTAAAAGGTGCTGTTAAGAGAATTAAAAAAAAAAGTCACAGACTGGAAGAAAACATTTGCAAAACACATACCCTCTCCCCAAAAAATAAAACAAAAGTTTTTAAAAGGGGGAGGAGGGTATAGCTCAGTGGTATAGCACATGCTTAGCATGCACGAAGTCCTGAGTTCAATCCCTAGTACCTCCTCTAGAAATAAGTAAGTAAATAAACCGAATTACCTCCCTTCCCCCACCAAAAAAAAAAGCAATAAAAAAATTTAATTAAAAAATTTTTTAATGTGGCTCTTTTTCAGTTGAAGTTTAGCTGATTTACTATGTTGTGTTAATTTCTGTGCAACATAGTGATTCGGTTTTACATATAGATATATTTTTTCATGTTCTTTTTCATTATAGCTTATTACAAGATACTGAATGTAGTTCCCTGTGCTCTACAGTAGGACCTTTATCTATTTTACATACGGTAGTTTGTACCTGCTAATCTCAGTCTCCTAATTTATCCCTTTTCTTTCTCCCCTTTGGAAACCACAAGTTGTCTGTGTCTGTTCAATGTGGTTCTTTAATCATCTTTCTAATTTCATCTATATTCATTGAACTAATCAGATGTTCCCCTTGGGTCAGTAATCAGAATGTGCTTTTTTTTTCTCTCACAATCATTAATTTCCCCTAGGATTTTCAGAATGTTACCTGGAGCTGCATGTAGAATTCTCTTATTTAACTGTTTCCTTGTATGCTGGCACCTTATCTCCTTCAAGGTCGCTAAACCTGTTTATTTTTCTGCTCTGACTGTTACAAATCTATCAGGGTTTCAAGGAGTTATCTGTCTCATTTTTTTTCTTTTAATTTTTTTGGGGGAGAGGTAATTAGGTTTATTTATTTTTAATGGCGATACTGGGGATAGAACTGTTGTTTCATTGGTTTTTAAAGAACCCACTTCCTTAGGCACCCATTTACAACCTTTCCCCTCATTTGATTCATTTCTGTTTTTCATCTCTATCCATTCCATCTTCCTAATTTCTTTTTGTTCTTAGTGTAATTTGTTATTGTAGTTCCATCCTTGTTGCTTTTTTTTTTTTATTGAAGTATATAGCCAGTTACAATGTGTTGATTTCTGGTGTCCAGCAACATGTTTCAGTCGTACATATAAATACATATATTTGTTTTCATATTCTTTTTCATTATTATAATAATGGGATAATTAAGGCTCTGAGAATTTCTCCAAGATCAGTTTTGTCTGTTTCAGGGATTTTGATATGAAATGTTCTTTTTACTGTTTTCTGAATAGTTTACAAGGTCCCAGAGAAGATCCTCTGTGATCTGGGTGCCAGCCCAGTTGCATAAACCCAGGTAACTTGGAAGTTAGCCCCAGCCATGCCCAGCCCCCGTCCAGCCTCAGGCAGCAACAACTCCTCCCCACCTGGGTGCATACCGTCATTGGCAAATACTGACAGATGCTCCCAGAAACAGAGCTGGCACAAAGGCATAATAAAGAAGGGCATTTTTTAAGTGTACATTTCAGCAGCATTAAATGCTTCACATTGTTGTGCAACCATCACCACCATCCATCTCCAGAACTCTTTTCGACTTGTAAAACTGAAACTGTCCCCATTAACATTAACTTCCCACCCACCTCCCCGCGATTCGGAACCCCACCATCTACTTTCCATCTCTATGAATTTGACTACTCTGGGGATATCCTGGAAGTGGGATCATACAGTCTTTGTCCTTTTGTGACTAGCTTATTTCCCTGATCATCATGTCCTCAAGGTTCATCCATGTTGTGGCATGTGTCAGAATTTCCTTCCTTTTTAGGGCTGAATAATATTCTAATGTTATGGCTGGACTGCATTTTGTTGATCCATTCACCTGCTGATGGACGCTTGGGTTGCTTCCACCTTTTCGGCTATTGTGGGTAATGCTGCTCTGAACATGGGTGTACAGATATCTCTTGGAGGCATTTTTCCTTTTAATTCTTCTAAAGAGTAACATTTTCCAAAACCGTTCCTTGCTTTTAAAATGAACAGTGGATGGTGGACACTTTTGAATGAGCCAACAGAGTTGTGCTAGCTCCAAGATTAGCTCATGGGCTGCCCAGATTCAGTTCCTGGCTCTGTCACTACTTCTGTGACTCCAGGCAGATCTTATAATCCTTCAATACCACCTCAGTTTCCCTCCTGGTCTGTAAAATGGGGGAGAATTTCAGCACCTATTTCCCAGATCTAAATGTGATAAGCGAGGGAGGGTACAGTTCAAGTGGTAGAGCGCATGGTTAGCATGCATGAGGTCCTGGGTTCAATCCTCAGTACCCCCTCCAAGAATAAATAAATAAACCTAATTACCTCCCCCCACCAAAACAAACAAACAAACAAAAATTTTAAAAAGTGTGATAAATGTTTCAATACATATAAAGAAAAGCCGTAAACACAGGTAAAGCACCCATCACAGCACAGCACATCTAAGCTGCTTCTCTTGGGATGTTCTCCACCCACAGGGCAGCCACAGGGATCCCCTTTCCTGGAGGGGCCACTGTTTTTATTTAACTGGACCACAATGGACAGACACTGACATTTTCTACCACAAATGATGCAGCAGGGAATCACCTTGTAAATCACCTTGTGAATTTCTTTGCATCTGCAAGTTATCTGCAGGATGCTTTACCAGAAAGGGGATGGCTGAGTTGAAAGGTGTGCGTCTTTCACAGTTTTATAGCTGGAGTCTAATTGCCCTCCTGAGGCTGTGTCCAGGGTTGGGTCACACCTGCAGTGATTGACAGGACTGGGTCCCCACAGCACAGCCCATGCCGTGTCTTCTCAAACTTTGCTCTTTGCTCTTCTGATACAGAGAGGACTGAAGAGAGGATATGACTTGATAGCAGACAGAGGAGGAGGCACTGGCCCTGGGGCAGATGAGGCTCTGATGTGCTGGGGAAGCAGGAGCCATGTGTGTGTACGTGGTGGGTGATCAGTGCTTAAGACCACGAGGAAGGAATGATTAAATCATCCTAAAGGCCAGTGAGTTCAGTTTGCAAAGGGCTCTGCGTCTCCAGCTAAGAAAATGAGCCCTCTTCAGGGCTGTAGGAAAGTATTGGCGGACTCTCAGCAGGGATGGGTGGCGCCATCCCACCTGTTCCAGAGCCATCTCTCTAGCCGCTGGTGGCAGGTGGGCTTGGGGGTGGGCTGAGTCAGGAGCACCAGGCAGGAAGCTGGTACAAAACTAGAAACAGAGGTCAAGGGTCTGGGTCCCTGGGGACCATGAGCTGTGATCTGTTCATAAATAGGGAAGAACAAATCTGACTCCATATTGGATCTGTTTCTTTTACTTTAAGTTTTGCAATCCATTGCTTTTGCTACAAGTTAATCACTAAGCGGATGTTGCCTATAAACTTATATTACACATAATGGCCCATCTCTGGGAACCCTGTCTCCCTAGTAATGAGCATTTAAATACCTTTGTTTAGCCCACAGGAAACACCCTGACCAGGCCCACCCGTGACTGACTGAAGGCAGGAAGAAATCAACACATCCCCTCTGGAGGCTGAAGGGAGCTGGAAATGCTTGACTTTCCTCCCTCCCCTTCTAGTCTAAAAGAAGCCTGACTTCCAACTCAGCCAAGATGGTTCTTTGGGACACCGGCCCACTGTCTTCTTGATCTGCTGGCCCTCCAGATAAAGTCTACTATTCCCCAACAACTTTTCTCTCGATTTACTGGCCTGCCGTGGGGTGAGAAGTACGAGCCTGGACTTGGTAACATGTTCTGGCCACCGCAGTGGCCCCAGGAACCTAAGATGTTGCACGTGGAGGGGCGGATAAGCATTTGCTGATGGAATGAATGAAGGCAGGCAACACAGGTGGAGCAAAGAGGAGGGCTCCTCAAGTGTGTTAGACCAGGACCAGCAGTGGTATGTAGAGGGCAGTGTTGTCTCTGACTTGGATATAAGAGCAAGGATTGCTGCTAAAGGAAAAAAGGTTGTAGGCAGCAGGAGGGGTAATGGGTTGGAGAAGGGTTTTCACTTTGGGTCTTCAGTGGAAGAGATGGTGAGGAACTGTGGAAGCTTGGTGAGATTTTGTTGGGACACTGGGGTGAGCAAAGGGAAGAGGAGGTGATTAGGGAGAGGATTGAGGGCTGAGCTGACCCAGACTGTGCCCCCTTGGAGCAGTGCGACTGTCGGCTGAACTGATGCAGATGTGCGGAGGCCAGTGGTAGCGTGCAGGCAAAGCACGGTCAGATGGGCAGAGGTGATGGGGATAGAGGGGTCATGGGGGTCGCTGAGGCTGGACTGACCAATGGGGAGAGGAGGAAGCAGTCAGGGAGCTGGAGGTGGATGAGCTGAGAGCACAGGGGTTGTGGACAGAGAGAGGCTGATGATGATGAAGTTGATGATGTTGATGATGAAGATGAGGCTGATGATGAAGATGATGAAGTTGATGATGATGATGATGATAGTGGCAGCTAATCTCCACCGAAGCCCTGTTCTGTGCCAAGTTCTGGGCCAAACACTTTATGTGCATTTATAACCCTGGTACAGGGCAGGTTCTATGCAAGGCCAGCTACATAATTTGTGGAGCCTGGTGTGAAATGAAAACGTGGGCCCCTTGTTTAAAACAACCCACCAGAAGTACAAAGCTTTCCCCTTTCTTCTCTAGTCTCTCTCTCGACTTGCCCTGGTGTCTTCTATGTCAAAGTAACATATTCACCTTTCCCATGTCAACCAAAGTAATGAGGACTTGACATGTTCAAACCGTAGCATGAGTTTTACCATTCACCTTTATGTTGTCCAATGACGGTTTTAAATGCAAATGGACGAGCATTTAACTTGTTTGTGACATCCACTCCACTGTACAGTTCAGATGTCATAGCTCGTCTGTGCACGCGGATTTTGTTCTTACCAGGACAGTGGAAATGCCTCCCAAAACGTTCACTTTTTTACTTGTGTTTTTTAGTTCGTTTGTTTTTGGGTTTGGGGGGAAGGTAATTAGGTTTATTTACTTGTATTAGTTTTTTTTTCAGTGGAGATACTGGGGATTGAGCCCAGGACCTTGTGCATGCTAAGCATGTGCTCTACCTCTTAGCTATACCCTCCCCCCTGCTATGTTCACTTTTTGATACACGCATGTTCTACCCACAGTCTTTCCTCTCAGCTGGTGAGTAAGGAAGGGCTGAAAGGAAGCGGAGCTGTGAGTTGTCCCGTCACTTGTCTAATTCTGTGTCATCCTATGCTTCAGTCGTTGGTTGGTATAGGACAGCTTCACGAATAAGAAAAGCTATAATGAGATTTCTTTTTTTTTAATTGACATATGATTTACAATGTTGTGTTAGTTTCTAGTGTACAGCATGGTGATTCAGTTATACATATATATAGTCTTTTTCATACTCTTTTTCATTATAGTTTATTATAAGATATTGAATATAGTTCCTTGTGCTCTGCAGTAGGACCTTGTTGTTTAGGGTTTCTTCTTTTTTTAACCATTTAAAATTTTTATTTTTTGTATTTATTTTACAATATCATATTTTTATAAATTGAAGTATAGTTGATGTACATTATAATGTTACAGGTATACATTATAGTGATCCACAAATTTTCAAAGGTTATACTCCATTCATAGTTATTATAAAACATTGGCTACATTCCCCATGTTGTCAATACATCCTTGTAGCTTATTTTACACCTGAAAGTTTGTACCAATTAATCCTCCACCTCCATCTTGCTCCGCCCCCTTCCCTCTCCCCACTGATAACCATTAGTTCATTTTCTACATCTGTGAGTCTGTTTCTTTTCTGCTAGATCCACTAGTTTGTTGTATTTTTTTTTAAGATTCGACATGTAAGTGATATCTTACAGTATTTGTCTTTCTCTGTCTGACTTATCTCATTTAGCATAATACCCTCCAAGTCCATCCATGCTGTACGCCAGAAACTAATACAACATTTTAAATCAACTGTACTTCAATTAAAAAGCAAACAAATGACCACCCAAGCCACTTAAAATAAGTGCAGAAGAACTGAACAGATATTTTTCCACAAGAGGAAATGCAGACGGCCAGCAGGAACATGAAAAGTTGCTCAACATCACTAGTATCAGGGAAATGCAAATCAAAATCACAATGAGATATCATCTCACACCTGTCAGAGTGGCCATCATCAAAAAGAACACAAATAACAAATGTTGGCAAGGATGTGGAGAAAAGGGAACCCTTGTACACTCTTGGCGGGTTAGGGCAGCGACTATGGAAAACAATATGGAGGTTTCTCAAAAACCTAAAAACAGAACCACCATATGGCCCAGCAATTCCACTCCTGGGCATGTATCTAGAAAAACAGAAATATGAATTTAAAAAGATACATACACCCTGCTATTAACAGCAACATCATTTATAATTGCCAAGATATGGAAGCATCATAATGAGCATCCTACTGTTTAGGGCTTCTTGTTTCTTAGAACACTATTGCTTTCTTTCAAAGTTAGAAGTAAGTTCTGATTTGCATGGAAAGCCTTGTCCCCCGAGGCTCTCAGTGTCTCCACTTGCTCAGTACTGGATGTCACACCTCACGCCCACTCTGGGTCTTGCTGAGCTGTCGTGGGTCCACTGAAATTCTGGGCTCACGGGGCATCACAAACGGTGTCAGTGGATCTCCTCTGCTCACCCCATGCTCTGCTGCCCCGTCATACTTCATCCACAGAGCACAAGTTCAAAGGTAACATGATTAAAAACTTCCAGATGGAGGCATTTATGCTAAGTGAAATCCACCAGGTAGAGAAAGACAGATATTGTGTGATCTCACTTATATATAGAATCTGAAAAAAAGACAAACTCAGAAAGAAGCAGAGAGTAGACTGGTGGTTACCAGAGTCTGGCGGTGGGGGACATGGGAAGATGCTTGCCACAGGGAAAATAACTTCCAGCTGTAAGATTGACAACTTTGAGGCCTCATGCAGGACATGGTGATTATAGCTAATACTGTATCACATGCTTGAATGTTGCTAAGAGAGTAGATCTCAAATGTTCTCACCACAGAAAAAGAAACTAAGGAGGGAGGTGGTAGCCAACACTGCGGGGGTAATCATTTTGCAATTTACAACTGTAGCGAATCAACAGATCATACACCTCAAATTTACAATGATGTATCACTTGTATCTCAGTAAAGCTGGGGAGGAAAAAAAAATTTCCAGATGGCAACTGTAGAGCATTAAGCCAAGTGGAGGGCTCTTCTGAGCGCGTGGCCCTGGACAACTGTACAGGCCACATGCACGCACGCTGTAGTTCACAGATGGTGAAACAAGGAGGCGATTTGGCCTAAGTGTGCCCAGCTGGCAAGCGGCTGAACCACCAGCACACACTTCTCTCTCGTTAAAGCAAAATCAGGCGGCATTGTGGAGGCTGGGGTGAGGTTCTTCAGGCCAGTCCTGGGCATCTAGTCTCCGTGGACCAATTCAATAATCATAGCTTATTCTGCAACCTCATGTGCTTCCTTTTTGTAAGTCACGTTGTTGGAATTGATGGAGAGAGGGTGTGGATGATGGGATAACCTGGGAGCGTTTGTTCACACATGGTTTTTTCCTAGCCCTTTTTTTTTTTTTCAGAATTAAAGAGAAAGTCTTCACAAGGTAAATGAGAAAAATCTTATTTAAAATGGAAAAAACTGAAGAGCCACAAAAATGCCTGCCTTCAGGGTGAGTGGTAGCTGGGTTCCATGTCTAGGTTCTGTGGCTGGGTTTCACGTTGGGTTCTGTACCTGAGTTTTGTGGCTGGGTTTTATACTGGGTTCCTGGCTGGGTTTTATGGCTGAGTTCTGTGGCTTCATTCCATAGTGGGGATTTGAGACTGGGCTCCATGTTTGAATTCTGTGGTTGAGTTTTGTGTTGGATTCCGTGGCTGAGTTTTGTGTTGGGTTCCGTGGCTAGGTTTCCTGGCTGGCTTCTTATGACTGATTTCGAGCTTTAAGAACCTCTAAACCTTCTGCTCTCTTGCCTGGGGAAGTTTCAAGTTCATGTGAAGACACAACAAAGACACTTTCCCCTCATTGAAAGCAATAAATTAATGAAGACATTCACAGGCCAGATCGGATTTGAACTAGGTTAACAGTGACCTCTCCTGGGAGTAATGCCTTCATCTCAAGGGAGGAGGCAGGTACCTTGAGTTTGAGGCCAGAGACTGGACACAGAAGCCAAGAGAGGTTTACCTAGGGTAGACTGGACCAGGATGACCGCTGGCTTTGTTAGTGCTCTGGGCACAAAGTGCTGTGGGCTTGGGTGTTCTGCCCTCAACCCTATTTCCCCCCAATTATTTTTGCTATTAAATGTAATATTTAATTTTCATGTAACATAATGTTATTATAATTAATATCCTCTTATAATATAAATGATGATATTTATGTTATAGTATATAAGGAATATAAGTAATATCCTGTTATTTTGGGAGTATGACTTTTCAGAACACAGGCTTTTTTCAGGAAAGCACTGGAATGTTCTGGAAGAAGTATCTGATGTGTGAGCATCTGTGTGCCAGGCACTTTCGAGGTGCTGAGGTCACAGCAGTGACCACCCTGAGCAAGGACCCTGCCCTCCTGGATGTGACACTCCAGGGGACATGGGGCAGATTTTATTTTCCAAAAATAGTGGTAACAATCTCTCCCATGACACTTGCTCTTCTTCAGTGTGACCTTGACACCCCTGGGCAAGAGCTGAGGTCTAGGTCTCCTCCTCTTGCCCCTGGGTGGACCTCTGTGTCTACCTTAACCAGTAGAGTGACATCACACCATAAGGCTAGGTCGTCAGTGGCGATGCAGCTCCTCCCTAGGTCCCTCTGGGGACACTCCCTCTTGGAACCAGCTGCCATGATGGAGGAAGCCCCAGCCACATGGAGCCCCAGCCACATGGAGAGACCACGTGGTAGGCGTTGTGGTCAAGAGCCCCCAGCTGCGCCCCCAGCCAGCAGCCAGCATCCATCACCAGACAGGTGAGCCAGAAAGCCTGGAAATGACTCCAGTCCCAGCCTGAGTGACTACATGAGAAACCTTGAGCAAGAACCACCCAGCTGAGCCCAGGCAACCCCTAAAACTGCAAGAAATAATAAGTTTGGGTGTGACTTGTTATGAAGCAGTGGATAGCTGGAATCAGGAGAGACAGTAAACAAACAAGAGAATGTAAGTCGGTGATACAAAGACACAAGCAGAGTGATGTGACTGCAGGGGGCTGCTTTAGTTGGGGGCACCAGAGAGGGCCTCTTGGAGGAGGTGACATTTGGGCTGAGTCCTGAAGGATGAGAAAGATTCAACCATGATAAGAACTAGGAAGAAGGAAGAGCAAGTGCAAAGGCCCTGAGGCAGGAATGATCTCGGTGCATCGAGGAATAGCAGCGAGGCCAGTGAGGTTACGGTGGGGGTGGGGAGGTGAGTAGTGGGGAGGTGATGGGGGCCTTGGCTGTGGTCATAAGGACTGAAGTTTTTGTTCTGAGTATGATGGGGACTTGCTGGGGGGTTTTGAGCAGAGACAGGATGGGACCCAATCTCTACACATGTGGCGGTGACAGGTGGGGCTGGGGTTTTCCTGGGAGGAGTGCTCCAGGGTTGCATTAAGGGACCCTAGGCATTTCTGCTTTCATGGTCCCCTTCCTCCATTAAAAAAAAAAAAGTTATAATTATATTTAGAACTACATTGGTATAAAAATGAACGTAGTCCAGGCTGCAAAAGGAATGTCCCAGGTTGTCCCTCTTTAAAACCTAAAGAGCTTATCTGAATTGATTTTTATGAATATTCCAGCCAAGAGATGGAGACAAACAAAGCAGTCACTAGTGTCCTGGTGAAACAGTCAACGCTGTGGTGATACACCAGGGGAAAGACATTCCACCTCGTGAATACTCAAAGATCATGCTGATTCAAAATGAGACATCTTTTTGTCGATTTAAACCATGGCTTTAAAAAAAAAATTACAGAATCTTGCTTTGGCTTGCTGCTTTCAGCATATATGGCAGCCTTCCGGAAAAAATTTGGCAACATGTACCAAGAATCATAAAATGTTTGTCTCTTTCTGGCTAGTATTTCCACCTCCAAGAATTCATTCTTTTTTAAAAAAAATTTTAATTTTTTTAAATTTATAATGTTGTATTCATTTCTGATGCACAGAATAGTGATTCAGTTATACATACATATATATATTCTTTTTCATTACAGGTTACTACAAGCCACTGAACATAGGTCCTTGTGCTGTACAGTTGGACCTTGTTGTTTATCTGTTCTGTACATAGCAGTTTGTATCTGCTAATCCCAAACTCCCAATTTATCCCTCCCTTCCCCTTTTCCTCCCTGGTAACCATAAGTTTGTTTTCTATGTCTGTTGAGTCTCGTTCTGTTTTATAAATAAGTTCGTTTGTGTCACAAGAATTCATTCTGAAGAAATATGAGAAGTAGGCAAATATTTACACACAACCATACTCATGGTAGCATTATTTTAATATTCACTGAGCACAAAGCTTAAGGTGGACAATTAAGTAAACTGTGTTATAGTAACACGATCATGTCAGTGAGCCAGTCATTACAAATGTTTTTAACACTTTTAACAAACTGGAAAGATTTTTCTAATGCTACAGAAAGTTTTTTTTTAATGATATGGAAAGTGTTTTTATACAATAATCTAAGAAAATAGGTGCATATATACGGAATCCAGTATTTTTTTCTAGATTTTTCTATGATTAAAAATCTTGGCAGGGAGGGTATAGCTCAGTGGTAGAGCGTGTGCTTAGCATACATGAGGTCCTCGTTTCCATCCCCAGTACCTCCATTAACAAAATGAAAATAAAAAATAAAAATCTTGTTGCCTATGGAACAGCAGGACCCTCATTCAGTGCTGGTGAGAAGGCAATACGGTCCAGCCACTTTGGAAGATGGTTTGGTGGGTTTTTTAATAAAGGTAAACATCCTCTTGCAATATGATCCAACAGTCACCCTCCCTGATATTTACCCAAGCAAGCTGAAAGCTATGTGCACACAAAACCTGCACATGGATGTTTACAGCAGATCAAATCATAACTGCCAAAATGTGGAAGCCATCAAGGTATCCTTCAGTAGGTGAGTGGATAAATAAACCATGGTATACCCAGACAAGGAAATATTGTTCATTGAGAAAAAGAAATGAGCTACCAAGCTGTGAAAAGACACAGAGGAACCTTAAATGCACATTATAAAGTGGAAGGAGCTGATCTGATAAGGTTACATTCTGTATGATTCCAACTCTGTGACATTACGGAAAAGACAAAACTATGGAGCCAGTAAAAGGATCAGTGGTCACTAGGGGTTAAGGAGGGAGAGATGGATAAAAGGAGTGCAGGGGATTTTTAGGGCAGGGAAACTATTCTGTAGGACACTATGATGGTGGATACAGGCCATTATATATTCATCCAAACCCACAGCATGAACCAGACCGAGAGTGAACCCTGTTGTCATCTGTGGACTTGGGGTGATTATGATGTGTCAGGGCAGGTTCATGGATTGTACCGTATGCACTGCTCCAGTGCCACGTTGATGGTGACAGTTAATATGCTGTGCGTGTGTGGGGGCAGAGTGTATACGGGAACGCCCTGTAATTTCTGCTCTCTTTCACTGTGAGCCTATGACTACTCTAATACATAAGGTCTACTGAAAAAGGAAAATCCTGTTACTCTTACGCTGAGTGAAAGAAGCCAGTTTGCAGACACACACTACTGTATATAAAATAAACAACAGAGTCCTACTGTACAACACAGGGAACTATAGTCAATAGCTTGTAATAACCTATAACAGAAAAGAATCTGAAAAAGAATATGTGTGTAGAACTGAATGACTATGCTGTACACCAGAAATTAACACAGCATTGTAAACTGACTATATATACCTCAAAAAGAAAAAAAGATAATGCTGAATGAAAAAAAGTTGTGTGATAATAGTACAGTGCAATACTATTTATATAAATTAAACACACACACACACCCACAGGTGTTGTTTCCAGATACATCTCTGCCTGTGAAAGTAAATACAATTGTTGGAAATGGTCTCCCTGCTGGAATTGCAGTGATTTTGTTCTGGGTACTTGTGTCTTTCAAGTGTGTCTCCCCACAGTGGCCAGAGAGATCAGGTCACTGCAGATCAGTGACCCCTGGAGTCCACTGGCCAGAGTGGAATATGTAACCCGACGGTCAATGCAGCTGAATGCATCAGTGTGCTGGAGGTGGCCAAAGGGACCAGAGTGAAGATGGCCCTGATGCCACCATGTGTCCAGCATATATAAGGAGCTCTTAGAAATCAACAAGAAAAAGGCAGAAATGTCATAGGAAAAATGAACCTTTTATAAAAGATAATCTCCAAATGACCGATCACTGAAAAGATGCTTAACATCATAAGTCATCAAGGAAATGCAAATTAAAACCAAAATGTAGGGGGGAGGGTATAGCTCAGTGGTAGAGTGCGTGCTTAGCATGCATGAGGTCCTGGGTTATATCCCCAGTACCTCCATTTAAAAAAAAAAAGTGCAACTCAATAAAACAGAATTTTAAAAAATAATAATAATAAAATAATATAACTAGGTTAAAAAATAAAAAAGCCGTGACACCTACTAGAATGGCTAAAATGACAAAGACCACACCAAGTGACACTTCTACTCTGCTGGTGACACTGTAAAATGACACAACCACTCAGGAAAGCCTTGGCAGGATCCGGAAAGCTGAGTAAACACCTAGGCTGTGGCTCCTAGGAATAAACTCGAAGGAAATGTGGGCTTCTGTTTACCAAAAAGCCGGTGAGAATGTTCGTAACAATTCTGCTTTCAATAACCCCAAACCAGAAGCCATCTAAATGCCTGACAAAAGGGTGTGTCAATAAATTGTGGTGACTTCACAAAATGGAACACTCTACAGCAGTGATTCTCAACCAGGGGTGATTTTTGTTTTTTAATGGAAGTACTAGGGACAGAACCCAGGACCTCAGGCTAAGTTTGTGCTCTACCACTGAGCTATTACCCACCCCTCAATCTTTTATTTATTTTAATGGAGGTACTGAGGATTGAACCCAGGATCCCACGGATGCTAAGCATGCGCTCTACCACTGAGCTTTATTACCCTCCTCCCTTGATTTTTACCTCTAAGGGGACATTTGGCCATGTCTGCAGATGTTTTTGGTTGTCAGAACTTGGGGAGGGGGGTCAACATCCTATAATGGACGGGGCACACCAAGAAGTATTCAGCCTTAAATGTTAATGATGGCTGAGAAACTCTGCTATACAACAATGACAATGAACAAAGATTATAATCCAGAACAAGGAAACGCACCAACCCAATGCTGCCCGAGAGAAACCAGGTGGAAAGAGAACATCCTGCCTGCTTCCATTTATAGTAAAGTCCAGATGACAGGCAAAGTGATTCTACGCTATTCAAAGTCAAGTCCGGGGTCACCGTGGAGGGGAGCGACAGGAGAAGGCATGGCAGAGGCTGCTAGGGGCTGAGATGTTCTATCCTTGATCTGGGTGATCTATAAGCATGTTCAAGTTGTGAAAACTTCGTGACGTACATTTGTGACTTGTGCACTTTTTTGTGGACTTGTGCATTTTTTCTCACTGTGTGCTATTTTTTAAAAATATTTTTTTAAATGGAGGTACTGGGGATTGAATCCAAGACCTCGTGTATGCTAAGTATGTGCTTTACCACTGAGCTATACCTTCCCTTCATGCTATATTTGAGTAAAAGTTTCTAAAAGTTAAAAATCTTCCCCCTTCCTTCCACACCTCTGTCCTGTTCAGGCTTTATCAGCTTTGCACTGGACAAGTGCCCCTGAGACAGGAGGGAAGGGGGCGAGGCACAACCTGTATAAGAACGACACAGCAATTGGAGAGTCCCCTCCCAGTAGACCGTGAGGCCCAAGGTGGCGGGAGATTTGACTTCCACCAGGCCTTGAGCTTCATTATACGCTCATTGTAATATACTGGCATGGTAAGTGACAGTTCCAAGGCTGACCATAAAAGGCGAAAAAGTGGGCAGTGGCCCAGTTCCCGGGAATCCCAGCCCTTTCCCCCAGTAGTTGGAACAACCCATCCACTTGTTGGCATATGAAGTTACTGAGCCCGTAAAACTAACGACCCGGCACCTCGCGGTCGCTCTCTCTGGCCGTCTGAGACAGTCCACACTCTATCTCTGGAACGCGCATCTCTGAATACCTCTACTTTCACTCAACTATGGCTCTCCTATGAATTCTTTCCTGCGTGAAGCCAATGACCCCCACTTGGTGGGGCGCATCCTAGGGATCTGACTGAGACCCTGGGACACAACCATCTTCTCGCACCATTTTTCCTGCAACACCTCCACCCTCCCCTCTCCCCAGTCTATCTTCCATATAGTAGCCAGGGGAGCTCCAGAGCACACTTAGAAGGCCATATCCCTCCCTGCTCTGAAGCCTTCCATGGCTCCCTATTCCCCTCAAGATTAACTCCAAGCCTTTAAGGAGTTTCTTGGCACCGACCCTGCCTCTTTTGCAGTCTCGTCTCTACTTACCCTCTCTGCTCCTCGCACCATTAGGTTAATCTGCAACTCAGAACACACTGCTTCAAACCTCTGGGTCTTTGCACCTGCTGTCCTCCCTGCTTAACTGCCTCAACACACTCTTGCCCTCTGAGGTTCAGCCGGAGTGCCCCTGCTCCGGAAGCCTCCCCCACCCTCGGCCCTCCCCTCTCCCCCTGCTCGGATCTAGGGGCCAGGAGGCGTTTGGACCATAGGTGATTCTCCTCTAGTCAGTGCGTGGGCTACCCCAGGGGACGCTGGAGCTGAGGAAAACTGAGAAATCCCAGGCATCACACCAAGACTGCCCCCTCCCTCAGTGGGCAAGGGTGAGGCCAGGACTCCAAAGGTCCTGAGCTTGAACCCTGCCTCTGCTCTTTCCCTGCAGACCCAGTCCCCTCCCCCAGCTCTGCCCAGCTAGCCCTCAGCTCCCTCCTACCACCCACTTCCGGAGGGTTACCCACCCCCACTCTGTAATGGTTGCAAAAGGGGAAGTGGGAGGAGGGGAGTTTCCAGGGGTTGATTTTAGGTCATTCCAAGCATCACCTCACACCCTCTGTGCTGCACAGACACCTGGGAGACTCAGCCAAGCCTGTCTCCCATTACCCCTGCCTCCCAGCCCATAAACTCACGGAACAGACACCGGGCAGCCTTCATTCAAGGCTGCTCACGTTGCAGACAGTGATGGCCACTGACTCATGACCCAGAGAGCAGAAACAGCACCTGAATTCCAGTTCCACCTCAGCCACTCACAGGCTGTGTGACCTTGGCCTAGTGCCCTAACCTCTTTGTGCCTCAGCTGCCTCCCTTGCAAAAGGATGAGAGTATTGACCTCACAGGGCTGTCAAGGGATCAGATGTCTTCATTTAAAATAGTGTCTGAGTGGGGAGGGTCTAGGTCAGTGGTAGAGCGCATGCTTAGCATGAACGAGGCCCTGGGTTCAATCCCCAGTACCTCCATTAAGTAAATAAATAAATAAACCTAATTACCTGCCCCACCAAAAAAAAAAAAAATAGTGTCTGGCACTTAAATGCCCTGTGAGGCTTTCTGCTTCCCCTCCCAGCTCTTCCTCTGGATCCACACGCCCTCGGCCCCAGGATAGCCTTCTGGCCAAGTTCAAGGTCTGAATCTATCCTTCAACTGCTGACCTTCAGCACATCTGCCTGGCAAAGTTGGACTAGCCCCAGTCAGGCTGCCCCTGCACTAGATCTAACTTTTCCCCTCCCTCCTCCTCTTGCCTTTACACACATATGTGGGTGGGAGCCATGGGGCCTCCAACCACCCCACGCCTCTCCCCTGGGTTGACACAGGTACACCGCACCTCCAGCTCAAACAGATGCACCAAACCTCCAGTGCAGAGCATGCCTCCCACAGGCATCCGGACTTCCCCCGTCCCATCCAGCCCCTTGCCTCCCCATCTGCTGTCACCCTGCGTGCCCTACTCAGGGACGCCCACCTGGCCGCCCAGCCAGAGAGACGTCCTACTTGCCTGGCCTGCCCCGCGACCTCCCTCTATCCCCTCTCCTCCCTTCTCTGGCCCCGCCAGCCTGCAGACACCGTCATCTGGGAAATAGGCCCCTTTCGCTCTGCTTTCTCCCTGCACCGCCCGCCATGAGCCACGTGACCCTCCAAATTGCTAATCAGAGCATGATGCCCTCCTATAAAAACTGATTGTGGTTCCATGAAGTCTGAACCCAGGCCCCCCAGGCCTGAGTGGACAGTTCTCCCTCGGGCTGCCCCCTCAGTCACACTGGTTTTTTGTTTCAGTGGAGACCCCTCTTCTCCCCACCCCACATCCCTGCCCCCCTGCCCCTTCATCAGGGGGACCTTCTATGCCATCCTGGGGAAGCCTACCCCGACCTCCTGCCCGCATCCTCAACATCCCGTCCTCACCCCCAGACACACCCACCATGTTGACCTGGAATTACCAAGGGGCCTCCTCATTAGCTCTGGCTCATGGGTCCCAGAGAAAAGTCCCTCCAATTAACAGGGGCACCAAAACCCCAGAACAGGAAATAAAAGGCCTGATTGGAAGAAACTGTAGCTTTCCAAATCAGAGTCCAAACTATAACAAGGAGCTCATTCTACTTTCTAGTGGACAAGATGTGGGTTATAATTGAAACTACAGGCTAATTCTTGAAACAGATTAATTTACTGGGTTTTGGAAACATGGATGGGGTGTTCTGCCCACCACAAATTTGTATTTAATAATTCTCATGTAATATTCCAATAGCATTCTGGAAAGAGTCATTTTGGGGAAAAACACACACACACACACACACACACACACAAAGAAAAGAAAACAAAACAAATGCTTCGAAGGAAAAGGCATTGGGGTTTTGAATTGTGTCCCCCAAACAGATAAGCTGAAATCTTAACCCTGGCCCCCAACCGGTGATTGTGATCTTATTCAGCAATAGGGTCTTTGCAGATCTAATCAAGGTAAGATGAGGTCATCCTGGAGTGGAATGGGCCCTAAATCCAACGACCGGTGTCCTTATAAGAGAGATTTGGACACAGAGAAACAAACACGGAGAAGTAAAGACAGACGGGATTCTTCCCTGTGGCCTTTGGAGGTAGCGTGGCCCTTCTAACACCTTAATTTCAGACTTGGAATTTTCAGAACTGCAAGAGAGTAAGTTCCGTGATTTACGTGGTCCAGCTGAAGACACTGGGTTACATAGAGCAGCCCTGGGGAAACCACACACAGCTCTCTGGGTCTGATGCATTGGGTGTCTGAGTCACTCTCCCTGGTGCAGCCAATCCCGCCTTCATCAATGGCCGCCTTCTCCATGTTTGTTTCTTGGACTGACCACCAAGTCTTTCTTGGTCAATGATTTACCAGTGTTGTGGTTGTTGTTTTTAACTGAAGTGTAGTTGATTTACAGTGTGTTAATTTCTCGTGTACAGCATAGAGATTCAGTTATACATATATATAAATTCTTTTTCATATTCTTTTCCATTATAGGTTATTACAAGCTATTGAATATAGTTCCCTGCGCTGTACAGTAGGATTACCAGTGTTTGGGGTTCCTCTTCCCTGCCTTTTCCTTCCATCACATGAAATCCAACCAGGTTGCAAGATTTGTTATATCATTTTGCATTGTGTTAGCAGCCTCTTGGGTGAATGTTTATAATATCCCACAACCAGAGAACAACTGATCTAAAAAAAAGTCACGTCCTATGGGTAAGTGCAGCTTGGTTCTGGAAAAAACCTGGAAGTCTGGATGAGGAATTAAACAGTCAATTTCATAGTAAAGAGTTTTCGTGTTGTGACAACTCTAACATCTCACCACACCTCACAACGACCCTCCTTGCAGCTGTGACAGCTCTAGGGATCTCCTCAAAATTGCATGTAAAAGATCGATGTTTGTCGACTGGGGAAAAAAAAAAGCACAATTTAAAAGTTGAGAGTTATGTTTTATTGGGTGGACTTTTTGAGGACTTCAAGCCTGGGAGGCAGCCTCCCTGACGGCTCTGAGGGACAGCTCCAAAGACATAAGGGAGGAGCCAGGACATATGAGTTTTTGCAACAGACTAGGTAGTCGGAAAATCAAAAGATTGCTGCTTTTTTCTTTTTGGAGGGGGAGGTAATTAGGTTTATTTATTTGATGGGGGTACTGGGGATTGAGCCCAGGACCTTGTACATGCTAAGTATGTGCTCTACCGCTGAGCTATGCCTCCCCTCCTGCCAAAAAGATCACTGTTAATGAAAGAACACCAGACGTCTCAAGTTAAGGAATTTAGGTGCCTTTCTGTGTATGGGAAGATGAGAAAGCCTGGACTCAGTGAAATCATTCCTTTCACCTGCACCTTAGCTATCTCGGGCTAGTATCCTGTTCTTTCCCATCCCGGGTCCCCTCAGGGGGTACCATTGCGGGTGGCTGCAGAGGCTGGGCAGCCTGCTTGTCTCCATCCTGAGTTCCCTCTAGCTCACCTTCGGAGGGTGGTGGTAGCAGCTGATGGCTTGATGGCCGCAGCATCCTTTGTTTACTGATATGGAAGGTGATATTTTTCATTCACATGATGCAATACATGTTGTTGGGACAGCTGGGAAGATACAAGTTGGATCCCTACCTCATGCCTCACCTCAACATAAATTCCTACTGGACCAAAGTTGAACATGGGAAAAATAAAATCATCAAAGCACTAAGGGAAAAAAAAGAAAGCATGCAAGTGGAAAAGTTGGATAAGTCCAACTTTCTAAAAATCCAAACAGAGGTATAGGTAGAAAATACTATAAACCAAGTAAAAATACATCCTGGGGTGGGGGCAGAAGTTTGGGAGTGGATATTGCAGCTCATATCAGAGAAGAAATAGTGTCCTTAATATTAAAAAGAGCTTCTTGGGGGCGGGGGGTGTAGCTCCGTGGGAGAGCACAGGCTTAGCACGAGGTCCTGGGTTCAATCCCCAGTACCGCCTTTAAAGAAAAAAATTAAAAAGAGTTTCTAGGTGTGTTTTACCATAATTTTTTTAAAAACCTCTATAAATAAATGTTTATGTCTGACAACTACAAAAGAAAAAATTCCTGGAAAGGACTAGAGATCCACCTTTCAAAGATTGAGAAGATACTCAGCCTCACCCAGAGTAATAAAAATGCAAATATAGCGCTGCAGTTGTGGAGGGTGGGGAACTGGGCTGCGACAGTTATCAAATGCTACCCTCACACACGCCCTGGGTGGCAGTCCTACTTCTAGGAATTTATGATGATTTACTCCCACTGGCTAGACATCAGCTCTGCCCCACGTGACTCGGTACACCATTGCTTAGATTGGAAGCCACCTTCTTGTCCACAGAGAGGGGACGAGTTCCCTTAAAAAGAACAAGTTTGCAACAGCTGTCTGACTCTGTAGCTATATAAAAAACCCTTGACTTAAACACTAAATTGAGGAACTGGCTAGCGTCGTGAATTACATCTCTAAAGCTGTTATAAAAAAAAATGACAACAAAAACCAAAATTCCCTTCCCCTTTCAAAAACAAAAAAGTACAAGAGTCTTCTTTATGCATTGACATTGAGGAACTCCCAGAAATATTAACTTAAAAGCCAAGATTCGGGTGCCTTAAAAAGTTAACACAGAATTACCATGTGACCCAGCAATTCCTCTTCTGAGTCTATTGCCCTGAAAATTGAAAGCAGGAACTCAGTGAGATAGTTGTACATCCATGTGCGTAGCAGCATGACTGACAATAGCCAAAAGGTGGAAGTAACCTAAGTGTCCATCAACAGACAGATAGAGAAACAAAATGTGGTCCAACTATACAGTGAAATATTACTCAACCATAAAAAAGAATGGAGTTCTGATACATGGAATAACCCCAGGTGAACCTTGAGGACATGATGCTGAGTAAAAATAAGCCAGACACAAAAGGACAAATACACTATGACTCCACTTATATGAGGTCCCTAAAGGAGTCAAATTCATAGAGATAGAAGGCAGGTGGGTGGGTACCAGGGGCTAAGGGAGGGGGATGGGGAGCTAATGTTTCATGGGGACAGATTCTCAGTTTGGGAAGATGAGAAAGTTCTGGAGATGGATGGTGGGGATGTTTGGACAATAACATGTATGTGCTTAATGCCACTAAAGTATACACTCAAAGTGGTTAAAATGGTCAATTTTACATCATGTATATTTTGTCTCAATTTTTAAAAAAATCAAGATGCACAGGAATGCATGAGGTACAAGCTTTTGGTTAAAAATAAGGAAGGAATGGGGGCTTCTGTCCTGGCTGTGTCACTGCAGGCAAGTCACTCCCCTCTCAGTGGAATAACCATCTCGGTGTGCTCAGGCCAGTCCTGATGTGATCCCTGGAAGTCCAGTGTCCCAGGCGCAGGTGTTTGGCCACAGTGCCTCCGGGCCCAGGGGCTTTTATTTGCTGAACTGCACAGACCTCGCGGGAGTGCAGGCAAGGATGAGGCGAAATGGCGAGCCTCCCAGACGCCGCCGTGCAGGGTAGTGGGACGCCAGGCAGGAGTCAGTGAACCAGGGCTTCCTGTGAGCCGGAAGGTAGGAGTGGGTGGTGAGTGACGGGTATACAGTAGGTGCAGGGGCCCTTTCCTGTGTCTCGGCCACAGGGGACCAGGCCAGCCTGATCTCCCAGGGGACAGAGATGGAGGGGGGAGGGGACAACCAGCCCTGGGAGATGGGCGAGTGTGGACTTCAGGAGTGAGCAGTCACACAGACATAGGAAACAGATTAAGGGCACCAGTGGGGAAAGGGAATGGGGAGGGATAAATTGGGAGTCTGGGATTCGCAGATACAAACTACTATATTTAAAAGAGATAAACAAGGCCCTGCTGTAGAGCACAGGGAACTATATTCAACACCTTGTAATAACCTTTAATGAAGAAGAATATGAAAAGGAATATATGTAACTGAATCACAATGCTGTACACCAGAAACTAACACAATATTGTAAACTGACTATCCTTCAGTTAAAAAAAAGTGAGCTGTCTGCGTAAGGGAAGGTGAGGGTCCTCTGCGCCCCAACCCACCCAGCCAAGGGAAAGAAAGCGGGTAGAGAATAAGAAAGAGGAGGCGCTGTGTTCCAAGATGATCCCTCCCTGTGGCTGTGTGGCCTTGGGCAGCTTCCTGCCCCTCTCTGGCCTTGAGTCCTCGTCTGGGAAGTGGGAACTTTCAATGCACTTGCTTCACAGACAGGGTTGGAGCCGTTCATCTCTGTAAAGCTCTCAGCACAGCACCTGGCACAAGCCTGGTCACGCAACTCAGACCGGTTCACCCGCTGCCCCTGCGGAGCTGGGAGGGCCGGACTGGAGGCAGAGGGAAGCCGGGTGCTCTGAGCACCTACTCGGGGCTGGTGAAGGGGGACACTGAGGCTTGGAGCCAAGAGAGTGCTGGGACAGGGAGGCGAGAAGCAGCAAGACTGGAGAGGAAGAGAATGCTGCTCCAGGCAGAAAAAGCGGGAGATCCGCTGCTGAGAGCGCTGAGGTTGCACGTGCCCACACTCAGCGGCATGCACACAGACACCTCCAGAAACCTAGCCAGATCACAGACACACAGACACCCTCCCCCAGGCAGACTGACACACCCACTCCTAGAGACACACCCAGAGGGATACACAGACACACCCAGAGAGACCCACCCAGCAAGCCCTCTTTCTAAGCCTTTCTTGGACAAACTCCATTTGCCCCCTTGCCTCTTTCCATCCCCTCTGCTCTTAATGAACATTTATTTAGCACCCACCATGTGCTGGGCCCTGTTCTAGGTGGTGCAGGGTGGGTTTAACTAAAGGCCCAAAGGGGTGAGGGAGAGGACCACATGGACGGGCAGGAAGAGTACTTCAGCAGAGGGAACAGCCAATGCAAAGGCCCCCCCCCCTCTGTTTGCCCATCCCATCCCCAGCCGTGACTCAGGCTATTCAGCTGGGGGGCAGCAGGGGGAGAGAGTCCCTCTAGGATCCCCCCACCCCCCCGGCCTGGCTATCTTCCATTCCACAGAAGAGGATACCACAGGGCTCAGAGAAGTGTGTCATACACCCTAGGTCACACAGCACAAATGTGGGCTCAGATCTGCCTGCATTGCCATCCTCAGGGAGAGAAACCCCCCACTGAGGGCAGGAACCTTGATGGACAAAGGATGGGCCAGGGAGAACAGCCAGCCACGGGCCTGGGACAGCCGACTCCTGGCCAGCGTGAGGGGCGGAAGCAAGAGTCACCGAAGTAGACACTCCAGGGCACGGAGAGGCAGGGACAGACAATCAGACGTCTGGGACTTCAGTTCCCGCTCTACCAGAACAGGGGAGCAGCCGCCCCTGAGGCCACCAGAGAGGGCAAAGGGCCCCAAGGAGTGGGCGATAGGAGCATATAGCAGGGGTGGTAGGCCTGACCTGGATGGGTCCTCTGGGTGCTGATTTGGAAACTGTCAAGATAGCAGGCGGGGTACAGCTGAGTGGTAGAGTGTGTGCTTAGCATGTACAAGGCCCTAGGTTCAATCCCCAGTACTTCTAGTAAAAAAAAAAAAAAAATTAAAGACAGGAAGGACCTGACGGTGTAAGCAGGACTCCGGATGGGAGGTTGGGGCTTTGCCTGAGTCTCCTGTGGCTACAGTAACAAATCACAAACTTGGTGGCTTAAAACAAAATACATTTATTCCCTGACAGTTCTGGAGGTCAGAACCAAAATGGGTCTCACTGGGCTAAAATCAAGGTGTCAGCAGGGCTGGATTCCTTTTGGAAGTTCTAGGGGAGATTGTGCTTCCTGGCTTTTTCCAGCTTCTGGAAGCTGCCTGCATCCCTTGGCTTAGGGCCCATTCCCCCATCCTCAAAATCAACAGTCTAGCATCTTCCTATCTCTCTCTCTCTCTGACCCTCCTCCCTCCCTCTTATAAGGATGCTTGTGATGGTGACAGTGGGTCTACGCAGATAATCCAGGATGATCTCCTCATCTCCAGATTCTTTATTTAATCACACATGCAAAGTCCCTTTAGTCAGAGACATTCACATGTTCACAGGTTCCGGGGGTTAGGATGTGTGGACATCCTTATTCTGCCTAGTGCAGGGTCCATTGTCCAGGGTCCAGCCTCCAGGCCTGGCCATTTTGGCCCCAGTGTCTGGAAAAGGCCAATGTAGTTAGGACCAGCCATCTGAGGGGGGCAGGAGAGACAGAGAAGCCCCCAGTTTACCCCCTGGATCAGAGCTTACCAGCTCCCAGTCCTCCCTTCCTCTCCCACACTCAAGCACAGAGAGTGTGGAGGGGAGGAGGAGGAAATGGGCTTCCCCTGCTTCCCTAGGGTCGCCCCTCCTACCACCCAGACACCCTACATTGGACCCTAGAAATGGCTCCGGCTCCCTACTCCCACCAATCAGGCCCCAGCCTCCTCTGATTCCCCTAAATCCTAGCGATTTTATCTCTGAATCCTGCTGGTCCTTTCACTCCTGCCTGCAACTCCCAGACCAGACCCTGGCCACTCCCACTGCAGTCTCATTTTAAATCTGATCATGCCTAACTTTAAATCTGATTGGGTCTCTCCTAGGAGAGCCCTGGAGGGTCTTTAGTGACTGGCCCTGCCCTGCTGTCCTCGCCTCACTCACCTTTGGAAACCTAACTTAGCTGAATCCCCCACCCACTCATCTCTCAGGGTTCAGAAGTCACCTCCTCCAGGAAGCCTGCCAGGAACACTCTATACTCACAGATTGGGTGGGGACAGGAAAAGCAGGGCATGGGGTAGCCAAGGAGCAGCCCAGCTGCAGAAGGCCCAGCCTGCATCTCTTCCTGCTGGGCTGAGCCCTTCCTCCTGCCTCGCACCTTTGTCCATGTGCACCTTCCACCTGAAATCTCTCCCTGACCCAAGCCCACCCAGATCCTCTTTTGAGGGCCTCCTCTCCGCTTCTCCAGGGATCTGCTGCTTCTCCTCCGTGGCCTGGAGTGCCCCATTCCACCGTGTCTCTGGTGTCAGGATTAGTGCAAATGGCTGCCATGTTCTGAGCACACCTAGGTGCAAAGCCCAGGTGTACCACAGCCCTCTGGTAACAACTGAGAAAAGAGGCTTTATCATCTTCCCTTTTCTGTTGTGCAAAGGAGCTCTTGGACTGTGAGGGAGAGAATAAAAGGGAGAATGTGGACGGATGGTGGGGCAGAGGTCCGGGCTGCAGGGGCCTCTGAGGACGGGACTGAGACTTGAGGGAGAAGGATGCACTCATTTGAAAAGAGAAAGATAGTCCAGCAGAGGGAACGGCGAAAGCCTCCACGCTGTATTGGGAGGGACAGATTCACCCACAGTTGCAACAGATGGCTCTGTTGCCCTTCGCCTTTGTTATGTGTGGAAATCAAATCTCAGCGATGTGAAGCAACTTGCCTGGGGCCCCACAGCCTGGGCTTCCCCCAGCTTGCCCTGGGTCGGCTTCAGGGAGAGACTTACTGTCCAAAGGTGAAGCCACTTGCTCAGATGACGGTAGGATTGGCCAGCGGCTCTGAACCCTCTTCTCTTCGACTGGCGAAAAGCTGGACTTCAGGTGCTGCCCAGGTGCTCTCAGACCACCTCCGCCTGATCCGGGACTGTCCTGCATTCATGGCTCACCCAGGCTCCCTGCCCCTCTGCGCTGCCGCTGATTCCAGATCCCGGATCACCTTCTGTTCCACTGGGCAAGAGGGAGTCTGGGGCTTCGCCACCACCCACTCTGGCCTAGCTCCGCGCCTTATCTTCCCAGCTCTGCCCCTGCACCCCACCGAATCCCAAGCCTTTGCCCAGCTGTCCTCCAGGCCTCCCAACCCCCCAGGGTGGTTCCTTGGGTTCCCAACTCTGGTTGGTTCCTGAGCGCGTCTCGGCCTCATGAACCACGAAATGAACAAGTTTGGCCTGCGAGCTGGGACAGGTCCCCAGAGTCGGGGCAGCTGGGTGGCCTCTGAGGCCTGAGGCAGCGTCCAGGCCTTCCCCACAGAGCCCAGCGGTGAGCTCCAGGGGATCAGGGCGCCCGCGGTGTGTTGGCAGATGCGCGGGTCAGAGACGAGCCGGAGAGGGGACCCTGGAGAGGGCTGCGGGGGGCCGTGCTGCGAACTGAGGAAGCGGGGACCAGGCGGCACGCAGTGGATGGTATTAGGTTCGAAAGCAAGAGTTAGGGACAGGGAGGAATCCGGGGGCCTGATCCTTGTTCAACGCGCCTAGAGGCGGGGCGGGGCGGGGCCCAGTAGCGCTCCCCGGGGTCCTGGAAACTGCCTAGTCGCGGGGAGGGGCCCGAGCTCGGCGAGGACCCCCGCCCCGCCGGGCCCCGCCGGGCCCCGCCCCGGCCCCGCCCAGCAAGCCTCCGCGCCCGCCCGCCTTCCTCCCGGCTCCGAGCGGAGGCGGTGCCGGGAGCAGAGTCCGGCCGCCTCGTGCTGGCCGCGCGCGTCTCTTTCTCCTCTGCATCTGCGCGCGGCGCGCCGGCCCCCTCCCCGCCGCCGGCCCCCTGTGCGCCCGGTAGCCTGCGCCCCCAGGTAAGCAAGCCCCCGGCTCCCCGAACGCGGCCCGGAACGCCACCCTCGCGGCGAGCTCCGGCCCCGCCTCCACGGCCATGGCGCCGGCAGCGGCCCCCGGACGCAGCCGCTGTCTCCCATCACCTCGCCGGGACGGCCTCCCGGGGCTTCCCATCTGGTCCCAGGCCCGGGCCGCCTCCCCGAGAGAGCCCCGCTCTCCCGAGGGCGCCGCGGGCGCCCCTGGACGCTGCTCGGAAACCGGCAGGCGGGAGCGGGGACGAGCCCAGCACGGTGACGCGGGGGAATCCGGATGTGTGAACGCGAGGAGCGCGACGGTCGCTCACTAGCGAACCCACGCGAAGCGCCTACTGGGTGCCACCGACGTGCCGGGGCTGGGGGTGCAGCCGGGGCCCTTGGCCCCGGAGCCCGCAGCCCGGCGACGTAGACGTCAGGAACCGCGTAAACAGACACATCTTTCCAGCCGGTGCTAAGTGCAGGGAAGACAACACATTTGGGAGATGAATTAGAGTCTGGGAGGGTTTCTGGAGAAGGTGTCCTCCGGGCCTGAGTGGACCAGCCAGCTAGGGTTTTTTAGGCCCAGAAAAGAGCAAAAGATTCTGAGGCAGGGCCCAGACTGGTGTGTTTGCAGGGCGGAAAAGAGGCCAGCGTGGCTGAAGTGAGGTGAGCGGGATCGGAGGTGGGAAGAGGTTAGTCCAGGCCTCGAAGATGGCGAGTGCGTGAATTCCGTTCTCAAGTCTGTGGGGATCAAGGAGGCTTAGAACCAAGTGAATGACATGGTCGATTGTGTCTCAAGACGGTCCAGCAGCGGCTGTGGGCAGAAGAGATGGGAGGAGGCAGCAGGTTTGAACCCAACAGGAAGGGATGATGAGAAGTGGGTGAACTGGGGTTCGTTTCGGCAGAAGAACATCACCTTCATTCTCTGCCTGCTCAGAATTGGGTCACGAAGGAAAGTGCGTGGAGATTTCTGGCATAGGCAGCTGAGGGCTTGGAGGGACAGGAAAGTGGAGGGAAAAACAGGTCTAGGGTGTGGGGCTGTTGTGGCTGAATCTGACTCGCAAAACCTGTGAGATCCCACCTGATGCGGGGAGGTTCCTGAAGACCCTCCTCCCAGCCCAGGCCAGGTCCCAGGAGACTGAGTGCAGGGGCCGGGCTAGCCCTACTGGGGCAACCTGAATCTGTTGTATTGGCCACCCAAGATGGAAATTCTGCAGTGTAAGCTTGTCTTTGAAGCCTCAGCCCAGTCCCCTTCCAGGAGCAGCTGCTGCGAATAAACTTGGCGGTGATGGGAGTGCAGGGTTGAGGGGACCTCACTCCCCACACCTGGGTCTCTGCAGGCCCACCCAGGCTGCAGGGGGGAAGCAGACAGGACCTTCCTACTCAGCTCACCTACTCCCAGCTGAGAACCTTAGTCATGGAATTAGCCTCCCGGCCCCAGAGGAAGTCTGAGTCTCAGTTTGCCTGTCTGTAAAATGGGTCAGTAGTACCAGTATCTAGGAATGTTGTTTGTTCAGATCAAAGGAAACTTTGGTGAGGAAAGGGCTGACCCATCCCTGTGGCAGCCTTACCTCTTCGGGGGATGGGGGAGGGCTGCAGCACTGATTGGAGTTTAAGGCCCCGTGAGCCTCTATTTCCTGCTCTGAGAAATGGGAGGAATGCATGACTGCGCCCACCTCCAGGACCCACAGCCGGCTGCAGGTTGAGTGAATCAGGCGAGGAAGGTGTTTGGCTGAACCAGTACCTGTCCAGAAGTGATCCATGGGCCCAGGAGCCTCTGGGATGCTGGTAGTTGGCAGTTAGGAGTTGGCCAGGATTCACTCCTCCCACCACTCCGGGGACGCCCATGGGAAAGCAGGCCCCAAAGGGCACGCTCCTCACTTATCTGGGCACTGCAGGCTGTCCCCTTTCCGGCTTTCTGGAAGCCACCTCTGTCCTTGTCCTACTAGTTTGAATTTAGTGCTCTCAGGCGAGTGACTTCACCTCCTCCTGGCTCAGTTCTGCACCTATAAATTAGGCATAATAGCAGGTATCATCTTAGCGGTGAGTACAATGCGCAGATCATAATAGCACCCAGTAAAGCAGAGTGGATGCCCCAGGTGGGGAGAAGGGGAGCCCGGAGAAGTGATCTGGCTCACCCTGGAAGGAGTCAGGGGAGGCTTCTTGTATGCGGTGGCCGACTATTGGCCAGGTTACTCAGGATTATGAAGAGTTGATGGGCAGAGACCAGTGGACGAAAATGTGGAGGGAAGACCTCACTGGGTCCATGGGAGGAGCTACGGGCGGGAGTCAGGAGGTCAGCATGAAGGCAACTGCACTGATCATAATGGGGCTGGACCAGGTGGAGGCATGGATGAGTGAGAAGTGGGTGGATCCAGGATAGATTTGAAGTGGGGGTGGGGATGGAGTAGCCACTGATTGAGGAGCAGGTTCAAGTGCAAGTCAGCAATCTGTTCCACAGCATCGGGAAATTGTGATGCCCTTAGGCACCCAGATGGAGATAAGACAGAAGGTAGGCTTTGGAGAAGCAAGCCTGGTGTTCAGGAGATACCCGCACCCTGGGGAGATGAAGTGGGGAGAGAGAGAGTGAAAGGAAACCAGGAGTGGGTGGCAAGCCAGAAGTGAAGGAAGTAAGAGTTCTAAAATGTAGGAAGAGGTCAGCCTCAGCCCTGTCTCTGAATCTGTTGCAGGAACAATTCCTCTCTGTGGCAGGGGTCTTACACCCTTATTTGGCTGCCTTCCCCTCTCCCAAACCCACCCCTACCCCCAAGCCATTCATAATCATCTTTGCCACCCTTGAATTGGCCTCTAGGACCTAGCCTGGTTCTGACCAGATTGGCATAGATGAGGCCTTTCTTCTCCCTCAATCTGGCCTTTATACCTTTGTTAATATGATCCTGTCATACCAGTTCTCCACACTGAACCAGCAGGAGCTCTCCTCTTTCCCCACTTCTTCCTAAGCTCCCCAAACCATATTTTGCATCAGGATCCCATGGCTGTATCCTAGGAGTGGGTCAGGTATCTGCCACTATCTGTGCCTATATCTGTGTTTGACCCCACCTCCCTTCCACCCTGTCTGTCTGTCATTGATTCATTCAACACACACTTATGAGGCACCTGTGCTGGGAGGCCCTGGTGACTAGCAGTGAACAAAAATGAAGCTTCCCTTCTGCTCCCCCCCTCCCCCTGCCATGGAGCTGATGTTCTGGGAGGAGGGCAGCAGGGAGAGGGTAGGGGCATGAAACCTGAAGGATGAGAAGGAGTCAGCCAGGTGGATATCTGGAGGAAGAGCATTGCAGCGGGACCAGCATGTGCAAAGGTCCTGAGGCAGGACCCAGCCTGGCATGTTGGAGGTAGAGCTAGGAAGCCAGTGTGACTGGAGCAGAGCAAGCCAGGGAGAGAGTGGGGAGAGGGGCAGATGAAGAGACTGAGAGTCCTTAAGGCCCCTCATTCCGACAACAGCAGACCCTGGATGGGTCCTTACTCAAGGGGTGCAAGGTTGTTAGGCCCCGTTGCCGTGCGGTTTGCCAGGAGGTTGCTTTGGTGTTGTATCCAATGTGGAGTGGTCACTGTGCCCTGAAGGTAGAGGAAGCTGGCAGGAGGAAGGAAGGGAGGACCAGCCCTTTCCTGGTGGGCAAGGCTTCTCCCCTTAGGAGAGAGGGAGGGGCTGGAGGGAGTGGAGGGGAATTGCCAGGAGAAGGTGCTGAAGGAGGCAGAAGAGATGAGGGTCAGAGGGAGGAGGCAGAGCACAGAGCTGGGTGTTGGGGCCGGATGTTCTCAGAGAGGCTACAGGAGCCCTAAGGGACCCGGGGATGTCCTGGCTGAGCTGTGAGGACAAGCAGCAAAAACCAAAGCAGGTATGTTTTGAGGACGCCCCCCCTCCCCCCCACCAGCCCACTGTCACTCCCCTTCCAGATGTAGCAGAAAGATTCATGGGGACAAGGACTTGGTCACCTGGGCCCGCTCACCCTTCCTACCCCCACTACTCCAGTTTTAGAGGCCTGATGGAGTGGATTCAGACACTCAGATGCCAGGACCTAGATCAGAGGTTCCGCTGAGTTGGGACACTGGGACCAGGACTGTCCCCTGCCCCTCCCTCCAAATTGGGGATGGGTGCGCCTAAGGGCAACTCCTTTTGGCACTGGCTCAGCTATGATGGTGATCCTGGCTGGTGTGATGGGGCCACAGCTGAAGCAAGGCTAACCTGTCAGGCAATGGCGGGGGACAAGGACAGTGACAGGAGGGGAGAGGAGGCAGGAGGAAGTGTCAGCCTCTGGGTCTCCTTCTCCATCTGAGCCATTGGTTAGGGCGGGTCTGTATATAAGGCTGTCATGTCCCTGCCCTCCTCTCCTCACTCTCCCCTCTATTCCAGCCCTACGGGCCTCCTTGTCTTTGTGCCATCTCCCTGCTTCAGGGCCTTTGCACAGACAGTTCCCACTACCCAGAATGCTCTAGCCCCATGGCCTCCTCCCTCACCTCTTTTGCTGAAACATCACCTTCACAGGGAGGCCTTCCAGACCTTCCTGTTTAAAATTGCAGCCCTGGCCGCCAGATTCCTGATCTCCTTTTCCCGCCTTTGTTTTCCCTCCCATACCAGACATAATGAAACAGATGAATAAAATAGATGGTATGTGCCGCCTCCCACCGGCCCCTCTTGTCTAGTACTCCCACTCCGTGAGGGGGAGGATCCTGATCAGGTCTATTCTCTGCTGACCCCCCAGTAGGTAACCCAGCACTTGGCACACAGTAGGCTCCCAGTAAATGGGACATGCCCACAGGCATCCCAGGAACTTTTGGCCGCAGCCTGGAAGGCTTGGCTTGGTAGGGGAGGAGCTGGAGAGGGTATATGGGGTAGCAGGCTCTGGATCCAGGCAGGCTTAGGTTTGAATGAATCCCAGCTCCTCACTTCCCACCCCGTGCCTCAGTTTCCCCAGCTGTAAATTGCAGACGACAGAAACACCCAGCCTTGAATGCCTGCTACAGCTTCCTGGGGGCCTGCCCAGGGACTGAAAGGAGTTGGGGGCAAGCCAGACCCCCAGGCAGGACACTTAGGCCCTTCCCATGTATTCCTAGAATTTTCCAGAAATATATTGAGAGTGGGATAGGGGTGGGGTGGGGTGGGGTGGATGGTTACTTTACTTCTGGTGGTCAGAGTCTCTCTTAAAGTTACTTTTTTTCCCCCCTCTTCATAGATGTTGAATCTCCCACTTTAGGATAAAAAGGAAATTTTTTTCGTAGCCCATTTTCCAGGACAAAAGCTGTGACCCTTTCTAATGTATATTATCAGTACTGTCCTCGAGATGGCTAATTTCTAATCATAAAGTCTAGGTTCCCTTCCACTGCTGACTGTCAAGTTCTCTTGTGGACTAGAGTCCAGAGGCTCCTCTGGGCTGCAGATTACAAAGCAATTCTTCCTTTCTTCCTTCCTTTCTTTCTTTCGCAAAGGGGAGGTAATTAGGTTTATTTATTTACTCTTTTTTTTTTTTAATGGAGGTATTAGGGATTGAACCCAGGACCTCGTGCATGCTAAGCACATGCTCTATCACTGAGGCAATTCTTGGAGGAGGTGTCAGGCTGTGCCCAGGCACATGCATCCTCTGATGTATTTCTTCTCATTGGCAAAGTCGCGAATCTGAATTTTGAAACCATCGCCTCTTTGATGGATGGAAACAACCAAATTCACATGATGCCACACATCTGTTGAGGTCTATGGCCAAGGGTGCATTGATTTGAATAATACAGGGAGTGAGGTCTCTTGCTTGCAAGCCTGAATTTCTGGGTCCTGGGTTCAGTGACCTTGGCTCCCCGGGTTAAGGATTTTCAGGACTTTTCCAGGAGTACAGCAGGAGTCTTCCCTGTGCGCTGATGACGTTAGAAAGATGCTTGCTGTGAATTTTACCAGTCAGGAGGGCCATAGGTGCTGGCCTATTTCAACTGGTTTCAACCTGCAACAGTATTCTGCCAGGATTCTTGAGTGAGATTCGCCAATTGACATGTTGGCATTTGGTGAAACAGTCTTGCCTTAGGACCTTGGGAAGTCTGAAAAGTACACAAGTCATTTACACACAATCTTGCTCAAATCTGGCTTAGATATTGGTCCCAGAATATTTAGAAACCATTAAGTTGGGGATATTGGCAGCCACTAACTTTCATTCAGAGTAGTTCTTTATTGAGAAACAGAGACTAGCTCTCTCTCTGCGATTACTGGAATCTTCTGTAATCGCCCCCCGTTGTAGATGTTAGCAGCGTTAAAGTTGTGTTTTTTGCCCAGGCATTCTTCACTGCCTTATTCATGCTGATGTAACTTGGCTCTTCTGAGGAGGTAATATTTGAACCTCAGCCCAAGTTGGAGCTGGTGATGGACACCCACAGGAATTGGAACTTGTTTACTGCCTCTCCCCACCCTGCCCCCGCTCCCAGCCACCTCCTCCGCTGAGGAGACAGACACCTCCTTGGGCAGTTACAACGCAGGATAACCAGAGCCAAACAGAGGAACCACACAGCCCCTCCAACCCAGCTGGGCAGCCCTGGAAGGCTTCCTGGAGGCAGCAACAGGCAGGTGGCTTACTTGAAGAACTAGGAGAGGGTGAATAGTGATTCACATGGAGGGAACAGCCCAGCCCAGGCAAAGGCAGTTGCGTTAGGCATCCAGATTCTGCATTAGAACGATGTTTCTGAGATTTGAATAGACCCTGGGCAGGCCAGGGACCCCACGCTGAGAACTGTGGAGTCTGGTGGCTGCAGGACGTACTGTGGGGGAGAGAGGGTGGTGGGCAGAGCCAGATTACAAAAGCCTCCGTGATGAGATTAGGGTGCCCCTCTCCAGCGGGAGGAGGGATAGTGAGCCGCCTTAGGGCTGTGAGATGGGGATAGGTGGGGAAGGACAGACTGCCTCCCAGAGGAAGTGCTTGACATTCATTTACATAAACACCTCTGGTCCTTAAAGGGCCCACGGACAGAAACCCCTGGGGTTTCTGCACCAGCGCCTCAGGGCTAGGGTAATGACGCATTCACAGAAGGTGCTGTTAGTCCCCTAGCCTGAGGCCACCTAGCAGGAGCAGATCCACCCAAGTCGGCTTCCTCTGAGGTTCCCCAGGCTGCCTCTGTCTCACTCCTCAGCTCTTCTGGGACCTGGACAGGTCTCCAGGTCCCTGTTCCAGGTGCACATCAAATCAGGGGGCACCGGGGCTCCTGAGGCCACACCCTCTCCCCATCATCATCCCTCCTTCCTCCTGGACAGTACCTTCTCCGAGTCCCACATCCAGAATTTGCCCAAAAGGGAGTTGTCCTTTCCCACCCCAGGCTGTACGCCCCCAAATTCCTGCACAAGCCTGGAGTTCCCACATCAGGCTGCCCACCCCAGCACACTCTACCCCGACCCCCACTCCCCAAAGATATCCCTACCCAGCTGTGCCCCCAGCCCCTGTCCCAGCCCCCGTCACCCACCCCACCCCCAGAAGCCAGCCACTGGTGACCTCTTGGGGCAGCGCTTCCCTCAACTGTGAAATCCCAGGGACAGCCCGCCTGCCAGGATTGCCCACAGGAGAATCCCCACCCCCAACCCCCCCAGTTCCAGGGAACACTGAGGCCCAAGGTTCCCATTGTGTCTCTAAGGCTCAGGTGACAGGTACTTGCCAACCTCCCTTCAAACCAGGAGGGCTTAGACCTGGGCTGGCAGACTTGCCAGGGTCGGGTACTGGCCAGGACCGAACGTTACCTTGTTTTCACTGTGTTAGTTTTATGGCTACTGTCTGCATGTGATGCCGCACCTGGCTTTCTCTTTGGGGGAGGGAGATGTGGATGGACAGAGGCAGGGAGAACAAGGCATAGGTGGCCATGATGACTGAGATGAGAGATGGGGCCTTGGTTGTGGGAATTGATGGAGAAGGAACTAGCTTGATTGTTACCAGGGAGATGGATGCAGGACCTGGTGGGCAGCTGAGTGTCCAGGATGGGCAGGGGGATAGGAGTGTGTGAGGAGGAGTCCAGGGTGACACCCAGGTTCCTGTTCCCAAAGAGTGGGTGGATGGTGGGTTCTTGGCTGAGAAGCCTTAGGAGGAAGAAAACACACTCTGGGTGGAGAATGACTTAAGTGTGATGTGTCTGTGCAACGAACAGCCAGGCGGTGTTGGGGTGGCAGTTGTGTCATTAGGGGAGAAATCTGGGAGATGCAGGAATCTGGAAAACCGAAGCACAAGCAGGCCAACCAAGGCTTCTGGGTGGGTGAGATTTCCCAGGGATAACGGCCAGCGCGAGAGGACACAGGGCAACACTGGGATGGTACCGACACTGATGTGTTGGACAATCCCTGCTATCATGGACAAGGTGTGCACGAGGGGGCCTGCTGTCCCGGAAGGCAGTCCGAGTTTTGCTCCTGCTTGCCCCTCCCTGAGCTGGTCTCCACAAGGGGGCGGCAGAGGGGACCAGAGGCCCGCTGGCTAGAGCTGGAGGACAGGTGTGAGCCCAGGCTGGGTGGAGGAGGGATGCCCTCGGGGTGCAACGTAGAGCCCAGAATTCCCTCCAGCCTGGAAGGTGGGTAGTGACATCTCCTTGGGGGACTGTACTTGACCCGGAATTGGTTTCTTTCCCCCGCCCCCTGGAGCCAGGAGGTGATTAGGTTTATTTATTTATTTATAATTAATTCATTATTTTTAATGGAGACACTGGAGATTGAACCCAAGACCTCGTGCATGCTAAGCATGAGCTCTACCACTGTTAGACCCTCCCCCTGTGATTTCCAATTTTTAAAGGTTATACTTCACTTATGGTTACTATAGAACATTAGCTGTGTTCCCCATGCTGTACAGTATATTCCTGTAGCTTATTTATTTTGTATCTCTATAGTAGTTATACAGCCTTTACAGTAGTTTGTACCTCTTAATTCCGTCCCCACTTCCCTCCCCTCCCCACCCACTTCCCTCCCCTCACTGGTAACCACTGCTTTGTTCTCAGCATCTGTGAGTCTGTTTCTTTTTTGTTCTATTCACTAGTTTGCTTTCTTTCCTAGATTTCACATATGCGATAGCATGTAGTATTTATCTTTCTCTGTCTGCCTTACTTCACTAAGTATAATACCCTTCAAGTCCATCCATGTGGTTACAAATGGCAAAATCTCATATATATATATATGTATATATATATATTTTTATGGCTGAGTCCACAGTCCATTGTTTATTTCAAGTATTTGTATTTTTCAGGTGTAGAATTTCCATTTGGTGCATTTTTATAGTTTCTGCTTCTTTGCTGAAGTTTCTTCCTTGTTCATTCATTAGGAGGTACTTTTTCTTCACCTCCTTGAATGTATTTCTGATCACTGCTTCAAAGTCCTTATCTGCTCATTCCAACATGTGGCTCACCTCAGGATCAGTCCGCATTAATTTTCTTCCTGAGTGTAGGTCATGTGTTTCTGTTTCTTCAGTGTCAAGTAATTTTGCATTGTGTTCTGGACATTCTGAAAGATATATTATTGAGACTCTGGATTCTGTTATGTTCCTCTGAAGAACATTGATTGTTTTTTAATGTATTTTTTAAAAGGCAGTTAAACTGTCTGGGCTTAAGCTCCAAAGCCTATTTCCCCTGTGATGGGTAGCAGATGAAAACGTTTTTTCTTTTAGCTTTACCTAGGCTGTTTGGAATCTGCCCTGCATTTACTTCAAGGCTTAGTAAGAGACTTGCATAGCATTTTTGTGTAGAATTTGGACCTTCTTTTTTTTTTTTTTTTTTTTTACTTTTTCCTTTCTTGCACGTTCTGTCCCATGGTTAAACTGTTGTGATCTCTTTGCGCTCCGTCTTCTCATTTTTCCAGCCAGTTTCTAATTCTGATGAATAAAAATGAAAAATGGGAAGCTCACCCCACAGGGTTCCCTTACCATAGATATAGACTCTCCTTCAACTTATACCTATTTTTGGTCACTCTCTAGAGCAGGACTGCCCAGGAGAATTTTCTGCAGTGATGGAAATATTCCATATCTCCATTGCCCAATATGGCAGCCATAAGCCACATGTGGCTACTGAGTATACAAATGTTGCTGGTGCAACTGAGGAACTGAATTTCAAGTTTTATTTACTTTTAATTAATTGAAATGGAAATGGCCATGTGTGGCTGGTGGATACCACATTGGACATTGCCACACCAGCGCTTTCAGGGCGTTTTTTGATATGTAGTCCAGAGAGTGTCATTGGCATCTCCGAGAGGGCTGTCTGATGCAGCTAACTCTGCTATTACCAGAAGCAGAATGCTTCTGGTGGTTTTCTGCTCCGTGAATTATGTATATCAGGCCATTAGTGTCTCTCTGCATTTTGCCTTCATTTTGTTTTTTCAACTCAGCGATCTTCCCAAGTCTGTGAGCATAGATTTTCCTCCTCCCCCCATCCCAATTTGGTAATTTTTGTATTTAAAAAAATTTTTTTAATTGTGGTAGAATACATATAACAAAAAAATTAACCAGGGGGAAGGTGTAGCTCAGTGATAGAGTGTGTGCTTAGCCTGCACAAGGTCCTGGGTTCAATCCCCAGTACCACCATTAAATCAATCAATCAATCAATCAATCAATCAATCTAATTACCTCCCCTCCTCCAAAAAAAAAATTACTATCTTAACTCTTTTTAAGTGCACAGTTCAGTAGTGTTACGTATATTCACATTTCTGGGAAACCAGTCTCCACAACTTTTGGTCTTTCCAAACAGAAACTCTGCCCCCATTAAACAGTCAGCTGGACCCCCCCCCCCCCCGCAACCATCCCACTTCCTCTCTCGGTAAATCTGACCCCTCTGGGGACCTGCTGTAAGGGGACTCAGACAATATTTGTCCTTTTGAGCCTGGCTTACTTCACTGAGCAGCACGTCCTCCAGGTTCATCTGTGTCATAGCTGCCTCCTCCTTTTAAACCCTGGTGGACTGTTTCATTGTATGGAATCTTGAGGTTTCTGATTCCCACCCCTCCCTCACCGCTCCCCCACCACCTCCGGCGGTGGACATCCGGGTTGCTTCCACTTTTCACTGGACCAGAGGAGAGGGAGGAAGTCCGAAGGGACACAAGGAAATCTCGGGGAGTGATGGATGTGTTCAGTGTCTTGATTGCGGTGATGATTTCACCAGTATGTACATATGTCAGGTGCATCACATCACACTTTACTTTTCTTTCTTTCTTTCTTTCTTTGGGAGGGAAGGAGGGAGGTAATTAGATTTATGCATTTATTTATTTGGGGGGGTAATTAGGTTTTTATTTATTTATAATATCTTTATTTATTGCCCCTTAATGGAGGCACTGGGATTGAACCCAGGACCTCAGGCACACCAAATCTACCACTGGAAGGCTGTACCTTCCACCCCCTGTTTATTTATTTTTGACAGGGGTACCAGGGATTGGACCCAGGACCTCGTGTGTGCTAAGTCCGTGCTCTACTGCTAAGCTAGACCCTCCCCCAAATCATACACTTTAAACACATATGGTTTTTGTATGCCAGGAATACCTCAATAGAGCCGTGTGATTCTGGTTTTAATTGTAATGGGCCAAGTGAGTTCCTCTTACACACCTGTCTGTGTGCACGGCCTCACCCTTGCCCTGGCCCCGCCTCCACCCGCCGCAGGGGCTGTGCCTGCCGTTTCCCCCTCAAACTCCAGAGACCTGATCCCCTCTCCTGCCTCAGTCCTTCTTGAAACCGCCCTGACTGACCCCACCAGCAACACACACCCACACCAGGTGATGCTGGGGACCTGAGTCATCCAGGCTGGGGGAGGGAGGAGGGACTCAGCCACCTCGCTCTCCAAGCTCTGCCAGGCCAGGCCGGCTAGGGCTGAACAAAAGCTCTGAAGAGAGGCCCTTGGTGGGGCGGCCTCTTGAGTCAGGAATTGAATCTGATCTAGGTCTTAAAGACTAGTCGGAACTGGCCCAGTGAAGCTGGTGGAAAGGCCTGCCGGCTGGATGCCAGGGGAAGCTCTCGGGAATCCCAGCACCTGCTGTGGGCTGGTGCAGGGGCTGGGCTGGAGCGGAGGCAGTGGGAGGGAGGGAGCCGGCTCTGGGGAGGAGTGGGCACAGCCAGCCCTCACCAAGGCTCACCCAGGCCCCTGAGCCTGCCAGCCGGCATAGGAGTTAAGAAAGCAAAGTTAGGAAATCATATGCACCTTCCTGGTGCCCTGCTCACTGGGAAACCCTGATAGGCAGACAGGCCTTGGGAGGCCTCCACGGGGTCCTGTGAGCCCTGAGCCCGCTGGTGGACAGCCCCCTCCCTCCCCGAGCTTCCAGCCCTGGTTCTCTCCTTGCTGATGCGGTGACCTCCATCCAGCTGCTTCTTGCTTTGAGCCTCCGTCTGCTGAGTTCTGAAAGGAGGAGACAGTGAACCTACTTTAGGGAGACTGAGCTCACCTTGCCCATTAAAGCAGGTGGTTTCTTTTTCTAAAAAGTTCGACCACTTGAGCTAAAGTCCTCATGTCCACCCACCTGTCCATGTGTCTCTTCTACCCACTCATTCATCCACTTAGCAAACACTTAGTTGGCACCTAATGTTGTGCCAGGCCCTGTCTGAGGACACAGCGGTTACTAAACAGCATTCTCGCCTTGGCGAGGCTTATGCCGTTGGGTGAGGCAGACAAATACGTAAATACGAAAACAGATTAAGTGGGATGAGAGGGCTGAAGGAACTAAGCAGGGTAAGGAGATGGCATAATACACTGGCTTTGGTAGTGATCTGAGGTTTCTCTCAGGAGGTAACAGGTGAGCTGAGATGTGAATAATGAGACAGAGCTAGACAGGGGTTGTGTGGGAGAACAGGATGTGCAAAGGCCCTGGGGGCAGGAGTGAGTTTGTGTGTTGGAAGCCCTTCAAGCAGCCGTTGCAGTGAATTGATCTAGTGGCAGGAGGGGGTTTGTATCAACAGGGCCAGAGTGTGGAGGGTAGGAGTGGGTCTAAATATGAGGGGCTGGGAATAGGCAGAGCCCTGGACTCGGGGCCCTCCTTGGGCTCTTTGCAGGGAGCAGCATGGCAGTGTCTCCTGGACCAGCTGCATCTCTGGGCATTAGCACCCGTCATGGACCTTCTCAGAGAGGCCTGAGTCGAGGAGCCTGGGCCCAGTGCAGGGGTGGCTGCTGCGATTATCTACAAATAACCCCTGCTCAGCACATCATGTGTTCTCTGCCTGGGCCTCCAGCCACAGGAGTCAGGTGACCCTGGGCAGCAGGCCAGGCTGCGGGGGCCGGGTGAGTGTGTGTGTAGCTGTTCTTCCCTGGGCGGCCCAGACATCTGGAGTCTGAAATGATTTCCTTCTTCACAACCCGGCCAAGTCCTGTGTTTCCAGCTCGATTTAAAGTAAAACAAAACAACCGAGGTGCCCAGACCTGCTCCGCTGGGCAGTGCTGGGGCCCTTGGGGGTTTGGGGAGTAACAGGAATCCTTGCTCATCCTCCCCCCTCTCCGGATCAGCACAAAGCCCTCATCTCTCTTTCCCCCAATCTGGGGGTATTTTTAGCCACTAAGAAGGATTATCAGTCTGGCTCCCAGGTGGCAGGGCTGGGAGCAGGGCCAAAGAGCCTTCAAAAAGCAGCCAGGCTGGGAAACCGGGTGGGGAGTGTGGGGAGGACGGGGTAACTGGGAAGAAGGCTCAGGTTGGTCAGGCTGATTCGCCCACTTGGTGATCCTCCAAGAGAGCCCGTGGCAGCTTTAGCCAAGCCAGCCCTCGGAAGCCTGCAGAGGCTGGGGGTTTCCGGGAAGGACCCCCTAGAACCTGCCGCAGCCCAACAGCCTGCTCTCGAGGCTGCCCCCCATCCACCACCCCCTCTTCTCTACTGCTGATGATTTTACTTAGTGCCCGTTCCACCCCAGGCATCATTCCCAACCACCCCGACATGGAGGGGGCTACTGCTATTCCCATTTTACAGATGAGGAAACTAAAACATGGGGCAGCCAGTTCACCTGCTCGAGGTCACATGACAGGTACGTTGCAGGAATCAAATCCATCCAGCTACCGGTGTGGAGTGTTGACAAACTGCCTGGCCTCTTGAGTCTCCAGGCGGTAAAGCAGAAGATCTGGCTGTACCTGTTTTTCAGATGGGCAGCTGAGGCCCTGAGAGGCAGAGTATCACAGGGAAGGAGCAAAGGAGCTGGGGTCCAAAAGAGAAAAAAATGAAAGTGAAGCTTGGTGAGTTGGACACAGCACATGCAAAGACCCTGGGGCAGGAGTGAACTTGGTGGGTTAGACAAAGCACGTGCAAAGGCCCTGGGGCAGGAGTGAGCTTGATGAGTTGGAAGCCCATCAAGCAGCCCCTGCAGTGAGTTGAGCTGGTTGGGGGAAGGGAGTGTATCAACAGGGCCAGAGTGTAGAGGGCAGGAGTGGGTCTAAATATGAGGGGCTGGGGGGAGGCAGAGCCCCTTCTGTGTGCCAGACCCTGCCCACAGGCTCCACATGCGGCCTACTCAACCACAACGCAAGGAGGGCACCTGTCCCACCGAGAGGTGGGAGAAGACACAGGCACCCGGGGCTTCGAGTGTGGGAGCTGGGCCTCTGGCCAGTCTGCTGCGTTCCAGACCCTGTTTTCTTCTCAGACCTCAGCGTCTCTTCTTTACCAAGAGGGTGAAAGGGTTGGGGGATCAGACAGACACAGGTTAGAGAGCACAGGACTCCCAGGGCCGGGACCTCTGCAGTCAGGGCATGTCGGTCTGAAGCCCCCTTGGAGGGCTCTCTGGTTTGGAAAGTTCGTTTCTATTCCCCTGTCTGACTTTGGGGCCGGAAAAGGCTGTGCCGGCTTCAGCTGAGGGTCATCGTGCTTCCTTCCTCCTCTACTCTCACTCTCCCAAAAGACTGCCCAGCCAGTTCCCAGTGTCACAGTGAATGAGGCAGAGCTGGCGGAGGGTGCTTTAACTGGATCTGAGGTAGGGGCACTTGGGACGTGCCTCCAGGAGGTGATGACTGGACTGGGTTTTGAAGGATGCATAGGAGTTTGCCAGCCAGACAAGAAAGATAGGTAAGCCCTGTGAGTGCTGAGACCTTGCTTGGTTCCCCACTATCCTGTGTCCTCAGCACCCAGCCTGGGGCAATAAGTGTTAGCTGGGCATTCTAGGCAGAAGGCAGCATTTATGAAGTCTGGGGTGTGTGAAATCACATAGTATGGTGGGAATAGGCAGTGAATAGCGGGCTTTGAGGCTGGGGACATGGGCAGGGGCCTGGGATTTTGAAATGCCATTGCTCTTGTGTGTTTTCACTCATCCCTGAAGCTCATCAAGACATGCAGGCACCACAGCTGCGGTGGACGCCAATCTGGGCACCCTTGGGTGGAGGACAAGCATGGGGCTGGGGGCCTGGACTCCTGGGTTCTGGCCCCAGCTCTAGCTGGCGGTCTGATAAGCAGAAGGGTCCCTGAGGAGCCAGCTGTGGATGCTCTGTGGTGGGTGTGGCTCTGGCTGGGAGGTGGGGCCAGGAATTCCAGGCTGGCCCTTGCGCTCCAGTGGGTGCCTGGGATCAAGCGAGCTTTGTCTGTTGGCAAGGCTCTTTTTCTAGAGAGAGCAGCCCCTTGAGCAAAAGTCCCCACATCCACCTGTCCATCTGTCTGTTCGGTCTGGGCCCCCTGAGCCTGGAGGGGTCTAGGCTAGGCTAACCACTGTCACACACCTGTCAGCTTAAAGAAAAACCACGTGACGTGAGAGCTGTGAGTTTTTTATTCTGGGTCTTACTGAGGACTGTAGCCCTAGAAACAGCCACTTCGTATCTCTGAGTAAACTGCTCCGGACCAGGTCGGGAAGGAGCCAGGAGATACATGAATTTTTTTGGCTAGGAAATGGACACAGTCAAGCATACATCTTGGTAAAAAATGACTGCTAATCACATAGAACAGACATCAAGATAAGTTAATGATTTTCGTGCTTTTCTGTGTATGGGAAGATGCAAGAATCCGGGGTCATAGAAATTCTTCCGGAGGTGTGGCTTATATCCTGAACTCCCCTCAGGGCAAACTGTCTGTGGCTGACTGTGGTGGGTTGCAGTTTAACCCTTTGCGTAACTGGATGGTGAGGGCTGCTCTGTGTTTTGGGGGGTTTCTTTTTGGACACCCTTGCCCATTGGTCAGGCTGCTGCCTTCTAGTGTCCCTCCCACACTGGAGTGTCCAGTGGTGGCAGTCACTGCTAATCGCGTCACTGATGCCTGAATCTGGACCCCCCACCTCACACCTCCCCTCCACCCGGCATGGTCTCTGGGCTGCCCCTTCAGCTACATCCCCTCCCTGGGGAATTCCATCCATCTTTGTGGATTTAAACAGTCCTCCTGCCCCTGCCCCAGCCCAGAGGAGCTCCTGCCTCCTCCCCGCATCCCAGGGACATCTGAGGTCCCCCTCCCCCACTGTTTGTCTTATCCAACACCAAACCCAAGTCCTGCCCCCAAATCCGCTCACCATCCTGGTTCACCTAGTTCCCCAGACTCTGATAATCTGGAGATTTTCTTTTTTTCTGTATTTGACATGTGCTATGAGAAATATCTATTTGGTCTTCTGTCCCTCGTCCCTGGTCCCGTCACAGAGCTCCTAAAAACCTTGGGACTGTCCTCAGTGAAGAGAGAAGTAAAGTTGTCTTTTGTTATGCTTATGCAGGGCTTTTGGAAAGCCCCCCAGGTCACCTAAGGAAGGGGCCGGTTGCCAGGAACCAAACCAGCTGATCTGAGGGTTGTAACTTTCAGTCCCACCCCCAGGTCTCCAGTGGCCAATGACTTAATTACTATGACTATATAATGAAGCCTCCATTAAAAACCCAAAAGCACAGGGTTCAGAAAGCTGGGTTGGTGAACACATGGAGGTTTGGGGAACGTGGTGCATCCAGAAAGGGCATTGAAGCTCTGAGCTCCTTCCCCATAACTTGCCCGATGACCCTTTCCATCTGGCTGTTCTTGAGTTACATCCTGTTATAAAAAAACCGGTATTCTAGCAAATAAACTGTTTTTCTGTGTTCTACGAGCTGCTGTAGTAAATTAATCAAACCCAAGGAGGGGACTGTGGGAACCTCTGATCTCCAGCTGGTTGGTCAGACACACAGGTGACAATCCGGACTTGTGATGGGCGTCTGAAGCGCGGCAGGTGCAGTCTGGGACAGAGCCATCCACCTGTGTATCTCCAGATAGCTAGTGTCAGACTTGAGTTGCACTGTAGGACACCCAGCTGGTGTCGGAGAATTGCTTGGTGGTGACAGAAGTAACAACGGGGTTGAATCTCGAAAACATGACACAAGTGAAAGAAGCCAGACACAAAGACAGGGTTTGTGATTCTATCTAGACGAAGTTCTGGCAGAGATGGAAGTAATCTGTGATGGAAAAAAAAAAAAATTGGAGCAGAAGTTCCTTTTGGACGGTGGAGATGGAGATTGACCAGGAAGGGGCCCGAGAGAGAACCTTGTGGAGGGACGGGAACGTTTTGTGGCCAGAAGTTGATTTACACAGGTGCTTGTATTTGTCAAAACTCAGCAACCGTATACCTCACGTGAATTTTTTTTCTCTGGTAAATTTAACCTTGAAAGGAAAAAAAAATATTGAATTCTAGTTAATGATCTGCATGCTGAAATGTTTAGGGGTGATGTGACTTGATGTCTGCTGCTTGTTTTGAAAGGCACCCCAAAGGTGGACTGCCAGGTGGATAGAGGGATGGAAGGATGGGCAGATGTGAAATGAAGCAATAGAGCAAAATGTGAATGGTAGAGTCTAGTGGTAGGTATACAGATGTTCACTGTAAATTCTTTCAACTTTTCTGTAAGTTTGAAATTTTTCATCATAAAATGTTGGAAGAAATTATCCAAATTCCTCCCCATAGCCCACAGACCCTGCAGGATCTGCCCAATCACCTCCCTGCCCTCACCTCCTCCCAGTCTCCCTCTTACTCACTCTGCTCCAGCCACTCGGGAATCCTTACTGGTCCTCCAACACTCGGTCCTGCCTCAGGGCCTTTGCACCTGCTGCATATTTCTCTGGCAATCTCCACCACCGCTACTCTCATTTGCATCAACCCAGGCCCTCCTCATCTCTGGATCTCAGCTCAGATGGTATCTCCTTAGAGACCTTCCTTGATAAATCACACCACCCTGTTTCTTTTCTACTAGGCCCCACCACACTGTGTTATCTCATTTGTTCATGAATCTTTTACTTGTGTATTGTATTATGAGCTCCATGGGGACAGGAGCATGTCTGCTTTGTTCCCTACTGTGTCCCCAACACCCAGCATCAGGCTGGCACATACAAGTCACTCAGAGAACATCTTGTGGATGGACGGACAGATAGGTGGGTGGGTGGATGGATGGACAGGCAAGTAGACAGACAGGTGGGCAGATGGATGTATGGATAGGTATATATGCATGGATGGGTAGACAGGTGGGTGGATGGATGGATGGATGGGTAGATATACAGTTGAGCAGGCAGATGACTAGATGGATGGATGGATGGATGAGTAGATGGACAATGAGTGGGTGGATGGATGGATGAACAGACAGGTAGATAGACAGGTAGGCAGATGGATGTACAGATGGGTATACTGATGGATGGGTATAGGTATATGGATGGGTAGATGGATGGGTGTCTAGACAGGTAGGTGGGTGGATGGATGGATAGGTAGACATACAGGTGGGCAGGCAGGTAACTGGATGGATGAACAGACAAATCGGTGGATGGATGCATGGGTGGATGAATAGACAGACAATGAGTAGGTGGATGGATGGATAGACGACAGGTGGGTAGATGGATGTATGGACGGGCAGATGGATAGGTGGGTGGATGGATAGATGGACAGACAACATATGAATGAACAAACTTCCCAAGTGGGGACCAGTGTGGGGTTTTGGGCACATGTCTTAAATCTTGGGAAAGGGAAAAACTTGGGGGGGCTCTTCAAGATGACTGGACCCCACAGGTAGGGGCTGCTCCCGCAGCAGGTCTGGGCGAGAAGCTGGTTCACTGTGATCACTGCTCCACGCAGTGCTCGGTCACGCAGTAGGCGCTCTTGTCCAGCCACAGCCGGGCTGTTGGGATGGTGAGCCAGGCAACATTCACACCTCAAGGGGAATCCACGTTTGGAAGGATGGCCAGGGAGGGGACTGTGGCGTTCCTTAAATCCTTCATCTTTGGGCTGCATCAAAGGCCTCTTTCTGCAATGTAAGGAAGCCTTTCCCGGCACTTGAGAAGTCAGTTCATGACCCCAGTCAGCCCCTCCCTTGGCTTCTGGCCGCCGTCCTGGAGTCTGCAAGGTACAGAATAATAACTACTGTCAGGAGCTGTATTGTGAAGGTCAGTAGGCACCGGGCTAAGCACTTTGTGCTCCTTATCAGGCTGGGCTGAGACATCAGTATTACTGTCCTTGTTTTACAGATGAACTTGAGGTGCAGAGAGGTCAGGTCAGTTGCCTGAGGACACACAGCCCAAGTCTGTCTTTAACACTGGTTGGAATAAACTCCAGGTCGCCAGGTGTGCTGTGAGGGACGAGGGTTGGGTGATGGGCTCTCCCGCCCCACCCATCCTGCCTGCCGACCTCTCCATTCACCGGACCCTATGTCTGCAGGATGTGGTCCAGCCTGAACGAGTGGCTGTGGCAGGACAGGTTCTGGCTGCCAGCCAACAACTCATGGGCTGACCTAGAGGACCGAGATGGCTTGGTCTACCCCCACCCCCGGGACATGCTGATGGCCCTGCCCCTGGCGCTGGTGCTGCTGGCCGTGCGCTTTACCTTTGAGAGGTGAGTATCCGCTGTGCCCTGGCACGTCGTCCCTCGTGTTGTGGCAGCCACCTGGTGCTGCCCCACCTGCATGGTTTCATCCTAACGTGTCCCTGGTTGGAGCCTGGCTTTGATCAAAGTGCTTTTCCTGACTCAGTCCTGCCCCCAGCTGCCACCACTCGCACTCTTCTGATCGCTGATGCCCGGTGTTGTGGACCACTGCCCAGAGCTCTGGTCTGGGTCTGCCAGCGTCTTCAGAAAATGAGTAGGGGGCCTGGAGGGGGATGTACCCGCTTTGCTGCCCATGGACAGGTCTGCAGAGGCATCGTTCCTGCCCCTCCCCACTCCCTCAGCACCGTCTGGGCATCTCTCCCCCCACCACCCCGCCCTCTTCCCCACCCTTTTTCCCTCCTTGCTTTTTCCAGCACCTTCCAAAGGCAGCCAAAGGAAGAGGCATGGGCACTCCAGCTCCTTATGGTCCCCTCCACTCACCCCCAGCCTCCTGCAGCCTGGCATCCGGCCCCTGAGTCTATGCCACCTGCCCAGATTCCCAGTGACCTCCTGGTTGCCAAACCCCGTGGATTTTCAATCATTTCTCATGTACCCTAGATGCTGCCCCAAACTGGGGTCCCTCCTTTCTCTGGCTGTCCATCTCCTGGACGTGGGTATCTCTCCTGAGGTCCCTCTGTCCCAGGTGGTCGCGCCCTTTCCCACTTGATCAACAGCTCCCAGACCCTCCTTGCCAGGCCCTTTCCTGCCAGACTGCCTGCAGCCCTTCCACATGGCCTGCCCCGCCCCGCCCAGATTCCCCCTCCATGCCCTAGGGCCCCTCCCCCTCCTCCACTCCTCATGTGTGATTTCAGGCCCCCCACCTTCTTGGTGACCCCCTGGCCCTTGCACTCACTCCCCTGCAGTTCCTTCCAGGCTGGGTTCCCAGGACTCCTGCCCCTCCCCCTACAGAGCCCTTCAGCCCTCCCCCCCCCGCCCCCACTTTGGGTCCCCTCCTTTGTCCCACCCTGAGCACAGGGACACGGGAGCATCCTGCACCTTGGTCTGGCTTCTGCACTCATGACGAGCCTCCTGGGGCCTGGGCTCCCTGGATGCAGGCTGGACCCAGGGAGCCCAGGGAACATTCTTAAACATGGTATTTAACAGACGCTGTTTGAGCTTTTACACTGGGCCAGCCACTGCTCTAAGCAGTTGCGTCTTAACTCAGCCCTCATTGCAACCCTGTGAGGTGGTACTGTTATTAACCCCATTTTATGGGAGTGGCACTGGAAGTACAGAGAGGTCAAGTGACCTGCCTGAGGACACACAGCAGGTAGGTCTGCAGGAATTCGGGGAGGCCCAATTCAGCCAGGCCCTGAAGGACAGGTCTGTTTTCTCACGTATTTAGCTGATGGCTCCAGCTGAGGTGGGGGTGTTAACTTGCCCCAGAGGCGCCCCTTGCCTTTCCGAAGGGCAGTGGGATTGGAGGCAGCTTTTCTGGGGTCAAAGGCAAGGGTTTTTCCCGTTAAGTGAAGGTGAATCCTGGTTTCCATTTCCAGGTCTGCCACTCACTTAGGTGTATTTCTGACCTCTTTGAGCCTCAGTTTGCACATCAGGACAATGGGGACAATAATAATAGGGCTTAGTGAGCCAGCACGTGAGGTGGACTTGGACACTAGCCTGGAAGATCATAAACGTTCAATAAACATGTCATGTCCATTCTTATTCCCCCCACCCCACCCCTGCGCCCCAACACAATTGAGTCTGACACAAGTTCTTGCTGGGCTGCCCAGAGCCTCAGTTTCCCCAAATGAAAGGTGATGTTGGCAAGGCGGACAGGAAATTCCCTCCTGACCCCTGGTCTTGGGGGCCCCCTTGTGGACAATTTGGTGATTGACTGATCAGGGTCCTGGCTCCTCCCAGTGTCTACGCTGGAGGAGGGGTCGGGGTGCTGGGAGGAGGGAGGCCAGAGAGGAAGCAGAGCTGCTCCTGCCCACAGGGAGTCCCCAGCCCGGTGGGAGGCACCCAGGACCCAGGCCACCATGAGTCTGGTGGGGAGGGGACTCTCATCCCTGTTTTGGGATTGACAGTGCCTGGCTACCCCAAAAGTTGCCCTTCTTCCTCCATCCCCAAGACCATTCCAGCTGCCTTTCTTAAGTTTGGCCCCATGCAGTGGTCAGGCCACCCCCTCCAGGGTCCCAAGACGCGACCTAGCCCTTCCGGGCCTCCATCTCCCCGCCTGGACTGACGGGTTGCCTCCCCTACACCCAGGTTCGTCGGCCTGCCCCTGAGCCGGTGGCTGGGGCTGCGCAGTCAGACCAGGAGGCTGGTGAAGCCCATTGCCGCTCTGGAGAAGCACTTCCTGACGGAAGGGCAGAGGCCCACGGAGGTGAGGTCCCCCGACCCTCTCCTCCAAACCCAGTGGCCTGCTGGGCTGCCCTGGGGGCAGTATGTGCCCAGTTGTTGGGGGTAGGGAAAGGCCAGGGCAGCCTCTGATACCCCCACAGTGCCCCCCCACCACTTCACTGGGACCCGCATCAGCAGGCCTGTTCTGGGGGCCCCCCACTCCCAAAGGCGGTCCTCTGACCCTCCCTCTAGTCCCATCCGCAGTGGGTCTGCCTGGTGGGCAGGGTCTGGGCTGTGGGAGGTGCTGGGCTGGGTCCTGGGGGAAGCAGGGAAGGGGGCGTCTCCATCCCTTGGGCGGGGGTGGTAGGCAGCTCCTGTGGAACAGAGTGCCTGTGACCCCCCCATTGTCAGTCTCCCTCCGCAGGTCGGAGTTGGGGAGGGGGTGCAAGAAAACCTCTGCGGGGGCTGCCCCCCCCCAGCCTCTTTCTTAATCCCAGTCCCCATCAGTCACCTGCCTGGGAGCAGAGATGGGTTTTTGTAAGGCTTATCCTGGGGGCCACACCCCGTGAAGAAGCCCCCTAGTCCCCCACCTCCATAGGCAGACAACCCCTCAGGCGAGGTCTGGGGCCGCAGGGGATGGCCTGCCTGTCCCGAGACAGAGGCAGGAAGCCACCTCTGTGACCCTAGCCCCCATCACCCCCTCCCCAGCCCCAGATGACCCTCCTGGCCGCCCAGTGCGGCCTCACGCTGCGGCAGACCCAACACTGGTTCCGGAGACGCCGGGACCAGGACCGGCCCTGCCTGAGCAAGAAGTTCTGTGAGGCCAGGTAAGCGCAGGGCGGGCTGGGGAGGGGTGTTGAGGGTGCGGCGGCGGGGGCGGGGGAGGTCTGCCCCTTTGACAGCTGCCCCATGGGCTCCGTCCCCTCCCACAGTTGGAGGTTCGTCTTCTACCTGTGCTCCTTCATCGGTGGACTCTTGGTCCTGTACCACGTGAGTGTCCCTGACAGCTTATCTGCCCCTCCGCCTATCCCACAAGCACCTACTCAGTGCTAGACCTGGACTGGATCGGGGAGGGGGTGGGGTTCGGGCAGAGGGGAAGACACGTGCAAAGGCCCAGAGAGGGTAGAGAGAACATGGTAAGGTCGTGGTGAACGTTCACTCAGTGGGTGCCTACTGAGGACCTACTGTGTGTCAGGGCTGGGGATTCTGAATAAGCACCTTGTCTACAGTGAGAGCAGCACACCGAGGGCCAGGGAGCCCTGAGGAGGCTGGGGTGGGGGGCTGGGTTCTAAGCTTTGGACAGCCTCAGACTCCCACGTCCCTGCAGGAGTCGTGGCTGTGGACGCCGGTGATGTGCTGGGACAATTACCCAAAGCAGGTGAGTGGCAGGGCGTGTTTGCAGGCTGGTGGGAGGGTCAGGGTGCTCAGAGTTCCTGTGGCCACAGGCAAGTGAACCAAAGCTGGACATCATACCATAATTCCCCTCCGATTCCCACTTATTTTTGCCTTCCCTGTGGAATGGAGAGGGGCCAGGAGTCGGGACACTCAGAGCAGGAGCTGCCACAAAACTACTGCCCTTTATTACCTCCAGGGATGGGGGCTCATGCCTTCCTCACTCACTGGGATTCAAGTGTCGTGGGTTTGAGCAAATGGGGAGGGGCCTGCCCCATGTCTCTGCCCCACAGGAGCCTCCACTCCCCGTGGCTAACTTTGCACACCTCACCACAGACCCTGAAGCTGGCCCTGTACCACTGGTACCTCATGGAGCTGAGTTTCTACATCTCCCTGCTGATCACGCTGCCCTTCGACATCAAGCGCAAGGTGAGGCCAGGCCAAGAGTCCGTCTGAAGAAGTGAAGCCCTGGAGCGGTCATGACCCGCACACCCTGAGACCCTTGGTGCCTCAGGCAGGAGGTGCAGAGTCCACACGCCCAGCAGCCCCCTGGAAGGGCCTGTCCCCAGCCCTGAGGGCTGTGATCCCTCCTTGGTCTCCCGCAGGATTTCAAGGAGCAGGTGGTGCATCACTTCATAACCATCACCCTGATCGTCTTCTCCTACAGCGCGAACCTGCTGCGCATTGGCTCTCTGGTGCTGCTGCTGCATGACTCCTCCGACTTCCTGCTGGAGGTGGGCCCGCCCCTGCCCTCCCGGGGCCCCTGGAGCTGAGGTGCCCCCTCCCCTGTCAGTCTTCCTGGGCAAAGAAGCTTCTCCCATTCACAGACACACTTTTTATGTTTCTGGGCAGTTCCTAGAGATAAGACCCTGCCCTGACTCACCTGGCCCAGCCGCACAGCTTTTCCCTGGGAGGAGGCCCCCTGCTTCTCAGTCCCGCCCTCCCCCTCCTGAATCCATTTCTCTCTGCTGTCCTCCCCAGGCCTGTAAGTTGTTCAACTACACGCACTGGCGGCGCACTTGCGACACTCTCTTCATCATCTTCTCCTTGGTCTTCTTCTACACTCGCCTTGTGCTCTTCCCCACGGAGTGAGTCAGCCCTCCCGCTGGGGGTTGGAGAGATGGCCGGGTGTGGCTGAGATACCTCACCCTTGGTTCCCTGATCCAGGGAGCTGGAGTTGTTGGCTGGGAGGCTTCCAGGAGGAGGCAAGGCAGGGCATTCCCAGCACAGGGCGCAGCATATGCAAAGGCCCAAGGGTAGGAGAGACAGAAAACTGGGCTCAGTCATCATCCCGTGTGCATGGAACATGGGTTAGGAGCCAGGGTTGGATGCCAGTTCGCCCAGTCATCCCAGTGCTGAGCCTCGCACACCAAGTCGAGGGAGCCATGTGAGGGTCCCTGCTTGCTTGGAGCTGACGCTGGTGGGTGGGGAAATAGAATAAACAAGGCAGACAAGTACACTGTGGAGTACGTGAGGGAGTGATCGTGCTAAAGAGAAAAAATTGGGAAGGGCAAAGGAACTGTGTGGATAGTTGGAATTTGGGTGGTCAGAAAAGACCTCACTGATAGAGTTCATAGAGACTGGCAGGAAGTGAGGGAGAAAATTACTGATCATAGGGGAAGAGTGGTCCAGGCAGAGTGGGAACAGCATGTGCAAAAGCCCTGAGGCAGGACCATGCCCAGCATGCTGGAGGAACAGAGAGGCCTGTGTGACAGAAGCAGAGTGAGCAAGAGGGAGAGGGAGGAGGTGATGAGCCAGAGTAAGCGGGGCTTCTGGGCCTTGGGGAGAAGTTGGGCTTTTATCCCAAGCTAGGTAGGAGCCCTGGAGGGTTCTGAGCAGAGGTGGGGTGGGACCTGACAGTACTCACGGGCTCCCTCTGGTGGCTGCAGGGGGAATAGCTGGTGAGACATTCGAGCAGGAGCTGGGGGCCAGGGCAGAGGCGACTGCCCTGGTCCAGGTGGGCAATGATGGGGCTGGACCAGTGTAGGTGAGAGAAGTAGGTGGACTTGGGGAGGGTGACTCAAGGGCCATGAGTTGCTGCTTGAGGATCAGAAGCTCAGCTCTGGCTGTGCTGGGGTTTGAGGGACTTGCAAACCCCCACCAACTACCACCACCGAAACGTGGAGGAAGCAGTGGACACCCACCTGGGGTTCTGGGGAGAGACGTAGATGTCCAGTATTTGTAGCCATGAGACAAGTCACCAGGGACCAGGCATGGACAGAGAAGCCCAGTCCTGGGGCCCCCTGATGTTTGCAGGTCAGGGAAGCCTGCAGGGATGGAGAGGAAGCAGCCATGAAGTGGGGAGATGGGAGCGTGGGTCCCTTGGCAAGCTTGTGTGTTCTACTAACTTAATATAACCAGGTGAGGGAGGTACTTAAATGCCCAGATGAGGGACACAGGTATCAGTCTGGGGGTGGGTCATGGGGAGCCATAGAAGGCTCTAGAGCTGGGAAAGTCACACACGTTAGTGATTCCTAGGACGGGGGCCTGCCGCAGCTGGTGAATCCTGGCCTCTCCTCGCCTACTGTAGGATCATCTACACCACGTACTACGAATCCATTGCCAACCTGGAACCCTTCTTCAGCTACTACTTCTTCAACACGCTTCTGATGCTGCTGCAGCTGCTGCACGTGTTCTGGTCTTGTCTCATCCTTCGCATGATCTACAGCTTTATGAAGAAAGGCCAGGTAGGGCCGGGCTGGGCAACGGTGGGCTGGTGTGGGCCTCCCTGGAGCCTCCAGCCCAGCCCTGTACCTCACCCCTCCCTCCTCCCGGTTCCCCAGATGGAGAAGGATATTCGCAGTGACGTGGAGGATTCGGATTCAAGCGACGGGGAGGCCGCCCCAGAGGTTCCGCGGCTGAAGAATGGGGCAGCTCATCAGCCTGGAGTGGCCCCCACCGATGGCCCTCGGATCCGGGCAGCTGGGCGGGTGGCCAATGGGCACACACGAGCCACATAGATGGCCAAGGACTGGCCGCGAGGGGCTGCCCCAGCACCCGGCAGCTTGGATTTGTGGGGTGGCTGGACCAGCAACCCTGGGGCCAGCTGTGTGGAGACAGGGAGGGCCCTGCCCTCAGGTGGCGGGGAGGGCTGATGATCTGTCTCCAGCCCCTTCCTCTGCCCACCCTCCCTCCTTCCCTCGGGTAACTGGACAGCCGGGGGTGGGCAGTCACAGGCTGCTGAAGTCCCCCAGAGCCACCTCTGGGGCCTGGGGATTATGAAGAGCTCCGGGCAGAAAGGGGTCCAATAAAACTTGAACGGAGCCACCTTCTCTGCCTGAGAGTCTGCATCCCTGTCACAGCTCCTCAGCCATCTCCTGGGGCCCCAGGGCAGCCAGGACTTTGTACCTCACCAACAGGACACTCACAGCCGCCCACCCCCAGAGACCCCCCCTCAGGCGAGCCCCGGGCCCCCAGCCAACGCGTTAGCCAAGCCACCTCCCTCCACCCCAGGGCAGCCCTCAGCCAGCTACTCACAGACCAAGGACAGGTGAGCAGGTACAAGGCTCAGACAGGTGGAGTCCTTCTGCCAAAGGTCACATAGGACCGTGCAAGAGGGTGGAGGGGAGGCTGAGCGCCTGTCCTTGCAGCCCCTGTGCGAGGCTGGCAGAACCCTATCCTCAGGGTCTCCGGGGCCTCCCTGGAGACAGTGAAGTACGAGCTGGGGGGTAACTTCCTGCAGGTTTCCCAAGGTCCACCTGGGTGAGTTCAGTGTCTCCTCAGGAGCTGTGCGGGAAGGTGCCCTGACCACTCCCCAGAAGTCACAACCACAAGGTCCCACGCCAGGCCAGAATGTGCTGCCTTCAGGGGGATACCAGAGAGAGGGGTCAGAGGAGAGAGTCAAGAGATGGCTGAGGGGCATCAGGGAGAGGAGACACACAGCCGGGATGGGGCTGATGGACACAGGAGGGAGGGAAGGGGGCAGGGGGCGGATCTCGTCTCCTGTGCTTCTCAGCAAAGAGGAGAGGGTGGGAGGGGGAGAGATGGCAGAGAGGAGAACGTGTCCACTGAGAGATGAGGATGGAGGGGAAGAAAGGCAGAGAAAGGAGATTCAAGAGGCAGGCTTTAGAGATGCCGAGAGAGGAGCTGGAAAGACACGAGAGGGAAGAACAAATAACAAGAGCTGCAGGTGTCATGGAACGAACAAGCAAACAGGAAAAGAGAAGGAAGGGACAGTGGGAGAGACGGAGGGAAAGGAGGCACTGGAGAGAAAACAGATGAGAGATTGGACTAGGAGCATGGAGAGAGGATGCAGAGACCAGGAGGGAAGGAAGGGAGGCGAGGAGAGAGATGGGGAAAGAAGAGGAAAAGCCAGCACGGTGTGAAGGGGGATCAGATAGAAACGGGAAAGAGGAGCCGTGAAGCGGAAGAGCAACAGCTCCTAAGAGGAGCGGGGAGGAGTGGAAAGGTGAGCAGGTGGTCTACAGGGGAGAGGCAAACAGCCTGGATGCAAATGAAAGGATGCTCAGCCTCGCACAATATACACAAAGCACAAATTCAAACTACCAGGAGACGTGCTTTCTCGCCAGCTGTCGTGACAAAAGGCAGTGACAGCATCATCTGTTGGTGAGATTTGCAAGGAAGATGGACCAGTCCAGGACCACCCCCGATGGGGAGTATCTGGCAATGACCAGAAGTGCAGATGCCTTTCCTCTTCATCCCTAAAGGTAGACCTAGATCTTCCTAACACACCAACAGATCAGGAAGAAAAGGACAACCGACTTCAAAACAAGAACAAAAAGCAGAGTGGACATTCACAGAAGAGAAGACACTTAGGGCCGATAAACTTATGAAGACTTAACTGAAATCTCATGAATAATCAGGGAAATGCAAAGCAAGACGATGAGATACCACTTCAGACCCATTGGATTGGCAAAAATGAACTGGCCAAAGCAGCAACTGTCGGACAAGAGAGAAATCAGTAGGCTCACATATATGACTGGGGGTGGGGGCAGGGGACGGTAAATTGGTACAATCATTTTGGAAAACCATTGCCCATCATGTGAAATTGTTGACCGTTTTATAATGTTCAAAAGCAACTCCAACAAAACGATGTATTTTTGAGGCATGAACATCAATCTAGTGGAATTTTTTTAATAAACAGAAAACAAAACTCAGAATAGTGATAAGTTCCCTTTGATCTTGGGAGGTAAAGGAAAGGGACTGAGATCTAAATTGCGGTCACTGTTCAAGGATTGGAAGTTGTGAGGTGTAGTGACAGACACATTATATTATTAGTCAGTACAATTTAAAAGGAATATGCAAAACAGACAAGCTGCAGGACAGGAGGAAACATTTGCAAACCATGTATCTGAAAAGGCTCTGGTACCCAGGATATATAAAGAACTCTTACAACTCAACAACAACAATATTTTAAAGATGGGCAATATTTTAAAGATGGACTTCAATTGACATTCCTCCAAAGGAGATCTGCAAACAGCCAATAAGAATGTGAAAAGGTACTCAACGTCATTAGTCCTAAGGAAATGTGAATCACAACCACAAGATACCACTTCACACCCATAACCATGAATACAGCAAAAAATAAAATAACCATTGTTGGTGAAGATGTGCAAAAGTTGGAACCACTCTTATATGTGCTGGTGGGAATGTAAAATGGTGTGGAACAGTGTTTCGTCGTTTCTCAAAACGTTGAACAGATTCACCGTATGACCTGGCAATTCCACTCCTATGTATATATCCAAAGGATTGAGAATAGGGACAGAGATAAATACCTGTATGTGAAATGTTCATAGCAGCACTACTCCTAAGAGCCAAAAGATCAAAACAACCCAAATGTCCATGATGGGTGAATGGATAAACAAAATGTGATACATCTCAAAATGGAATATTATTCAGCCACAAAAAGGAAATACTGATCAATGCTACAGCGTGAATGAACCTCAAAAACATTTGCTAAGTGAAAGCAGACAGACAAAAGATCACACATTTTATGGCTGCTTTATTTATTTTTTTAATTAAAAAAATTTAATGGAGGTACTGAGGATTGAACCCAGGACCTCATGCACGCTAAGCACACACTCTACCACTGAGCTATACCTGCCCCACTATGACTGCTTTTATATGAAATATCCAGAGCACCTAAACCTATAAAAACAGAATGCAGATTATGGTTGCCAGGGGCAGGGGGAAGGGGCAATAGAGAATAATTGTTTCACAGGTAGAGTTTCTTATTTTGGAGAGGGAATCTTAATAAAGAATTCCCGACTATCAATGAGAAAAAGAGTTGCCCTGAAGAGAAGAGGCCAACAGAATATAAACAAGTCACAGGAGAGGAATTTTTAACACATGGGAAAATGCAGTGGAATACAATTCAGTCTTACAAAGGAAGGAAATTCCAACACATGCTGTGACGCAAATAAACTTTGAGGACATTATGCTCAGAGAAATAAGCCAGACACAAAACGACAAATACTGTGTGATTCCAATTACGTAGCTAAGTAGTATCTAAAGTGGTCAGGGGCTGGGGGAGGGAGGAATGGGAAGGTATTTAAGAAATATAGAGTTTTAGTTTTACAAGTTAAAAAGAGTTCTGAGGACTGGTTACACAATAATGTGAATATATTTAACCCTACTGAACTATACACCTAAAAATAATTAAGATGGTAATTTTTATATTGTATTTTTTTACAATTTTTTAAAAATGGGAAGTCAGTAAACTATGAATAGAGAGGAAGTTCCTCAACTTTTAAAAAGTATCTACCAAAAAACAAAACAAAACAAAACAAAAACCCTACAGCTAGCATCATACTTACTGTGAGAAACTCACACCTTTCCCACCGAGATCAGGAGCAAGGCAAGAATGTCCCCTGTGCCATTCACCATACTGGAATTTTAGCTAATGCAGCAAGACAAGACAAGGAAACAAAAGAGACACAGATTTAGAAGGAAGAAATAAAAGTGTCTTATTATTGTAAGATCATCTATGTAAAAAATCAAAAAGAATAAGCAACAACAATAAAAAAAAAACCCTCCTGGGACTAATAAGCCATTATAACAACATTGTGGGATACAAGGTTAATATACAAAATTCAATCACTCCCCAATGTACCAGTAATTCAAAAGAATTTGAAATTTAAAACACAATACTCTTCACATTAGCACTCCCCCCCCCAAAATTAAATACTTAGAAAGGGTAAAAATCTAACCAAATATGTACAAGTTCTACAAGAGGAAGACAACAAAATCTGATGAAAGAAATCAAAGGACTAAATCAATGGAAAAACAGTCCATGTTCATGGATAGGAAGGATGACTCAATACTGTCAAGATGCCAGTTCTTCTCAGCATGATCTATACAGCCAGTACAATTCCGATCAAAACCCCAGCAACTTATTTTATGGATATTCTCAAGTTCTGGGGGAGGTAAAAGACCCAGACCAGTCAGCACAATATTGAAGGAGAACAAAGTTGGAGGGCTGACACTACCCGACTCCAAGACTTTCTATGAATGTACAATAATCAAAATGGTATAGTAGTGGCAAAAGAACAGACAAGTAGATCAGTGGGGCAGAAGAGAGAGCCCAGAAACAGACCCACGTAAATACAGTCAACTCATCTCTGACGAAGGAGCAAAGGGGGAAAGAGAGTCCTCAATAAATGGTACCAGAACTGGACATCCACATGCAAAAATGAATCCAGACCCACATTTGATACCCTTCACAAATTAGCTCAAAATGGACCTCGGACCTGAATGTAAAATGCAAAACTATAAAAATCCTGGAAGACAACATCAGAGATGTTGTCTAGATGACCTTGGGCTTGGGGATGACCTTTAAGCCATGACATCAAAGGCAAGATCTGATAAGCTGGATTCATCAAAATTAAAATTTTCTGCTCTGTGAGAGACACTATTAAGAGAAGATAAGCACATACTGAGAAAAATTTGCAAAAGACATACCTTATAAAGGATTGTTATCTAAAATACACAAAAAACTCCTCTGGTGCAGCCACTATGGAGAAAGGTATGGAGGTTCCTTAAAAAACCATACCTCAATTACACCTTAATAAAACTAGAAGGAAAAAGAATTGTTAAAGCAGTTTCATTGTATTATAACATTCTACCTTTCAAGGGGGCATTGATAAATTATTTGCATATTTTAAAGGAAAACACATAGAAAATAGAAGCAAACATATCAAAAATATTAGCGGTAATTAACTTGGGGTGGTAGAAATATCAGCAAACATCATTTTTGTTTTTCGATTAAAACTTGTTTTTCAGATTTGCCAAAATTCAAGTAAAACACAAGGGGAGAATGAGCTTTTTCCCTGAAAAGTGGGCGTAAGCAGGTGTTCACTTGATAATGATTCATGATATGTTTGGGTTTTGTGCCTTTTTATATCTGCCATGTTTCACAAGAAAAAGTTTTCGAGAACTCCGCCCCAGGGAGCATGCCGAGGGCAGCGGGCAGGCTAGCAGTGCTGAATTCTCCTTCCCCACGCCAAACTATGGAAATCATGGGAATGAGTTTTTTATTATACATTTTTTGATTGAGGTGAAGTTCCCATAAAATAAGTAATTTTCAAGTGGACGACTCAAGGCCGTTTGGTACATTCGCAATGTTGGGCAATCACCCCCTCTAGTTCCAAGACATTTTCATCACCACCCTCCACCCCGACACACACACAAAATTGCTGTGCCCAAGAAGCCATCGCTTCCCACCCCTCCCTCCCCCAGCCTGTGACAGCCACCCACTTGCTCCCTGTCTCTGTGGATTTACCTATTCTGGATATTTCATGTACATGAAATCCCCTTTCTCTAGGACATGCAGACACACCAGCAGCACCTTCAGCCTCACCCACCTCCACCCAGGCAGTGAGCGCCTCCACTTCCTGAAATGTGAGGGTGGAATTCCAGCCACCTTCCCAGTGAGAAACAAGGTTAGGGCATTAGGTCTTTTCTCTGTTCACCCCTGAGTCAGCATTCCTGGATCTTGCCTGACCTGACGGTGTCCTGTCCATCTAGCGCTAGGTGCCCCTGGACCACTGGTCCCTCAGCCTGACATAGGAATTCTGGTAATTTCCATTCACGGAGGCTTACATCCTGCATGTGCTCGTGTTTGTTCCCCAGAGTGTTGTTCTTCGTGTGTTTTTTGCCACATTCTAGTGACTTAGGCATGCTGTCCCATGTGTCTTCACGTGTTCTGTGGGCTCACGTGTATTATCACGTGTGTGTTTCTGTGATGCCTCTGTAGAGGCTACGTTTTATTCTATATAGGGCTGTGTTACAGGGGGCCTACATGGAGAACCCAGGAGACTTCTCCAAGGTGCTGAAAGTTCAGCATGCAAAACCCAAGTCCAACCAATCTCCCCACGGAGGCAAGGTTACTCCTCCAGGAAGCCTTCTCAGATTGCCCCCACCTCTTTTTCAGCTGGTGGATGTAACAACCACTGCCTGTGCCTTCAAGCCCCTAGCCCCTCCCCACCACCTGGCCCTGCAAAGCCTGGCCTCAGCTGTGCAGATCCTAGATTCACAATCCAGGAATGAGGACCTCCTGACCAGACAACAGCCACCCAGCCAGGCACTCCCATGGAGGAAGGCTCAGCCAGAGAGGTGATCTGACACGAGACCAGTGCACAATAGACAAAACCTAACAACACAAGAAAATAAAGAAACAACACAGATTAAAGCAATTGGCAAAACAGAGAGGAAGAGGAAAGGGAGGAACTGGAGCAGTCACTTAATGAGTAGGGGGTGATGGAAATATTTTGAAACTAGACAGAGGGGACTTTTGCACAACATGGTGAGTGTACTAAAGGTCCCTGGATCGTTTTCTTTCAAAAGGTTAATTTTGTTAATGTGAATTTCACCTCAACGAGAACAAAACAGGTAAGAGTATGGAACACGATAGGAAAATTCAGGCCAATTTTCAATAATGTCCAGAAAAGCACAGATGAATCAACCTCAGAAAAATCAGGGAGATTTATCTCTGTCAGCCGATGGACTTGCTTCTGACCTGGGCACTTGTTCCAGCACACATGTGTTCTATAAACTCACACTTGAGAATGACAGAGCTCATTCAGACACAGCACTTGGGCAACTCAACATCCTTCTGTGCCTGTAAGCTGAGTGTTAACACAAGTGTAAAGTAACTTAAATACGCTAGCAGGGTTTCAAAGTTACCTTTTTAACTGTTACATTTGTAATAAGCATACAGAAATATAGACCAGAATTCGCCTTCTTAACAAATTCAGAGATTGTGACACCTGGCTACGACATGGATGAACCATGAGGACATGATGCTGAGTGAAACAAGTCAGACACAATTCCATATTTATGAAGTCCCCAGAGTAGTCAGATTCTACAGACAGAAAGTCACATGGTGGGTGCCAGGGGCTGGGGGGCGAGGGGGAGGAGGAGGAATTAATGTTTAATGGAGATAGAGTTTCAGTTTTACCAGATGAAGAGTTCTGGAGATGGCTGGTGGGAATAGTTGCACAAGGCGGATGTACTTAATGCCACTGAATCATGTACTTAAAAATGGTAAATTTCCACGGGAGGGTAGAGCTCAGTGGTAGAGCGCATGCCTAGCATGCACGAGGTCCTGGCTTCAATCCTTAATACCTCTATTAAAAATAAGCAAATAAATAAACCTAATGCCCCCCCAATTTTTTTAAATGGTAAATTTCAATGTTATGTATAATTTACAGAAAAGAAAAAAAGAAAAAAGGGTGAAGGTGGCTTGAAGGGAAAGAGAGTGAGGAAGGTTCCAGGCAAAAACAAATGCATAAATACTGGGGAGAACTGCAAAACAAGCCAAAATCAGCAGGTGGTCCAAAGGAATCCCATGGGAGTCTGGGGAGGAGGAGAGAGGGAAGAGTGAACAGATGGAGCACAAGGAATTTTTAGGGCAAGGAAATTATTCTCTACGATACTACAGTGGTGGCTACATGTCATTATGCATTTGTCAAAACCCATAGAATGCACAACATCAAGAGTGAACCCTAATGTAAACTATGGACTTCGGTTGATAATAATGTGCCCATGTTGGTCCATTGATTGTACCAAATATGCCGCACTGATGACGGATGTTGAGGGCAGGGGAGTATATACGTGTGGGTGGGGAGGGATATGTGCAAACTCTGTATTTTCTGCTCAATTCTGCTGTGAACCTGAAACTGCTCTAAAAAAATAAAGTTTATTCCAAAAAAAAAAAAAGGGGCATCCCATGGGAACACTCTTTGACATAAATCGTAGCTGTATTTTTTTGCACCAGTTCCTAGAGTAATGGAAATAAAAGCAATAATAAACAAATGGGATCTAATTAAACTTAAAAGCTCTTGCACAGCTAAGGAAACCATCAACAAGATGTAAAGACCACCTACAGAATGGGAGAAAATATTCGCAAACTATGCAACCAACAAGGGTCTAATTTCCAAAATATACAAACAGTTCATACACCTTAATATTAAAAGAAAAAAAGCAATCTAATCAAAAAATGGGCAGAAGACCTAAATGGACATCTCTCCAAAGAAGACATCCAGATGGCCAACAAGCACATGAAAAGATGCTCAGTATTGCTAATGATTAGAGAAACGCACATCAAAACTACAGTGAGTACCAACTCACACCGGTCAGAACAGCCATCATCAAAAAGTCCACAAATGATACATGCTGGAGAGGGTGTGGAGAGAAGGGAACCCTCCTATGCTGCTGGTGGGAATGTAAACTGGTGCAGCCATTATGGAAAACAGTATGGAGACTCCTTAAAAAACTAAAAATAGACTTACCCTATGATCCAGCAATCCCTCTCCTGGGCATATATCTGGAAGAAACTGTAATTGAAAAAGATACATGCACCCCAATGTTCACAGCAGCACTATTTACAACAGCCAAGACATGGAAACAACCTAAATGTCTATCAACAGATAAATGGATAAAGAAGACGTGTTACATACATACAATGGAATAGTACTCAGCCATAAAAAGGAATGAAATAATGCCACTTGCAGCAACATGGATGGACCTGGAGACTGTCATTCTAAGTGAAATAAACCAGAAAGAGAAAGAAAAATACCGTATCATTTACATCTGGAATCTAGAAAAAAAAAGACACAAATGAACTTATATACAAAACAGAAAGAGACTTACAGACAGAAAATAAACTTACGGTTACGGGGGGAAAGCAGGTGGGGAAGGGATAAATTAAGAGTTTGGGATTAGCAGATACAAACCACTATATATAAAATAAATAAACAAGTTTCTACTGTATAGCACAGGGAACTATATTCAATATCTTGCAGTAACCTATAATGAAAAAATATGAAAAGGAATATATATGTATATGTATGACTGAAACATTATGCTGTATACCAGAAATTGATGCAACATTGTAAACTGATTATAGTTCAATTTTTAAAAACTAAATGAGGAGAAAAGAAAAAACCTTCCTCCTTGTCTTTGTGGACTCTTAAATCAAAACAAAGCAGTAACGTCCCAGGAAAAATGCTCATCACTGAGATTCACCAACAGAACTACAGAAAGAGCTGGGGGTGGTCCCCCTCCTCTGAAGATGTGTGATGGACCCCAGCTCTTTACCCGTTGAATTAACAGTCTTTGGAGCCTGGATTAATGTTAATTAGAAACACTTTCATATTAGGCACTAACTTTCCCCACATTCTGTAAATTTCTAAGTCGCAGGGGAAAAAATAAATTTTTGGCTTTTACATTATCAAGAGAATCCTGTCTATGTATATGAGAGCGGGGGTTTAAACTGGAAGAGAAGGCACAAGGACCAACCTTCCCGCCTCTAAAAAAAAAAGAAAAGAAAAAAAAGAAACCCATGGCTGGACGGGCGAGTCAAGTGCAGGGAGACAGCGCCACCTACTGGTGACTTCCTGCGTCCTTCAAGGAGCTGGGAAAACAGGCATAGGAGCCACTGCGATCTCCCCCGTGTACCATCATTCCTGTTTTCCAAACACTGTGGCTGACCTGCCAGCATCACTGAGAAAATAGAAATCAGCAGAAAAAACCTTCCACAGCCGCCACACAGCACCAGGGGTGCATATGAACCTGCATCTAGGTCCACACACCAGCTCAACCTTCTTTCCTGCTGCTGTGAGTAAGCGATCTGCCCTGATCCCAGGCAAACCCAGGCCACCTCCACTAGTTCCCACCCCACTTGCCTACGTAACGAGCCACCCCAACAGCCCTCCCTCTATATTAGATTATTCCCATCGGCACGCAAATATGCTGACTCATCGTCTAGCTTTTTCTGTTTTGTTTTTATTATTGAGAGGAAATCCACATAACACAAAATTAACCATTTAAAAGTAAACTTCAGGGAGAGGGTATAGCTCAGGGGCAGAGTGCCTGCTTAGCATGCATGAGGTGCCGGGTTCAACCCCCAGTATCTCCGTTAAAATAAATAAATAAATAAACCTATTTACTCCCCAACCCCCCCCCCCAAAAGTAAACTTCAGTGGCATTTAGTTCATTAGTAAAGCTGTGCAAAATCAAAACCAAAAAAATACAGTGTTAACTTAAGCCAGAAAATTTCAATTAGATAAATCACTTCTTTAAAGAGGGATCTCCTTATACAACTAGTTTCTACTTTACAGCAGAGGGAACTATATTCAATATCTTGTAATAACCTATAATGGGAAAGAATCTAAAAAAGAAAAAATATATATACCTGAATCACTTTGCTGTATACCGGAAACACTGTAAATCAACTGTACTTCAATTGTAAAAAAAAAAGGGGGGGGGATCTTATTGCCAAAACACCCTTTGAAACCTAAATCAATTGTAAATGAACTATACCTTGATTTAAAACCAAAAAACTAAATCAAAACATGCCCACCTCAGCTCAAAATCTCTGAAAAACACCCCATCTCACTACGCAACCTCTGTACCCCCCACCCCCAACCCCTGCCGTCTCTAACAGCAAATCTTAGGACCACTGCCACTGCCACTCCCTGCAGACCTCCTGTTTCCGGAACACATTTCTGCCTCAGGGCCTTTGCACTGGTTGTTCCCTGTTCCGGGAATGTCCTTCACCTACGAGCCTGCACAGCTCACCCATCCTCTTACTTCCTTCAGGTGTCCACTCAGTTGTCTCCCTATTCAGGAGGACCCTTTTGACTAATACAAAAATAGTGACCCTTCTTACCCCAACCCAGCAAGACGATCCCTCCTTCTACTCTGGCTTTTAGTCCCCAGAACTTAGCACCCTCTGACATGGATGTACTGGTTGGTTGGTAGATTGTCTGTCCCCTCCCCTCAACTCCACATCATGGGGGAGGGGACTTTGCTTTGTTCAAAGCCAACTTTCCAGCACCGACAACAATGCCTGGCACCAGGTTGGTGCTCAGTGAATGTTTGTTCTCCTCCACACATTAACCTACAAGTGCAGTGCAATCCCAATGTCCCAAAGAGATATTCTATGAGCCACCACCAAGCTCAGGAAAAGACTCCCATACTACCAGCGAGAGGTGGTGGTTGCATGATGTTACCTGTGTGCTCAATGCTGCTGAATTGTTTACTTGAAAAAGGTTAAGTTTGGGAGAGTATAGCTCAGGGGCAGAGCGCATGCTTAGCATCCCCAGTACCTCCATTGAAAAAACAAACAAACAAAGCATGAAAAGTCAAAGAGTGGACGGTGGCCCAGTTCCTGGGAATCCCAGCCCCTCCCCCATGGTAGTTGGAAGGGTCCTCCCACTTGTTGGCATGTGAAGCTACTGAACCCATAAAAACTGGCAACACCGTGCTTCGCTGCCTCTCTCGCTTCCTCATCTTCAGAGACGGCCCGCACTGTCTATGCAGCGTGTACCTACTTATACTTTAACTGAGCACCCAGCCCCCACACCTCGTGGCCTCTCTCTCACCTTCTGAGACAGCCTACACTCTATGCAGTATGTATCTCTCTAAATAAATCTTTACTCAAAAAAAAAACCCACAAATAAATAAACCTAATAATCCCCCACAAAAATTTAAAAACAACCAAATAAACAAAACTAATTTCCTCCCACTCCCCCCAAAAAAGCCTAAATTTTTTTCAAAAATAGGAAAAAAATAACAAGTTGAAGATTTTGTATTAAAAAAAAAGAAGGAAAAAAATTTTAATTTAAAAGAAAAAAGAAGGGAAGTGGGTCTAGCTCAGTGGTAGGGCACATGGTTTTGCATGTATGAGGTCCTGAGTTCAACCCCTGGTACCTCCATAATAAATAAGTAAATAAACCTAATTACCTCCCCCTCAAAAAAAGAAGTGAAAAAGAAACAATCGTTAAGTTTCTGTTACTCCAATTAAATTAAATTTCTGTTTTTTCCATTTCAATTAAAAAAAAACCCCACAGTGTAATACCATCGTACACCTGTTAGAACAGCTAAAATTAAGGCCTGCCCACCCATACCAGGTGATGGCAAGGCTGTGAGGGGAGGAGAATATATACATTGCTGGGGAAGGGAGAGTAAGAATACATCCACTTTGAAAAACATTTGGGCCATTTCTTTGGAATTAAATAGACCCTTACCATAGGATGCAACCCCTCCACTCCTGGGTATTTTACCCAAAAAAGATAAAAGCAGATGAACACACTTATACATAAATGTTCACAGCAGCTTTCTTTGCAAAAATCAAAAACCAGAAACCATCTAGATATCCATGGGTCAATGGACATGAGACAGTCATACAATGGACTACAGCTTGGCAATGAAACTGAGCTCATGGGATGAGTGTAGCTCAGTGGTAGAGAGCCTGCCTAGCGTGCATGAGGTCCTGGGTTCAATCCCCAGTACCTCCTCTGAAAGAAAATAAATAAGAATGTAAAAAAGATTAACTACCCCCCCACACACAAAGAAAAACTGAGCTTACTTTTAATACATGCAGTATGTCTACATCTTAAAATAATTGTGCCAGGTGAAAACCACAAGGCAAAAAAAAAAAAACAGTACATGATATACAACTAATCTATAGTGTCTAAAGCCAATTGGTGGTTGCTTGGGTAAGTGAGGTGGGGGAGGGGGATCAAAAAGGCCACAAGGAAACTTTTGGGGAAGAACCTTGAAAACATGATGCTCAGTGAAAGAAGCCAGACACCAGAGGTCACCCAGGTACACTTCCACTTATATGAGATGTCCCGGAACAGGCGAATCCACAGAGACAGAACGTAAATTAGTGGCTGCCAGGGGCTGGGGGGTGGGGGCAGGGCAACTGCTACTGGGGAAGGGGGTTCCTTTTGGGGTGATGAAAATGTCTTGCAACTAGACAGATGTGATGAATGTGGACCATGGGTGCACTAAATGCCAGGGAACTACAGACTTTCAAAGAGTTAATGGTTACTTTCATGTTATGGGAATTTTTCCTCAATTTAAAAAAAAGAGAGAAATGGTGAAAGCTGGATAAAGATACACACACAACACTCCACCCCAATTCTCCCTCCTCATCTTTACCATTGCAGCCCCCACACTCACTCCCGACTCCATCCCCCACTGGCCACCTCCACAGCGCATCAGAATTTCACCGGGTACTGGGAACCATGCCCAACCATCCACATCCCCCTCCTTGTGGGCTCCCCACACATCCCTCCCTTTTCAAGCTGGACCCTCCTCGGAATTTCCTGGAAGTAACTGACTGGCTTACTGGCCCAGGGAAGGATGACAAAGCCGCCCCTGAGACCTCAAAGCCACCTGTCAGTCAGCTCCTTCAAGAGGAGGGGAGTCCCCCACGCCCCAGGCACCAGACATGATGTTCTGGCCTCCAGACGCCAGCAGCCACCATGCACCAGGAACAAAGAGCCACCAGCCAGGCCAGGCAACCTGGAACCACAAGAGAGGATACAGGGGTTGTGTGGAGCCCATGGGCGCAGGGGCACAGGGTGGTTTGTGCCACTGATCACTGAGAACCCAGCTGACACCCCAGAAAGATCTAGATCCAGACCTCAAGTCAGGTGGCGTGGGACATCTGCAGCTGGCCTTGTGCCCCTTGACATGCCCCCTTGGCCCACTGCAGCTGACCACACTTGAACAAAAGTTTAGAAGGAAAAAAATCTAAAATCAAGAAAATTCTACTCTCTAGTGTAATTCCTTCCTGCCAGCTGGGAGGAGCCCACAGTTCTGCAGCAGGAAACAGCCCAGCTCAGGGGGCGGGGATCCAGTGGGCGCCAAGGGAAGGCCTTGTACCCCAAAAGGCTGGGCACCCTCTGCTCCACGTCAGTCAAGGTCCCTGCAGCCCACCTCCCAAACCTCTACCACTGCCCAGAAGGGAACCCAGTCCCCAGCGTGCTGCCTGAGGCCTAGACTCCAAAACCCACCTCAACTCCCTTCCCGAGTGGGGGTGGGGTCTCAAAGCTGAACTGTACCAGCCCCAGAAAGCACGACCCCAGTCTCCTCCCAGCATCTTGTCTTCAGGGGCCAGCTCCCTGCCTGCCAGATGTCAGAGCCCCGAGACCCGGGGTGGAACCCTGGGTGCTCCCCCAGCACTGGGTCGCACCAGGCCCGCTGGTGACAGGCACCCTAGTCCACTTCCAAGGATGTCAAGGAAGTCAGTGCCTCACAGGGAGGCTCCCGGGGCCCTGGCCACCCCATTTGGAGATGAAGAAAACAAGGGTCAGAGAAGACCCCTGTGCTCACACCCCAGCAGGAGCAAACCACTCACCAGCAAGTGTGCGTCTCATATGCAAACCAATCCAGAGTCACTATCCCCCCCCATCACCCCAGGGCCAGGTGCTAGACAACGAGAGCCAGCGCACTGTAAGTGCCCAACATTAAGCTTTTGATCGCCGACGTCCACCATAAATAAACAGTTCGCCAGCTGTAGAACAGCTACTGGCAACACAACCCCCCCCCCCAGGTTATCTGGCAACCCGACCCATGGAAATTCCCCTTTCAAAAAGCCCTGGGGATACACACTGCTATCTATAAAACAGATAAACAAGAAGTTTTGGGGGGAGGGTACAGCTCACTGGTAGAGTGTGTGCTTAGCATGCCCAAGGTCCAGGGTTCAACCCTTAGTACCTCCATTAAAAACAAATTAATAAAAAACCTAACTACCTCCCCATCCAAAAAAAAATTTTTTAGAAAAAAAAAAGTTTCTACTGTATAGCACAGGGAACTATATTCAATATCTTGTAATGACCAATAATGGAAAAGAACCTGAAAAATAATAGATGTGTATATATATATATATATATATATAACTGAATCACTTTGCTGTACACCTGAAACTAACACAACATTGTAAATCAGCTATAGTTCAATTTAAAAATTTTTTTAATTAAAATTTTTAAAATTAATTTTCTTTTTTTCTTGTTTGAGGTGGGGAGGTAATTAGGTTCACTTATTTATTTATTCACTTGATGGAGGTACTGGGGATTGAACTCAGGACTTCATGCATGCTAACCATGCGCTCTACCATTGAGCTATACCCTCCCACCTTTAACTAAAAAAAAATTTTTAAAGCTCTGGGGAACCTGGATAATTGACCCCCTGAGTGACCTGTCTTCCCTTCCTGCACCCTAATTCCCGCTCTTATGCTTTAAATTCACCAGTAAAGAATGAACACACGAAACTCCCACCTTTAGACTCTAACAAAGGCAGAGCCCCAGGTCTGGCCTCCCTCCCTTCCTCCCTCCCCGCGATCTTGCTGCAGAGCCCTCAGGGACCTGCATGTACCCTCCAGGACCTGTGAGTAATAGATCTTGTCCCTCAAAGATCCCTGATGGGTTCTGCTGAAGTACATCCTGCAATCATTGTAAGACAAAGAAGGGCCGGTCCAGCCACAAAGCTGGCTCCAATCAGTCAGGAAAGGGCTTGTGGAAAGTAGGAGGGGAGTGCCCCAGACATTGCTCTCCAAGAGAATCCCTGATGATGGGCCAGATAACAGTCAGTGAGGACTCCCCCAAGGCTCCCGGAAATTATTCAAACTAGTCATTTCCCTGCCTGTTCACCCTGCCTCACTTATTTCTTCTGGTGGAAACCACAATAAAAGCTCTCACCCATGTTGTTTCCTCTCCCCCCTGCCTCCTGTCTGACCCTGGTGCTTCCCCGGGTAGCCCTGCATGGCAGGCTCTGCCCCTCCTTCTGGGCTCTGTGAGTAACAAAGCATTTTGTGAATGGCCGTCATGTTCTGATATGTTTGCCTCATTGTACCTGCATCACATAAAGCCTACATTTTGAAACAGAGTGGAGACCAACCAGCTTCCATCTCAAAGAGGAAGAAGACCTGACAGATGAGGGGGTCTACTGGCCCAGGACTCCAGGAGGCACTGCCCCAGTCCTGCTCCTCTTCGCAGAAGCCTGTCCTCCTGCCCCGCCCCTGCTGTTCCCTGCTCTGGATCCCAGGGAGCCAGGGGCAGAGTGGCCCAGCGGGCACCCAGGGCTGGGTCCCCAGCTTCTACCTTTTCTGGATGGGCGCTCCACCACAGAGGAGGGGCTGTAGCAGAGACCTCCAGGCTACCCTGGCAGAGGAAGACAGAGGCCCAGAGACAGGCAGACGATGTGAAGTAACTTTAATTACCACCCTCAGAGTAGGCAGCAGTAGGGGCTGGGGGCAGCCCCTCAGTTCTGGCTGTGGCATGTCCCCCATCCAGGCTCCTCATGTCCAGGGGAGGGTCTGGGTGCCTTCAGCCTCCAGGGCCACATCTGCAGGAGCTCAGGTACTCAGCGCCACATGGCCAGAAGAACCCAGGTCTTCTCCTGTTGAGCCAGCAGCCATGTGCGTGTCTCCATACCTGGCATAGTCGGAGACCAGAGATCTGGTGGCCAGAGCTTATCCTCAGAGCACTGAGGTCGTCCTCTCTGAATGCAGAGGCCCCTTCACAGCCACCAGCAGCCCCAGTGAGGACAGGCATCCCTGGGCATAGAGCCGCAACAACACAAAGAGGATGGCAGCCGCCAGACCTACACTTAGCACCACTGTGGGGGAAGAGAGACAGGAGTGGGTGAAGGGGTGGCAGGGGCCTCCCCCAACCACCAAGCTCCTACACATGGGAAAGGAGAGGCTGCAGCCTGTCCGCTCCCAGGAGCAGCTGCTCCAAGCCCCAGGAAGGGGAGGGCCTGTTCCTCTTACCAGCAGCTGCAATAACCCCATAGGCGCTTCGGTTTCCAGACTGAACTGAGTTCTGGTCCTTCATAGGGGTGACTGTGGAATTCCTGAGATAAGGGGTACTCTCCAGGGTCACAGAGGTCCCCATGGACGTGGCACTCCCTTCCTGGAGGGGCTTGGTTCCTGCAATAAGTCCAGGCACTAAGGTGCTGGGGAGGGAGCACACAGGACCTGGGAGGATGAACTGGTGTTCCAGGTGCCCAGGGCGGACTTGGGGGCTCACCCTCCATCCCAGACTGAGTGAGGATGGTGCACCCTGCTGCCCGAGGGTCCCCCCACAGCCCCCATGGGAATGTAGACACAGGCAGACACACATGTCCATACTCCCAGCCCCGTCATACACTGGAAGGCACTAGGCATCCCTGTCTAACAACCAACCCACCCCACGCCACAGGCACACACCACAGCCAAGCTCGTCGCTGGAGTCAGAGCAGTCCGGGTGGCCATCGCAGAGCCATGTGTGTGGGATGCAGGCATCGCCCAGCGCGCAGTGTAGCTCCCCCTCCGGGCAGAGTGGGGGCCCGCAGTTGACATTCTTGTTAATGCCACCAGGGCAGTCAGCGAGGCTGTCACAAGAGCAGGGGCTGCCAGTGGGTGGCTCAATACCTGGGGTACAGGCTCAGTCAGGTCCCAAAACACCCACCCAAGAGGGCCTAGGTACTTCCCACTGCCCAGCCCCAGCAAGCCCCACCTTCCAAGAACAACTGACCCCATAAGGCCGGCCCATCCTAAAGGTTCCGCCCTCTGTTTCTGCTAGCCCCACCTTCCAAGGACCCACCTCCCTGTAAGCCCTTTCTTCCAAGACACCACTAACTCTGCCTCCCTGTAAACCCACCTCTTAACCCGGAGATCCACACCTCCCTCCCTCCACACAGGCCCCGCCCACCCTGCCTCCACCCAGAGTGCCTTGCCTGAAAACCACACCCCCTCCACAAACACCCCCCCCCACGCCGTGGCCCTGCCTGTTGCAAGCCCCGCACCCCAGGGCATGGCCACTCACTGCACTCCTCCTCATCACTGCCATCTGGGCAGTCCTGGTCACCGTCGCAGCGCCACATAAGGGGTATGCAGTGGCCCTCGGTCCGGCACTGGAATTCGGTGGATGGGCACAAGCCTGCGCTGGGATCTGAGAGACACACATTAGTGAGGCCTGGGCACTCCGGCCCCTCCTCTAGAAGCAGGCTGTGACCACCAGGAGACAGGTCAGGTCCCAGGAACTACACTGGTGGTCACGCTTTGCTCAGGACGCCGACTTGGCTTGGAGCCGAGCAGTTCACAGACACACTAAGGGCCCTACCGGGCAGAGCCTACCGCCATGCCCATTCTGCAGACAGCACTTAGGAGAGGTAAGCCCTAGGCTGCAAGCTGGCGGCAAAGTCAGGGTTCGAACCCAGGTCTCACTGACACCGGGGTCTTTACCCAACTCCAAATGGCCACATGGTCTCCCCAGGAGGCTCTCCAAGTTCCGGGCTTAAACAGACTAGGGGAGGGGCCATCTCAGAGCCTGTCCTGGCCCAGGTCCATGGTCAGGGTCAGGAAAGCCTGTTTTATCCCAGCTGCTTAGCAAAAGGGAAACTGAGGCCTTGGGTAGAGGACCTGCTTAGTCACCATGGCTTATTGACTCACCTGCTAAATTCCTCTCAGATCTGACCACTTTCCCCATCGTGAATGTGGAAACTTCTCCCCATATTCCTAACCCCATCTCCACTCAGACACCAGAGACCTCTCAGCGTTATCCCATTAGGTCACTCATCTTTGCCTCCCCTTTGCTCAAAACCATCCCTCAGTCCCCTGACTCTCTCACAACCAACCCTACATACATCCTCCGTGTGGCCAGCAAGGTCTGGCCAGCCCTGAACTCTTCCTAGACCTCGCCTCCTCTTCTTCTCCCTCTGACCTGGCCTCCTTGCTGCTTCTCCAAGAGACCTGGCTGGATTCCACTCCAGGGCTTTTGCCCATGCTGTTCCCCAGCTCAGGACACCCTTTCCTCCCTTCCCTCTGCAGGTGCTGATTTCCTCCTCAGACTTCCCGTCTCAGCTTATTTCCTGGGAGGGGTCTCACATCCCCTCTCAGAGACCACTGAAGCTCGGCCTCCCATTTAGAACAATAGCCCTTGAACTGGTACCCACGTAGACAGGACACTAAGTGGTCGTTAGGACCATGACCTTTTGATTGTAAGCACAGGGCGGTGCCTAATGATAAATGGACCCAGATCACACCATGGTCTGGGCCGAGTCCAGGGGAGATCTGAGCCTTCCTGGACCCTAAGCAGAAGAACTTTGGAAGCTGGACCAGCACGCAGGAGTCTTGGGACAGAGGAAGGGTGTGGCCTTTATGGCTTCCTCCTGGGGGCAGCAGAGCAGGTACCAGATACCTGGCTTGGCCCCAGCCTGGCCGCACTCCATTAGATCCTGGTCCTCCTACCCCATCCACCACAGGGGCCCAAGCCTCCAAGCCCTCCACTCCCCACTGCCAGCCCCTCTGCAGGCCGGCCTCCAGGCCCAACTGCACCTGTGGGCCCCATAGTCCCTGAGCTCTGTGGAGCGAGGAAGAGCCATGGACAACCTGGAGCCGACTTCCTTCCCTGCCCACGGGGGTCTGGCGGCTGACAGGTGTGGCTTCCTCTCCAGACCACTCTAGCCACTCTCAGTGGCAACCTCTAACCTCCCTCCCTGGCCTGCTGGAGTGTGTGTCCTGCAAAGTGGACAGCAGAGCAGAGGGGACCCAGCCTCACAGGGCTGTGGTTTGGAGCCACCAGTGATTTCCCTTCCCAGCCTCAATTTCCTCACCTGTTAAAAGGGCATGCTAGGAGTCCCTACCTCAGTGTCCTGAAGAGAAGAGACTGCTTGTGTGTAAAGAGTTTGGCACTTGGTTAAGTGAGTCTTGCCTCCTTGAAGGAACCAGGAACATTTAGCCTGAAAAGGCAGGGGCTTTGGGGTGAGGTGGGGATAACCAGAGAAGACGGGAACCCACGGAGAAGTGGCTAAGTGTATGAACCTGAGCTCACAGCTGAAAGTCAGGGGCACCTGTGAGCACAGGGAGGTCACTCTAAAGGTCCCAGCTGCCCCTGGGAACCTCAGAGAGGGCCACCAACATCACTTAGGCCAGGGTGAACTTGTCCAAGGGCCTGGGGTCACGAGAAGGGAGACCTTTCTTTCTCTAAGGTCGGAGGAGGAAGGTGCTGAGATTGGGAAGGCGGGAGACGGTCACCAAGGGAACTCGGCCACATGGCTCCAAGCTCAGACGCCAGGGCAAGGAAGGCCGCAGGAGGTGCCAGGTGACTACCCCTGTATGGTTGGAGTTTGTACAACCAGAACGTGCAACGAGATTTCCTGCCCACTCTGGGGTGAAGGGCGGCTTAGAGGTGACAATGAGGCATGACAAAGCAGGGCAGGTACGGGGGTGTGAGCAGAGCTGAAGCAAAGTAGTCAAAGGTGGGCAGAGCAACCCAGCGGGAGGATCCCCCATTTGGGATAGCTTGCAGGCGGGCCAGGTGCCCCTCAAAGCCGCGTGAGAGGGGAGTGTTCGGGACGGACTGCAGCGCAGCCAATGATGAGGCGTCGCTGGCGGGCGGGGGTGGAACTAGGCTACTGGAGTGGAGGGCGCGTGGGCTGCACGGAGCGCACTCACCTGGGGCCTGGGTCAAGGACCAGGTCGGGACCGAGGTCGGGACGGCCTCACCGCCCAGCCCGAAGCCGAGCAGCAGCCGCAGCGCCAGGCCCAGGGCTGTTGCCTGCCGCACTCGGCCGCGCGTCATTCTGCCGCTGAACGAATTGCCCTGCCGGGCGGCAGCTCAGGCCCCGCGCGGTCGGGCGCGCTTGTATCTCCGCGCACGCATGCGCACAGGTCTGAGGCTACCGTAAATATCTGAATACGGGGGGGCTCACGATTTGAGGCTCTCTCCCACTTTTCCCAGTGTCAAGGTACATCGAAAGGTATGCAGCCTATTTTAAATTAGAAACTTCTGGAGATGCACACAAATTTGCCGGTGTCTATTTAAAATATTTAACCTTCCAATGCATCCTGAACCAAATGTTGATGCTTAGTTATCCTGTTAAATATGGCAGCCACTCACCTCAGGCACTTTCTATCCCCTCCTTCCCCCTGCCCACACAACCCCCCCCCGCCCCCGCTTCTTTTGTGCACTTGACTTTTTATTTTACATTTTTTAAAAATTGGAATATAGTCAGTTTACAGTGTTGTGGCCATTTCTGGTGTACAGCATGTTTCAGTCATATATATGCGTATATATACTCATTTTCAAATTCTTTTCTATTATAGTTTACTACAAGATTCAGTATAGTTCCCTGTGCTACACAGAAGAAACTTGTTTATCTGTTTTACATATAGTAGTTAGTATCTGCAAATCTGGAACTCCCAATTTATCCCTTCCCATCCCCTTTCCCCCCTGGTAACCCTGAGTTTGTTTTCTGTGTCTGCGAGTGTTTCTGTTTTGTAAATAAGTTCATTTGTGTCTTTTTTTTTAAGATTTCACATCAGTGCTATCATATGGTATTTTTCTTTCTCTTTCTGCCTTACTTCACTTAGAATGATGATGTCTAGTTCCATCCATGTTGCTGCAAACACCTGACATTATATATTTTATTTACTTCCTTTGGTTTATTGTAATTCCCCATTAGAACGTCAGGCCCAGGAAGATGGGAATGCTGTGTTGCTTCTTGGAGCCTCAGTGCCTAGATCAGAGCCTGATGCATAGTAGCCTCTTAAACATAGTAGATGAATAAATGATGGAAATGTCCAGTTCTTGGCTTTCATCCTGGGTCCTCTGTTCCTTGAACAATCGTGGATCTCCTCACCAACACTCACTGTCTCGTGGTCCTCATAGACCCCCTCCCAGGGAGGTGCGTCTTACACTCTACTTCTGGAGCAAGACCTCCAAAGGTAGACTGGATTTCCTCCTCTCACACTCATTCCCTAGGCACACAAAATACAAACCTTCTGAGGGTTTTTTTAGTCAACTGGCTGCTGTATGTTCTTCTGGGAAATAAATATTTTATCTACAGCTCTGCCCTCAGGAGAAGCAGCACTGCTGCCAGCAGGGCCCCCGCACAAGTCACTGTCCTCAGCGTTGAGACATCTGTGCAAGTGTTCACTACCCCCAGGTTTCCTGTGAAGCAACAGTAAAAGGTCCAGCTTTTCACAGAAGGCGCTCTATTTGCAGGTTGATGGTGTGCTTACTATTCGAAAATGTTGGAGGTTAGAACTGCTATTTGTATATCATGATCTCCAATTCCCAGGAGCAATAGGGTAAGAGGTAAAAGTGCACTGGCACAGGGGCAGCCGGAAAGGGCGGCAAATAGGACTGCCTGCCTGCGGGGGGGGGGGGGGGGGGGGGAGTGTCCTGCTCCACCTGTGAGGCTCAGGTTGGGAGCTGGGGCCCAGGGAGGGATGTTGAAGAAGAAACTGACAACGTGTAGAGTTTGAGTGCAGACGCATCCGAGACTGGGTTAGGAACCAGCTCTCAGTGAGCTGAGGGGTTTCCTGGTCTTCCCACACTGGAGGTGTCTGCCTTCATTCCTTCTGCACCCCCTTTCCAGATTTCAAGTCTGGGTCATGAAACTTTACTCAGAAATCTTTGATGGCACGCCTTGCCTGGGGTCTTTAGATGCCCCCGCCAATGTGACCCTCCTTGTGGCCTCTGCACACTCTGCCCAGCCTTCCTCTCTCTCCTGATCTTACTGAATCCGATTCATCCTTTGTGCCAGCCAGAATCCCACCTCCTCCAGGAAGCCTTCCCAGGGGCTTTTTCCTTCAGAAGAGCATTTAGCATCTGTACCACCTATTCCTGGGGCACTTATACCTCTCGCCTGGAACTGTGACTCTTCTCCTGCCTTGCTCCAAGCTTGAAGGCAGGATGGTCCCCCACAACATTCCCCACTTGAGGCCACTGCGCAGCTCCCTTTCGCTCCCCACAACCAGATGGAGGTCGCTTCCTCTCTTGGGCTGACTCCGCCTTGCCCCCCAGGCTGGAGCACAATGGTTTCTGGCTTTCTTGCTCAGGAGGTCTTCCCCACTGGTCCCAGGTGAGCCTTCCATATGAGCCACCTCCTTGTCCCCTACTGTCCCGGCTGAGCTGAGCGGCAGGGTGGTCAAAGTCAGGCGGGGGATGCAGTGGGAGGGGGCCGGTGACTGTCCACGTGAGCCTTGGCTAGGGGAGTTCTCCCGAGTGGGTGAGGGGAGTGAGCAGTGTCTGTTCCGGCCCCTTGGCCTTTCCAGTCAGTCCTCCACAAATACCCAGAGGTCCTGGAACCCACTCGCTGTTCTCGTGGTGAGAGCCAGTCCCTCAGGGAAGGGATGGTGACATATCTGTGCCCAGTGACAACATGTCATCCTGGAGCTTGAGAATCATTGTCCTCCCCTGCTCCTGGAGCTCTCATGGGATTGAGATTCAGCACCAGCAGGGAGGGCAGAGCTCAGTGGTAGAGTGTCTGCTTAGCATGCATGAGGTCCTGGGTTCAATCCCCAGTACCTCCATTAATGTCAATAAGTAAATAAATAAACCTAATTACTTCCCCCAAAAAACAAATAAATAAATAAAATACCAAAAAAAAAAAAAAAAGATTCAGCACCAACTTCACCCTGAAATCCAAGTAAGCCCCGTGGGTCCCTTCAAAAGTAAAAACAGAAGCAATCCTGGAGAACTCAATATACATTTTTATTATAAATTACATCACGTTCTCCCCAGAGGGAATCCAAGGAGTCCACGGAGGGGGAAGCACTCAGGTGGCTCTGAGGGCTTAGCCAGGTACCCCAGGGCACAAGGTCACAGGTAAGGCTGATCCGTGGACAGCTCCCATCTCTTTATGGGAGGGGCCGGCGTCACCGCTTTCTTCTCGGGTACAGCTGGGCTGGAAGATGAAAACAGAATTCAGTTAGGCCCAGGTTCCCAGAGAACAGTGTGGAGGAGTCCGAGGGAGACCCCTGCCCTGGCACGAACACTTCTGCTGAAGTGGTGGATTGGGAGGCCAGAGCACTCTCCACCCAAAGGGTCAGCTGACAAGCCCCCTTTCTGCCCTGAGCCCATGGTGAACCCCGACACCGCTGGGCCTGCCCTGCTCTTGGACCCAGAACTAGTGTGAAAGGCTGGGCTCCTCCTCCAACACCCCTCCCCACCTGCACCCCACTCCTGCTGCTCTGGAACAGCACACTAGCAAAAGGGCTGAGCAATCAGGTGATGCATGTCCCTGCTCCTCCTTCCCTCGAGTACTGAGCACCTGCTATGTGGCAGGCACTACAAGTGGCCTCCGCCTAATGGGGCTGAGTTGATATGCAACTGGATAATACACCGTTTGGCCCGTGGTTGGCCCATGGTGAGCCCCAAGAAGACACTGTGCTGGCAAATCCAAGGCATGTATCTATCTCACCCCCATCCCTGGCCCTGGGGCCTAGGCCTGCACACACTAGAAGCAAGAAAGGAGAAGGGGCAGGTGGGTGGGATCTCCTCTCGGAGAAATCCCCCAGGAGCAGGGGTTCCAGGGCCTCCCATCCTCCCAGGAGCCTGAAGGAGGTGGAAGAGGCAGAAGGCAGCCTCCCTAGGAAATGCAGACATCCCGGGGGCAGGTGAGGGGTGTGGGGGAGTGGGGCAGCTCACCGGAGCCTGGTGTTGGACTCTGGTGAACCTGGACATGGCAACATGGACAGTTCACTGAGTTCTAACTGCACAACAGGCCCCGCCTGGCCTCATCACCTTAGAGATCTGCTGCAAGCCCACCATCCCCATCTTCCAGATGAAGACACTGAGGCTGAAGGCCAAAGGACTGGCCCAAGACCGCACCGCAAGTCAGCTCTAGAGTCCAGACACCACTGGGGGTCTGGGCAAACTGTGAGATTGTGATTCTGCTACCCGCGGGCTGTGTGGCCCAGGCAGGTCACTTGGCCTCTCTGGGCCTCAATTTCTTTTTCTGCAACAGGGGCCATCACTGCCTAACTCATGGAGTTATTAGGAAGTAGATGTGGCACTGACTCCATTCTAAGAGCTTACAAACGTTAAAGATAAGAATTAATTCTCATAATGACTCTGCTATAGACTAAAAGTCTGTGTCCCCTAAAATCCATGCTGGAATTCTATGCCCCCATGTGATGTTGTTAGGAGGTGGAGCTTGGGGAGGTGGCTCATGAAGGTGGAGGCCTCATGAATGGGGTTAGTGCCCTTATAAGAAGCCCTAGAGACCCCTTGCCCTTCCAAACACGTAAGGACGTGGCAAGAAGATACCATCTGTGAACCAGGAACGTGCCCCCACCAGCCGCTCAATCTGCAGCCACCTTGACCTTGGGCTTCCCAGCCTCCAGAACTGTGAGGAAGAATTTTATTTGTTTTTAAGCCATCAGTCTGTGGTATCCTGTCATAACAGAACTCTCTAAAGTAAACACCATTATTGTCCCTGTTTAATTAAGAGACAATACCTGAGGCCAGGGACAAAACTGGGTTTTAAGGGGCCTGAGGTTTACATAATCTTCTCTTCAAGAACAATACAAAATTACAAAAACAAAAATGCTTGGGCTTCTTCCAAGACCCTTGAAGGGCACTTGGAGCTTCCTCTGCTTTGCAGGAAACCCACCCAGGCAGGCTAGGTGGGGATTCAATGAGCTCTCAGATGAGAAGCCCCCAGCAGCACATTTCCTGCCACAGCTGATGCTTGATGGCCCTTTGCAAGGACATTTCCTTGCAAAGGACAAGCAAGAAAAAGGGCAGATGGCAGGAGGGTGCTGTGGCCTCCTCACCTCTCTGCTGGCTTGCCGGACGCCAGCACCTTCTGCGAGGACATGACGATAGAGGGCGGCATGGCTTCCCGGCGGCCATCTCGAGTACAGTAGTAATTGTTGGAGAGTCTGTGGCTGGGGCCCACAGGGAGCCTGGGAGGAGGCTGAGTCCTGAGGACAAAGAACACTGTCAGTGAAGCAGAATGGCAGTCATTCTCCCTGCCTGGCTGGCCTGGAGTGTGGGGTTGGCAGCCACTGTGATGTGCTGCAGGCCAAGGGGATCCCTTGATATGCTGCTGTGGCCACAGGCCTGGGGAGGGGCCAGGACCTCGAAGCAGGTAGGAGCCCCTGCACTGGATGTGAAGCTCCCAGAGGACAAGGCCTCGGACTGCCCAACCCCACGTCCCTCACCTGCCCCAGATGTGGTGGGTATAAATGACACTTAAGTCTGGGAAGCCTCCCAAGCAAGCGGGAAGCCCAGATTGGAAACCCAGGTCTGTTCCCATTCCTCCATGGCCCAGCTTGGCAGCTGGCCTCATGTTCACCTGCAGGGTCTCGGGAAGTGAAGGGGCAGGGGTCTAAGGCTCTGCCTACCACCTATCCAGAAGTCACAGTCAGTAAATGCTTGGGCAACAGCCTCAGACTTGGCTCATTCTGAGGGGCTCTGTCCCCAAAGGCCAGGCTACAGAATCTCTGGGTTTCTAGTAATCTCAGGGACTCTCTAGAGAACCCTGCTGGGACCAAGGCTTATTACTAAAAGAGCACTTCGTCCACTGAGGTCTCTGCTGCCACCCTGTGGTCACTGCAGCCAGAGGGGGAGCAAGCAGAGCTATGTCCCCACTGGGGCTGAATCCTGGGGTCAACATACAAAGTTTGAGTCCTGAAAAGACATTGCTAACCTCCAAACAGAAAATAAGCTTCCCTGGAAACCGCTGCAGAGAGGGAAGGCAGGAGAAAAGTCATAAAAAGATTGGGTTTTCATTCAACTACATTTTTAACCAATGGTTTTAACCATTCTGGGTTTAGGAGTTTCTTAAAACAAGTGATAGCCATTGCATTAAGGGAAAAAAAGAGAAATACGGGTAAAAATAAAGTTTAAAAATTTAATAGAAAAGCAATATCCTAAATAAGTAAGGTCCTACTGTACCACACAGGGAATCATAGTCAGTATCTTGTAACAACCTATAATGAAAAAGCATATGTATGTATAATTGAATCACTATGCTGTACACCAGAAACACAACATTGTAATTCAAATATACTTCAGTAAGGAAAAAGAAAGAAAAGTATGACTAAAAGCAGTATCTTTTGTAGAAGTTAGAATTTACTTAACCCCTGGAATGCAGAGATGACCCTCTGTGGGAATGGAAGAAGCCTTCTGCAACCTGGCACTGAAAAGGTAAGAACCAGCGCCCAACAGAAAGGCCCAAATGAATTACTCAGGGGCATCATTTTCCTTAAAAAGTTGAAAATTTTACAAAACTGTCTCCTCAGCCAGGACACCAAATACCCCAGATGGAAAAGAAATTTAAATTTTTCGATATTTGGAATTAGGTACAACATGTAGACATTCACATAAATTTGGTTGTTTTAGTGCTATTTTTCCGCCTTTCATGCCAACCTTCTCTGCTGCTTTACGTGTGTGTGTGTACACACTGTGGTCCCCTATTCCTCACTATTCCTCAGTGTTTCAGCCACACTGGCCTCCTTCCTACTCTGGCTCTTGTCAGGCTTTGCAGCCTTGACGCTGACTGTTCCCTCTGCTCAGAATGTTTTTTCAACAATTATCCTTTGGCATTTCAGGTGACTCAAATGTAGATCCCTGAAGAGCCCTTTCCTGACCACCTGACCTAAGGTAGCCACCCTCCAGCCCATCTCATTTTGTTTTGTCTTCAGAGCATTCCAGAACAATGTTTTTCATTTGCTGTATTTATTTCCCTACTATCTTATGTTTCTCCCTCTCCGTTGATATGAGCTCCATGAAAGGAATGCGAATAAGAGTTTGTTCGCAGGGGTATCCACAAGGGCTGAGGACATAGCGGGGGCTTGTAAATATCAAGTAATTTTCAAACTCGAATGGGTTTGAAATTGAGACACCACTGGGTTCAAATCCCAGCTGTCACTTTCTGGGTTTTGAGTGACTTTAAACAAATGAGTTCATCTCTCCAAACCTCGAAGACTTTCATCTCTAGCTTGGGGATGGTAACAGTGGCAGGCTCACACTGAGGACTGCAAATCACACTCAGGACTCCCACACAGAATTCATGCCCAATCTGGCCGTTCCAAGGGCAGCTCTCTTCGACTAGTCCCGCATGATTAAAAGCAAACTTCTGCCTCCACAGCCGGCTAGGGGTCTAGGGGCAGGATTTCGGCCCAGCGTTCCAGGGTTTAATAAAAGGACACGGGTCTGTTTTTGGTGGAGGAAGGACATGGGCTGGATTCTGGGCAGCGAGCGGGGCCTGCTCACCGCTTGGAGATCTCCTGGTAACGTAGCTGCAGCTTCGCCTGCAAGTCTTGCTGTGGGAGAAAGAGAGGAAGGAGGTCAGCCCGCAGGGTACCCCAAGAGAGAAGGCCAGCGAACAGGGGCAGTTCGGGGATGAACAAACGAAGGGGAGGCGGGAGATGGGCATTTGGCGACAAGGATATGAGCCATGGAGGTGAAGAGGAAGGATGGAGGCCGGGGCCACAAAAATCCAAGGCTAAGAAGGTACAGCACTAGAGAGAACCCAGGCCTGAGTGGGACCCCAGTCAAGAGAGAGCCAAGGGCTGGGGATGGGGGTGGGTGTGTCTCAGGCTGAAGGGGACATAAGTCGGGGATTCCGGGCTAAGTGAGTAGTCCCGACCTAGAGGAATCCTGGCACTGCACCCGAGAGATGCAGGAAGAAGGTGAGTGGTGGGACCAGGTCCCGGGCTTATGGAGCCCGCAGCCCCCTCCCAGTGCAGCCCTTCCCACCCCGCTTACCCCGGATGCCAAGTTCCGCAGCCGCTGGATAAAACGGGTAGCGGACGCCATCTCCCTACTCCACCGAAGGGCGCCAGCGACGTCTCTACCGCGAGCACTGCTGGGAACGTGGCGTATGGTCTCGCGAGAGCGGGAGCGGGCGGGGCTCGGATTTCGTATAAAAGGGCTCTCCGAACCACGTGACTCCTCTCAGCCCGACCGCCGCCGCGCCGCCATCATGGACACGAGCCGTGTGCAGCCCATCAAGCTGGCTAGGGTGAGGCAGAGGCTCAGATTTGGGGACCTGGATGAGGAAGGGGGGAGTAGAGGAACCGAGTGGGCAGGTCTGACGCAACCTTCTTTCCCCCAGGTCACCAAGGTGCTGGGCCGGACCGGTTCGCAGGGACAGTGCACTCAGGTGAGGGGTCGGGAGAAAAGGGGTTCGGGGTCTGAGTCTCCGAAGATGACTCTTTCCATCCTCCAGGCCCAACTCCCTGGTATCTGAGAACCGACGTCCCCTTTTCCCCAAGGCTCACGGAGGGTCCGAAGCTTCACCAAGGCCCTGCCCACCCGGTCTGAGCTCTGTCGACCTCGTTCTACAAGCTCTGACGTACCTCGTTCTCGAGATTCAGCTTATCCTAACGACCACTGTGTGGTTCTACGCCCTCACAGTTGCGCTGCCGTCCCCGACGGGCCCAGAGCGGCAGTTGTCTCCCCTGGTGGCTTCTTTTGGCCCTTGAGAGCATTGTTCTTCACGTTTCGGGCCCTCTACGGCTTTTCTCCAGGCCCAGCCTTGCCTCCCAGCCTCAGTACCCCTTTGTCTCTGTGTAGACACGTCCCCTGAAACTAAATTTGCTGCCATCCCACGGTGCATATTCGTGGCTGACTCTGACTTCCCTTCCCGCGCGGCACCCCGTAGGTGCGCGTAGAGTTCATGGATGACACGAGCCGCTCCATCATCCGAAACGTGAAAGGCCCCGTCCGCGAGGGAGACGTGCTGACCCTACTGGAGTCAGAGCGAGAGGCTCGAAGGCTGCGCTGAAATTGTGGCTAGTGAGTGCATGACTGGAGTGAAAAACAGCGGGTCACCGTTAGACTCTTGGTTGGTGGTAGGGAGGTTTATCGCCATGCCCACGGGTGAGGGACTCTTCATGGTGGGGTGTGTAGGAGGGGTATGGTTGGCAAAATAGGGGTTACCAGTTGAGAGGGCTGGGGCTGTTAAGCATCTCATGGTTCCATTTGTTTACAGGGTCCTGGATGTCTGGGTCTGGCCACTTGGCCCACAAGGATGATTTCCTGACTGTTAGTTAATAAAGCATTTATATTGTATGTAAACTTGGGGGTTTTGTCTGCATTGTCACTAGGCTTATAAAATCCTCCTGTGGGACCGCCCCAGGTGGCCACTGATCCACCCCGTGGCGAGTAGTTTTCCCAACAAGGCATAACTCTTTGAGGAGAGAGAGAACTATGTGTCATGGATCTCAAATAACACAAACTGAGTTAGGAATGTTTTATTAGGGTAGAAGGCTGCAGAAGTGGGTGGACTAGGGTTTTATCTCTTCTCAGCCCCCACCTCACCCTGCAGAGTTCCAGGTGAGCCCCTCCGGCCACTGAGCTATCCCAGCCTTCCTTTTGGTACAGGGCTAGCATCTGGATGCAACCCCTGCTATGCCCAGAGGCTGAGGTGGGGGAGGGAGAGGTCTCTCCCCCATTCTGGGTTCAGCGTGTCAGGCCAGTCATTGAGGCTGGGGGTCCTTTTCACTGTCGCTGCATTCTCCTTCACCGGGCACGGCCATGGGAGAGTCAGGGGACAACTGGTGAGAGAGGTTGGGAGAGGGGGTCCTATATCCTGCAAGCCGGACACTGTGGGTCCCAGCCCCTGGGACTCGGACGTTTAACCAAGTGGAGGGATTGCCTCTCTCCACTGATCCCTGCAAATGAAGCAGGGACCCCACCTTTTACAGCGGAGCTTGAATCCTGCTTCTGGCCCATCTGACCTGGAAGAGGCACTTGACCTCCATGGCTCCTTTCCCACATCTCTGCAGGAGAGTGCAGGATGGGCAGCCTGACTGGATGAATTTAATTCTGCAAGCGCTGAGAATAGAATCGCCTGGCACTTGCCTTTTGAATATAAGCCTCTTCCCCTTGGGGACAAACTAAGGCCCCCAGACCAGCTCTTCCTGCCTGCTGCTGGCAAACTCCTTGTTCCCATCCTGAAGCTGTAACTTGCAGGGAGTCTGCATCCTCTTCCCCTGCCCTGCTTGACTCCAAAGTCTCCCCTGTCCCTTTGCTGTGAGCCTCCCTGGGGGCAGTAGCAGGATCCACTGACATGAAGGTCTGAGCTAGGTCGGACAGCCCTACTTTGACCTTAGGTCACGTCCCCTCTGGAGCCCTCAGGCTCGGGACCTGTGAAGTGAAGGTGTGTCTAACTTGGGCTTTCTGCAGGTTGAACATCAAGTCCCAACCACACGAGAGAATTCAGACCCAGGTTTCCCACTCCTGGAGCACACTTGGTATCCTTGAATGTGCAGCTGGGAAACTTGCACATGGCAGCGGGGCTACACTCACCAGGGGACCAGGCTGGCCAGAGCTCAGGTGGGCGTGCAGCAGAGCGGCCACCTCGTCCTGCTCAGCCTCCAGGGCAATGGCTAGGGCGCTGGTGCCTTCCTGAGGGAGGATGGGGACAATCAGGTTCCTGAACCAAGGCACGGCTACCCTACCACCCCCACACCAGCCCTGTGGTGGCTCACATTGTCCAGGAGGGCAGGGTCACAGCCTGGCTGGGCCAGCAGCAGCCGGACAGTGTCCAGGCGCCCGTACTCACTGGCGCACATCAGCGCTGTGGCTCCATCTGCATCCTGTGCATTCACATCTGCCCCACACGCCAGGAGGGCTGCTACCATGTCCTGGCGGCCATGGCTGATGGCCAGCATGAGGGCTGTCTGTCCTGTCTGGGGAAGGAGGAGATAGGGCTGGTGTGGACTCTTAGGGCGGAGGAAGGGAAGTCAGGGATATTTGGCTCCGGAGGTGGAAGTGACCCCCCCAGACTCAGGTTCAGGGACAAGGTGTCTGTGCACCTGGCTGGCCTTGGCGTTAACATTGCCCATGCAGAAGAGTCTCTGGACCACAACCATGTCCTCATCTTGCCCCACAGAGGTGAGTGCAGCCAACATGAGGGCCGAGTAGCCGGCTCGGTTCTGATGGTCAACGTTGCAGACCCCTTGGGGAGAGACAGGAAGCAGTCTGTCAACCAAGAAGAGGACACCCCCAGCCCAACCTAGTCCGCTTACCTCCCTCCAAGCCTCAGTCAGGTTCATCATCTGTTTTGATCGAAACTGGTGAGGCTTAGGCTATAGAGAAAGAGAGTTAACATTCAAGAAACGGAAGAGTGACTTGAGGTCAGAGGGAGACGTCAGGAGCAGAGGTGGGTAGTGTTCTGACCAGTAAGAGGTTCCGGGGGATACTTAGGGAGGAAGGGGAAGCAGTCTGGAAGTGGAGATAAAGAACAAGGACACGGCTGTGTACCAGCCCTTCATTCCAGGGAGAGGGGAAACAGCCCCTATGTGCCGGTGCACTGAGGGCTCAGGGTCCTGGGGAGGGGGTAGGTGGAGGGCCAGGCTGACGCACGTGAGAACCAGAAGGCCCACAGCATGGTCTGGGGAGTTGGAGCCGAGGGTGGATTCAAATGCAGGGAATAATGGGTCCAAGGAACCTCTAGCCTCTTGTGACCAGTGTCTGTATCTGCCTTGACACCTGCCGCAGCCCCAGTCCCCAGCCCTCTTTAAGATAGGAGCTGCCCAGAAAGTATCTTGAATTCATGCCTCATCCCCTCCTCCCAAGCCACAGCTCCCTGTCCATCCCAGAGCAGCTGTGCTCTTCCTCCTGGTCACCAAGACCTGCACGGATGGGACGACGGATCTGTGTGTTTAGGGAAGTAGCATGGGGGATGCGACAGTGGGACCTGCCTAAGCTTGCAGTGACAGTTGAGAGGCCTCCAAGGGCAGGCCCTAAAGGGTACTGAACTTGAAAGAGGACACCCAGGAGAGCAGTTGGTAGGCAGTGTATCTGCTGTCCACTATCCCCTTTGCTGTGAGTCCCACGGGGGAAAGCAGTTGTATGTGGGTGACCCACCCCCATCCAGTCACTGCACTGGTACCTAGAAGCCTCTTGATACATGTCTGTGGGCTCAACAACACCTGGGTGTGTGGGTCTCTGCTCCAGAGGGGAAAATGTTGAGGCAGGTGTTGGAAATATGTGACAGTGGAGTCAATGCAGGGCCTGGTGGTGGACTGTGGGCCTGGTGCCCCATCCCAGGAAGAAGTCACAGCTCTGACCAGTGAAGACTTCCTCTGGAGGATGGAGAGGTGGTGGCTGGATACTGGGGCTCAGGGAGGAGGTGAGCACCAAGGCTGAAGATCCAGGAGCAGGAGGTGTGGTGACCATGGGCTGACCTATATGCCTGGCCCTGTTCTACTTGTGTATTATCACAGTTGCCCAGGGAGAGAGGTGTTAAATACCACGTTTCACAGATGAGGAACCTAAAGCCGGTGGGATGACGTAATCCCCCTAAATTTCGGTCTTACCTCATCCCAGAGCCTGGAATTCCCTTCCCCTTAAAAGTGAGAGGCAGGTCAGGGCAGATCTCGGAGAGGTCAGTCTCTCTACAGTGCGTCATGGAACCCCCCTGGAAGAGCCAGCGATGCCCTCTGCCTGGCCAGCCCTTCTCTGCAGTCCACCGGCTCTCCCAGCCAGGACCTGCTCAGATTCTCCCTTCCGTGGCTCCCTATTGCTTGGCGCCCTCCCCCTCCCTCCTCAGTGCTGACCCGTATCCAGCAGCAAGCTCGCGATGGCCAGGTTCCCATGGGACACGCTGTAGTGCAAGGCTGTGTTCCCGTTGCCATCCGCCAGGTTCACCACGTGCTCCAGCAGCTCGCGTCCCAGGCGCCCCACCGCGCCCAGCACGCCGGCCACGGGCTCCGCTTGAGAGCGCCGTTGGCTCGACACTCGAAACCACTCCTGGGCCACCAGGCGCGCTGCGCCCTGCCAAAACGGGGTGGGGGTGGGGGCAGACTTCAGCCATGGTCCAGGGCGCGATGCCCCAGAGGCTGTAGGGGCGGGGCTGGGAACCCAGGTAGGAGAGGATGGTCACTCCGTGTCCGAGGCGGGGCGTGGACCCATGGGGCTGCACCCTCTTGGAGGAGTGAATACCGTCACTGTGGGTACAGGGCTTGAGGGGGCAAGAGTGTTCCCCTTCTGGGGAAGAGCCTGTGGGAGAAGCTGGAGCGGAGGAAGGCGGTGAGTGCATGTCTCTAGGGAGTCCGGGAGTGGGGCTGGGGCTTGAGGTGGACCCCTTTTGGGAAGTCAGGGAAAGATCAACGCTCCCTTAGAGAGCCTGGGATCCGTGGAGGTCCCTGGTGCGACAGAACTTGGGACTCTCCGCCCCAACTCTAGGGAACCTGATGCACTTCCCTAGGTGGGTGTCAGAGGAGGTCCTTGGCGGGCCTCCTGTGAGGGGCTCTCCTGACACTCACGCTGTCGCGGGCGACTCCACGGGGTCGGCTCAGCTGTCGGTGCAGCGCTGCGCACGCCTCCCGCAAACGCGGGCTCAGCTCGCACCTACCGAGGAGACAGACGGCGAGAGAGGCTCAGGCCGGGTGGGGGTGGAGGGTGGGGAAAAGGGAAAGAGAGCAGCGGTCTCCACTCGGTGTCCCCGGTGCTCACCTCCCTTGCGCTCCTGGCTGAGGCTCTGGCTCTGCCTCGGGCTCGGGGTCCTGGGCCTCCCCGCCGCTGGGAGAGCCGGGGGTGCCTGAGTCCGATCCGCCGCCACTGTCGTCACCTGAGCCCGAGGAGCTGCTCCTCGGAGGCTCAGCAGCGCCGTCCTCACTGTCGCTGTTGCTGTCACCCTCGCTGGATGAGCTCTCATACCTGGGGGTAGGGTGGGAGGCGTCTGCTGAGCCTCCCCTGTGGGCTCGTTCTGGAGTGCTGCGAGGTGGAAGTGGCTGTCCCCATTTTATAGATGAGGACACTGAGGTTTGCCAAGACCACGCTGCGAGCAAGGGGCAGAGCTGGGATTCAAACCCGAGTCCATGTCCCCTCAGATGCTGCCATGGGCAGGGGAAAGTGCTCACTCTCCGTTGAGGACCCCAACAAACTGCAGGCTCTTGGGTCCGGGGCTGGGTTGGGCGCCAGGTGTACCGTCTCTCCTCTTCATAATGGATTTGAGGGTGCCTAGCGGATATCACATGAGGACACTGAGTTCGAGTTCGGAGGCCGGCAAGTCAGGGCTCACCGAGGGATTCGGACTCACCCGTGGGCGCCACCGCCATGTCCCCATCTGTGGGTCCAGGCAGGTTCTCCTGCGTCAGAGCAGGGGCCTCCGCGGGGGTCTCTGTCTGAGTGGCCTTCTCGGCACAACCCCAGGGGGTCTGGGTGGCAGCCTCGCACGGCTGGGGCCGGGCCTCTGCCGCTGCCGCTGCTTCTGCTTCCTCGGCAGCCTCGTGGGCCTCCTCCAGCTCGCGCAGCCGACCCCGCAAGAGCTCGCTCACCCCGCGCTGATGCTCCAGGCTGGCGCGCAGCAGCTCCAGCTCGCGCTCGGCGGCCGCGGGCAGCCCCAGCAGCGCCTCGGTTACCCACGCTTCCGCCTCAAGGGTCTCGGGAGCTGCCCCCACGCCGGCCTCCTGGGTCTCTGGCACTGCCTGGGCTCCCGCCTCTTCCGTCTCCAGCATGGTCTGTGTGCCAGCCTCCCGCGTCTGGGGCACCCCGCCGAGGACTTGCAGGGCGCCTTCACTGCGCCTAGAAGCCGACCCGTCGGGGCCGTCAGCCCCGGGGCTGGCCCTGGAGCGAACGCCGCGCTCAGAGGTGGCCAGGCGCTCGGTGAGCCGCCGGAGCTGTGCAAGCTTCTCTGGGCGCGCCTCGGCCTCCACGTCGAACTCCGGCAGCCGGCGCCCGGCTAGCAACCGCGCCTTCTCCGCGCGCAGCGCGCGCACCTGCTCTTGCAGTTCGGGCAGCGCGCGCGCCTGCTCCTCGAGCTCGCGCAGGCGCCGCAGCGCCACTGCCATCTGCTCGCGCACCAGCTGCAGCTGCGCGGGGCCAGGAGAGGCGGGGGCTGGGTTGGGGACCGGGCTGCTGTGGCCGGACCCGCGCGGGCTGCGCAGGCCCATGCGAGCGGGGCTGGGCGCGCGCTCCTGCGCCTGCGCCAGCTCCAGCAGCCGGCTGGTCTCCAGGAGGGTGTGCTCGACGCGCGGGTTGCGCACGGGCGCACGGGGCGACAGCTGTGGCAGCAGCAGCCCCGAAGGTGCGCCCGGGGAGAGTGCGCCCGACGCTCCGCCGTCGTCACTGGCCAAGGACTCGCTGGATGTCCAGACTCCTGGGCTGCGCGCGCCCGCGAGGCCGGTCCGGGACGCGCGGGGTCGGCGCGCGGCCTGGGGTCCCGGGGCGCGGCGAGTTGCGGGGCCGCGCTCCAACTCCTCCACGTACTTGAGGAAGTCCAGGTCCAGGTGGAAGCCGTATGGCGTTTCCACCGAGTAGGGCGAGCTCGGGCTGCGGGCGCCTGCACTGGCACCGGGGCACAGGCGAGGGCCACCCAGGTCTACAGGCATGACAGGGGCTGAGGGGGGCGTCAGACCTAGGAGACCTGGAGAGACTGGACAAACGGAGCGCGTCCCCCACCGGCCCACGACACGCCTGCACGACTCCACTTGCACTAAACCCTGCACACTGGAGGCTTAAGCTCCTCTCTGCACCCAAAAAGTGCAATCATGCGTGCAACTGAGCGTCTACTATGTGCCAAGCACCTTTCTAGGCGCTGCGGACACACCAGTGAACAGGACAAGCATCCCTGCCCTCTTGTAGGAGGCAGGTAAATAAACACAATCATTCCGCGTGGTGCTTAGAACAATCATAATAATAACAAGATGAAACAGAGTAAATGGAAGAGGCAGGATTTTGGCTCTGGCTGTCAGGGCGTGTTTCCTGCAGAGGGGACATATAAACTGAGCCCTGAATGAGAAGGGGGAAGCATCTGGGGACAGAAGGTCCTAAAAGAAAGCAGCCTGTGCAAAGGCCCTGGGGTGGAGTGAGCAGGGTGGGGGTAAGGATGTCTGGAGCAGAGTGAAGGAAGGGAGCGCAGAGAGGAGCAGCAGAGGTGGGCTTTGGCCAGACTGTGGAGAACCTTCTGGGCCACCATGAGGAGTTGGAGTTTTATTCCACAAGTGAGAAGGCACCATAGGCAGATTTGAAGCAGGGCCATGACATTATCCAATGGACATTTATAAAGGGCCCCTTGGCTACTCAGCAAAGGATGGAATTCCAGGGCTGTACCACACCTGGGCACCAAGTGTGGACCTCTACACACTCACGTATCCCATTTTGCACACTCACCAGGCAGGTTCTGATTCAGGGCAAACTTGGCCATGTTTCTTGGAGTAACTGCCAGACACACCCTGAAAAAGGCCCCCAGAGGGGAGAGTTGGGGGCTGGGTCCAGTCCTGCTGGCTGTGCCCCTGGGGTCAGCCTGGACTCTGAGTGAGTAGACCCAAGAGGTCCTCTCCACCCACCCACCTGCACACAAAGGCCTTCTCCCTCCTCCCTCCAGTGGCCTTGAAACTTTGGAATGAATGAATGGGGGACCCCCCCCCAAGATGCCAGGCCTCTGTCCACTGGGCAGGAGGAGGCAGGAAAGATATTAAAAGGAAAAGAGAGGAAGGCAGTCAAAAGAACAAGAGTTGGGGAGGGGGAGGTGCATTCCAGACCTGCTGAGTTTTCTGTCAGTCCTTGGGGAAAATTTAGAAACTGATGCTCACAGGGGTGGAGTGCCAACCTTCAGAAGAGGAAGGTGAGAGTTGGAAGCCCTTTGTGGGCTCATTCAAAACTCATCTGGTCAGATTCTACAAACTAAAACAAAAACAAAAAAACAAAAACTGAATTTCTTACATTTTTTCCCTTAGAGTGCAAATAAGATATAATTGTACATCTGAATTTATACCAACGTCACTTGTGCGATCCTTTAGGAATGATAGAGAGCTGTGGGCCAGATGCACCAAGGGGATGCAAATCAATGGAAACTAGGCTCCCTGGAATGTCTCTAGTGGAGTGCCACAGGGCTCTGCCCTTGGCTTGTAAGAGGTTGTAGTGGAACCACAAGCACCCAGGTTGTCAGAGCTGCGGCCGAGCTTGGGGCTAAAGGGAGAGTGACTCTTTGGGTGACATGATGGGAGGCTTTAAGAAACTGAGGGAGGTAGGGTCACATCTATTAATGTGACATTTAATGAGGACAAATATCAAATCCAAAACTTTGATTCAGAAAGCACATGGTAGGAAATCTGGAGCTTTCAAGAACCCACATGAAACACCCTCAGGGAAGGGAAAGCAGCTTGTAGTGAGTGCCTACTGTATTCCCTGCCTGATTAAATGTAAACCCCACACATACAATCCTGCAAGGCAGGATGGTGCCCCCTCTTCCAGATGGGGAAACTAAGGCATAAAGCGATGAAGTCAATTGCCTACGGGAAATGCCCTCAGAGTGGGTTCTGCTTATCTGGGGACCTCTAGTCTGTCCAGCCCTCCACCGGCAGGACCCAATCTGTACTCTCCCTCATTTACTGCCCATCTGTGCTAACCACCTGGTAACCTTCCTGGTCACCCCTGCTGGCCTCTTGCACGCCTGATGACCACCTACGTGCCTAACACCCCCCAGCCATTGAGCATCCACTGACCCACCTAACTCACTCTGCTCCACTGCAGGGGGAACCCTCCCTCTCACCAACTCTGTCCAACCTGGGTGCCTGACATTTCCCCCACCCCCTCAAGGCGGTGGGAGACAAGGGAGGGGGTAACTTCCAGTCCTGAAGCAGCTGTTTCCTGTCCCCTCACTCGGGCGATGAGGGGCGGGCCAGCAGGGCAGCCGGTCATCACGGAGGACAGCCAGTACCTCTCAGGATTTGTTTTCAGGAAACGGCCAGGGAAGAGCTGGGTCATGGAAAAAAACCTGGGCTGGGGCCTAGGGGTCTGGGCCTGCCTCATGCACAGCTGGCTGTGTTACTCAGTTAAGTGTCAGCCCCCTCCTCCAGTGATCTGGTCACACCCCAATCTGAGAACCTGGGAACTAAAAAAAAAAAAAAAGACCAGCTGTGGACAATCCCTAAGACCCAGCCAGCTTGAGCAGCTGGACCCAGAGAATGGCCAGAAAAATGGGTGGATGCCCCAAGAATGATCAGTAATAATAACAACACTTTTGCCATTTACTATGGGCTGGCCTCTATTCTAAGCAGTTTATGGGTGTTAAATTAAAAAAAAAAATCCTAGGTAAACCCTCTGAGGTAGGTTTTCTTATCATTATCCCATCCCCCATTGTGCATATAGAGAAACTGAGTTGCAGACAGAGACCCACCCAAGGTCATACACCAGCAGAAGCAGGATTTGAACCCAGGCAGCCCTGCGGGTGTTTCTGGCCGCTTCACTCGATGGCCTTCTATACACAGCCCTCCCCTCCTCGGGAGGGGCAGGGAACCCGAGGGGGTCGGCCTTCCCAGTCTACCGGTCCCTGAAGGGGAGAGCAGGCCCACACCCCGGCGGCTCCAGGGGCTGCAGCCTCATAGGAGTGGGGGCGTGCAACTGCCCTCCCCTCTACTCCGCTCCCTGCCCGAGCTGTCATGGCTAGATCCGGAGCCTCTGCCTGAGACCCCCTCATTAGGCCGTCAGAGCCGACGCCTTACGCCCCCACTCCCGCCCCAAGGGACTATTTCAGGACTCGGAGCTGTGATCACGAAACCTGAGGGCTGAAGGACTCGGCGGGCGGTGCTGTGCGGATCCCAGGCCCGGGGAGGGAGCGTCTTCCTGGATTGAGGCCCTGGCTAGTGGCACCCCAGAATGTTGGGGCGGGACTTTCAGACCCCTGAGGTTAGTGTAAGGCCGATGATAGTGGGAGGGGGAGGTACTGAGGTCAGCACCCCCTCATCCCCCTGTCCCCTCAGGACGGCCTCACAGGGACAGAGCAGTTTCCTCCAGGAAACGCCGCCGGGCGGTTCCATCCGGGCCCATTGTCTGCAGTCCCGGGGGCCGTCCGTCCCTCCCCACAAACACCGTTTCCGAATCACCCCCCCCCCAACATTCAGGTCCAGTGCAAGGGGCTGGCCCCGGATCCCCAAGCTGTTCGGGAGTGACTCTGGGAAAGGGTCCCGGAGTCGTTTGGGGTGCTAGGGGGCGAAAAAGTCCCCTACTTAGCTCCTGAAGGGCGGGAGGAAGGCGGTCTCACGAATCCAGAGCCCCCGACTCTGTTCTATGCCCACCTGGGGCTCCCAGTGTGGGAGGGGTCCCAGCCAGAAGGCAGGAGCCCGCCCCGTCGCTGCGCGCTGAGCCCGCAGAGGGGCTGGAAGGAAAGACCCTGTCCCAGTGGGTCCCCTGACCCCCCCCAAGGACCCCATCGGTGCCCCGCAAGCTGGTGATTTACCTGAAGCCGCAGCCCCCGCCGCGCCCGCACCCGAGCCCGCCCCCTCGAAGCTCGGGGACTGGTTATCAAGGCCTTGGCCCTAACTGACGGCCATGTCAGCGAACCAGCGCCCGAGGCTCTCCAAGCTGTCCAATGGTGAGACGGGGTGGGCCGTGCTGGCCCTGCCCCCAGAGTTTGAGGCGGGGCTGGGGGCGGGGCCTGGAGTGGCTGTCCTGAGGGCGGACCAGCGGGAATCGGGAGCACAGCTCCCAAGTGCTGCCCAGCGCAGGGCTAAAGGCTTGGATTTGATCCATAGGGGACAGGGAGCCACTGGAAGATTCTAAGTAGGAGAGTTACTCAGGAAGATTTGCGTATTTGGAAGATCTCCTTGGTGGAAGCTGGAAGGACTGCCTAGACCCTGGATCTTTTCCACCGCAGTGTCTTTGCACAGGCTGTTCCACCTTTCTTAACTGTCCTTCCCTGCACCTGTTCACTGGACCACCTTCTCCTACCTTTGGGGGCTCAACCTGTGTGTTCCTGCCCCCAAAAGTCCTAATGTGGGCTTTCTCTGGCCACTATCTTGCCAGTCACTCTGTTTTATGCACCTAATAGCTATTTTCAGTCTGGAAAAGAAAAACAGAAAACAAAAAACAGGAATCTCTATTATTTATTTATTTACTGTTTACCATCTGTCTCCCCATAAAGACAGGGGACCGATTGATTTTGGTCACTGCTTTATCCAGCGCCCTGGGCACACAGCAGGTACTTAATAAACGTTTATTGAAATAATGATTTGAAATTTAAAAGGGAAGAAAATTACATTGAACTCTTTAACCCATTTTGATATATTGTGACCTCAAATGACTCTGCAGATTTTTTTATAATTAATTTAGCATTAATTGAGTACCTACTGCATGCCAGGCACTGTGCAGATCCTTGAGGGGAAATCCCTGCCATCCTGGACCTCAAAGCTGAGAGGAGGAGATAGACTTTCAAGCTAAGGTTTATGGCACGGGGTGAAAGGGGGGAGCTGGAGTCTATGGGAGGAGAAGGAAGGGTGCAAATTATCGACCTGGAGGGTCCACGGAGGCAGCCTACAGGGGTGACACTTAAGGAACGCTACTCCAGGTAAGAGAAATTACATGTGCAAACAAAGAGAAGTGGAAAGCACTGTATTTGCAGTCATTGACTAGGTCATTGTGTTGGTGGGAGGGAAGATGGAGAGACAGGCAGAAGAGTGTGTCTGAAGCAGCGCAGACTTCATCTGATAAAGTGGCACCCATTGGAGGCAAGTAACTGCATTCCCACAATCCATCTGTCTGTTTGTCCCAGTGCCAGTCAGTTTTAACTATTGTAGATTTAGAATATATTTTAACATCAGATGCTCCACTTTTTGCAAGACATCTGGGCTTTTTCCATTGTCTTTTTTTCTGTTCTTCCAGATAAGCTGTAGAATTCTGTCGTGTTTCCCCTATAAAAACTACACATGGAATTTAAAAAATATTTTTGTTGTACAATAAAATGCACACAGAGAGCCAAGTCCAAGAAAACACATAAAACAAATACATAACTTAAGGAGTTATGGATGGGCAGTTCTCAGCCAGGGTTGACTTTGCCTCTAGGGGGACATTTGGCAATATGTGGAGACATTGTTGATTGTCATGATGGAGTAGGGGAGGGCTGCTACTGGCCTCTGGTGGGTGGAGGCCAGGGACTGCTAAACATCCCGCAATGCACAGGGCAGTACCCCCACCACCAACAACCAAGAATTATCTGGCCTGTCAATGGTACTGAGTTTGAGAAACTCAGCTGGAGGTGAACATCATCATAACGTCCACCCGGGTCAACAATAGCACATCGTCATCCACCCCAGAAACCCCTCCACACATCACTTCCCAATCATGGCACCTCCTTGCTCAGTGAAGTAACCACTGTTGTGACTTTTTAAATAATCACTGCCTCTGAATAGCTGATCATGCAAGTTTCAGTCTCTAGACACTGTGGCTTAGTCTTGCCCCTGCAAAAAGAAAATGATATGTCTTCTAAGTCTTTTTTAATTCATGGGTTCCCTCTCCACCCCTTCCCTCCTTTACAGTGAGTCGATTGCACAACTCAGGCTGTTTGTCCTCATGCGTTTCCCTCAGCCTGGGTGGTGTTGATCTCATCCTCCTGCTGCACTTCCGGCATGGTCCTCTGTCCCTCATCTTCCCTGAAAATTGGCAGTCGGTTCCAGAAGTGAGGCCAGACTAGGGTTTGATTCCTTTGGCAGGATGGTGGGTGTTGCTGATCCCTTCACCAGCCGGCTCATAATCTGTCTCTCTTTGCTTGAGTCTTGCAGCACTGAGGACTGACTTGAGGGCTGCAAAATAGTGACAGCCTCTTCCTAGCATTTCTCCCTTGTTTATTAGCTAGGATTCTTCCTTTGCCTGGTACTTCCCCTACGTCCCATTTGGTCATTCAATGGCACGTGCAAATAGAAGTGCCCGATTTTCTCTTTACAGACCACTTTTCAGAATAGAGAATTAATTCCCCATAAGCCTCTGAAAGTGATCAGTGAGGCTGGCTCTTCTTTTTTTAAGTCATTATGACCTACGGATTGACACACAACATGCTCCAATCCATTATCCTCTCTGGTGGGCCCACCTGGCCAGTGGGAGCTTCTACTGGTTGGAAATTTTTTTTTTCAGGAATAATATTATTTTATTTCTCAACATCCCTGCCCCCACCCCCACCCCCAGCAGTCGCAGACCCCTGCTTTGTATCAGTGAAGGATTTGGGTCCTTCCCTCAGCCAGCAACTTACAGCTTTTGCTTTGTGTGGTAAAGAATGGTCCCAGAAAGCAAGCAGGGTTTTATGCCTGTCCACCACCGAAGGGCTTTTCTTTTTTTGGTTTGGAAGGGCTCTTCTTCATATTTCTTTGACCTGCTCCCAGTCTTCCTCCTGAGAACTTGGAGGAAATCTGTGGAAAAGAGCTGAATCCCTTTGTGTCTAGGGCTCCCAGGGACTTAGCCTTTAAGACTTCTTTAAAATTTCAGCTATTTTCTTTCTAGTTGCCCTTTTTCTCTCATTTTCTGCCAAAGGTGAAATAGGTCATGTGTCCCTGTCTCTCTCCAGAGAGCTTGTCACCTTTTGGAATTCAATTTATCTGGTTGCCTTGCGACTTGAGCTTTTTGGAGTCAAATAAGTTGTGTGGGGGTGGAAATTTTTTTTTTAATAGAGGTACTGGGGATTGAACCTGGGACTCCATGCACGCTAAGCACGTGCTCTACCACTGAGCTATACCCTCCCCCAACCCCCACTTGGAACTTTTTGAAGTAACTCTGACAGTTCTCTGACTGACTTGTATGACCAGATGTTCCAGGCACAGATTGGACATGTCCTGTCCCAGACCTAGCATCACCCAGAATCCCCAAGAAGCTCTGGTTTCTTTTGATGGGAAGTTATATTCATTTGGGTGCTAGGAATGCTCATTTGCTATTGAGTTGGTCATTACGTCTATACTTTTTTGAACAGAGCTAAGTAAAGGGAAATATATATATTTATCATAATATAGAGAGAACATATAATATATTGTACTATAATACAGTATACTAAGTACTAGAATATAGTATATAACAGTAGATAATTATAATACAGTATGTAATTATATACTATACTCTATAATACAGTACTATAATATAGTATATAATTGTGTATCATGATATAATTTGTACATATTATATGCATGTAATATATTATAACATTTATGAATGTATGTATAATATATATACATATCCTATTATATAAAATATTTTATGACTTCATTCTGATATTTCCAGGTCAGTTTCCAGACTACATGATTTTTACTCAACCTCTTTGTGTTTGAAAGACTAACATCCCCCCAAAAGATGCTAATCTGTGGAACCCATTCACAGAACAATGTGGCGAAAGGAATTTGCAGATGTGATTAAGAGCCTGGAGATGGAGAGACGAATCTGGATTATCCAGGTGGGCTCAATGTCATCATAAAAGTGCTTATAAGGGTTGGGAGGAGAGTCAGAGTCGGAGGAGACGTGGCAACGGAAGCAGAGGTCAGAGTGTTGTCCTCATTGGAAGGGGGGCCACCAGCTGTGGATCACTGGCCTCTAGGAGCAGGAAAATGTCAGGTAATGGACCAAGCCCCCAAGCTTCCAGAAGGAATGCAGCGCTGAGGACACCTGGATTTGAGCCCGATGAGACCCATGTTGGATTTTTGACCTCCAGGTCTGTAAAATAACCTATTAATGTTGTTTTGAGCCACTGGGTTTGCAGTCATTTGTTACAGCAGCAATAGGAAACGATCTGTTGCTTTTTTCTTCTGTAAAAATCCTGGTTCTGGAGAAGGCAGAATTACAATGTCTCATAATTACTCATTTGCTTTAATCAACATTGCTCACACAATGGTCTCAAAATAACAATGCAACAGTACCATCAGTATGTTACTAAAAACAGATTAAAAACATCTCTTGCATATATATGCTCTCCCCATTCTTGGTCACATATATATATTTGTACTGCATCTACATCATGAGAACATTAAGTCATTAAGTACATTATTCTTCCTTGTTTTGCACCCTTTGGTCTTAGGTTTACAAGCAATGCATGTTTCACAAGCTTTTTCTTTTTTCCTTTTTTAATGGAGGTATTGGGGGATTGAACCTAGGACCTCATGCATGCTAAGCATGTGCTCTACCACTGAGCTACATCCCCAACCCCTGCCTCTTCCCCTCTGTGATCTTTACTACAATGCTGGCTCCCCTGGCTGCCTTCCCTCCTTTCTCCACTCCAGACACCTCCCTAGCCTGCACTATTTTTGTGCCTGAGCATTTATAACCTTCTTATTCAGGTCTGTCTTTTCCTCACTGGAATGTCAGCCCCAAATGGGCAAGAACTTTTTTGTCTGTCTTTCCCATTGTCAGGTCCTCCAGAGCCTCAAAGAAAGCTTGACACACAGCAGGTGCTCAATAAATACTTGTTCACTGAATGAAAGAACAGAAGGTGAATTTGAACTCCATGTGGACCAAAGATTTCCGTGGAGCACTGGAAGAGCGTCCCAGCCTCACCAGCCAGCATGGAGGTGTGTAACAGGGAGAAGGCACTTTGATTGGGTGGGTGAGGGAAAGAGAGGCAATTATCTTCGACCTCTTCAGGATTTTTTCTTCTGGATTCCAAACAACATTTATGGTAGGACATGTGACCCTTCTCTGTCCCACCCCGTCCCAGGCTGACACTTGAGCCCGAGGAGAAGAGAGGGAGGCTTCCTGCCTCTCCAGGATGCACATGAACCTCTTGGAAGCCACTTTCAGCCTCTTTGCCATTTTGAGGGCCTCCTGGAAACTCCAGAGCAGCCCCTGCCCCAGTCTGGAATGCCCAGCTGCCTTGGAGAGGCTGTGCCCGCCCCTCACCACCTACACCCCCAGATCTGAGGGCTCATCAGCCCCAAGGGCAGCCTCTCTCTGTCCAGTCCTCACCCTCACCCTCCACCTTCCACTGTCCTCTCCCGGCTCAAAACCCAGCTGTTCCATATCCCATGAGTTTCACCACTTGAGTAGTTCTGGAATTCATCCCTGTCTCCCCACCTAGTTATTCAAAGACCCCACCATCCCCAGCTTTGAACAATTTATATCCATCCCCAGGCAGGAACTGGGTTTTCACCTGTCCTGATGTTATCTCTTTCTTAGCCTGGTTGAAAGTTACATGAATGTATGTTTCATTGTTATTCTTTACACCTCACACGTACATGAAAAGCAGACTTTTGAGCTTATTCAGTTTTTAATCTAAAACAATTATTAAAAGCAACCAAACAGGACAATTGATTCAAGGAAGCATCATCAATGGATGCTGAAAGTGCTAAGTTAAAGTTTCATGAGAAACAGGGTATTTGTGTAGCTTCGATGTATCTGTCCATAAAATACATATTTATTACAAAGGAAAAAAAATGTAACTTCCCAGAGGAGAAACAAATAATGCCTTTATCAAGTGATCATATTTAAATGACCAGCAATGGGGCAAATGGACATTGTGTGTCTCCTGATATAATGCATGGAGAAGGACACATCATCCCTTCTGTGGAATGTCTTCTTAAGATGCTGAATCTGAATCTAATCAAGAGGAAAACCAGACAAATGCAATATCCCAGACAAGGACATTCTACAAAATGATTGGCCTATGACCTTCAAAAATGTCAATTACATAAAAGACAAGGAAAGAGAAAGGACATTCCAGGCATGACACCTGTCTGCAATGCATGATCCTGGATTGGGCCAGAGACCAGAAAATAAAAATTCCTAAGAAGGGGCAGGGTAGAGTGCCTGCTTAACATGCACGAAGTCCTGGGTTCAATCCCCAGTACCTCCATTATAAGTAAACAAACAAATAAATAAATAAGCCTAATTACCATCCCCCTAAAAATAAAATTAAAATAATAATAGTAATTTCTAAGAAAGACATTATTGGACCACTGATAACATTTGAACGTCTGTAGTTCAGGTAGCAATATTATATCAATATTAAACTTCCTGTTTGTGATCATTGTCTTGGAGTAATATAACCAATGGTTCTCAGTTTGGGGTGGGAGTGGGGTGGGGAGGGGCACAATTCTGTCATCCAGGGGACCTTAAGTAACGGCTGAAGACATTTTTGGTGATCACAACCAAGGGTGTGTGTGCTACTGACACTTAGTGGTTGGAGGTCAGGGATGCTAAAAATCCTACAGTATACAGGCTAGACCTCTGCAGCAAAGGGCTATTCAGCCTCTGAGTTAAGAAAGTAGAGATGTCTCTCCGTAAGAGAACATCTTTTTTTTTTTTGAAACATAAATCTAAGTATTTAGAAATAAAAAGGATTCAGGTCTATGACTGATTCTCAAAAGATTCAGAAAAAAAATGTGTATATATATATACACCTATATTTGTGTGTGTGTATCTTCCTAACCCAAATCCCCCAAATGCTAACCTATTAACACACTTGGGTACTATTCTCTTTTCTTTTTCCCTTTCTCTCTCTTCCCTGCCCCCACACCGGCCTTCTTCCTCAAACACATCAGGAATAGTCCTGCCTCAGGAACCTCAGGGCCTTTGCACTGACTATTCCCTTTTCCGAGAATGTTCTTTTTCCAGATACCTACCAGACTTACCTCTTCACCTCCTTCATATCACTACTCATACATCCTCTTCTCAATGAGACGGTTCCTGACCACTCTATTTAAAAACTGCCAGCACTCCTCCTATCTCCTGTCTCCCCTTCTTGGATTTATTTTTCTGCTTAGTACTGATCACCATGGAACATGTTATGTATTTTCTTTATTTGTTTACTGGATTTCTCTCACACAGTCACTATGCGACCTCCATTAGGGCAAGGGCCTTTGTCCAGTGCTTTGAACGGGGCCTGGCACACAATCGGTCCTCAATTCATTGACAAATGACTGAATTGCTGTCAAATAAATGTGATGGCTTAAAAGGAGGAGGACGTGGAGGGAAGAGGGGGAAAGTTGCTTCTCATCTTTGGCTCCTCCTTTGAATCCCTCAGCCTATAGCATGGGACCTCAAGGCCACCTCCAGTGCCCCTCTGGCCTCAGGAGTCGCGCACAGGGAACTCTCAGCAGCCAGAAGCCCTTCCCTTCCCTTCCCTCCATGGATCCCGGGACAGCGGCAAGGGACGCGCACGAGCCGCTCTCTGATTCGCCACCAGGAGGCGCGCCTCTCCGGCCAAATCCGGGGTATGGCGCTTGTCCGCGTATTACTTGAGAAGGAATTTTCCTTCTGCAAAAAAAAAAAAAAAAAAAAAAGAAAGCCATTTCTAGCTTTTTCTTACTGTTGCAAAAATCATGTTTAAAAATTAACATATTCATCACAGAAAATTAAGAAACTAAGAGAGAACTAGAAATCGCTGCACCAGACCATCAGTACTGGGTCTCCCGCTGTTCTGTGCACAAGAACCTAACAATACTGTAAATCAGCGATACTTCAGTTTAAAGAAAATCGAAATCTACCAACATAGTTTACTTGGCTCTCTATTTGCTTCTTCAAAGATTGTGTTTTAACCTTTCATCTTGGAGAATTTTAAACCAAAAATGTAGAGAAGTGTACTTAATGATACTAAACTATAGACTTAAAAGTAGTAAAGATGGTGAATTTTATATGATGTATGTTTTCCCACAATGAAAAAAAAAAGCAGTTTATATAACCTGAACACCAATTATCGTCTCAACCTTGTTTCACCTCCTCCTGGGCTCCCACTTCCTCCCCAACTGGATTATTTGGAAGCAAATCCCAGATGCTCCATCATCTGTAAATATTTGAGTATGCATTCTAAGAGATAAGGACCATTTCTTTTAAAAAATGCTCATTATATCTCAGCCATAAAAAAGGAATGAAATTTTGCCATTTGCAACAGTAATGGATGGGCTTGGAGGGTATTAATGCTAAGTGAAATAAGTCAGACAGAGAAAGACAAATACCATATGATACCACTTACATGGGGAACCTAAAAAACACAACAAACTAGTGAATATAACAACTCACAGATATAAAGAACAAACTAGTGGTTTCAGTTGGGAGAGGGACGGAGGGAGGGGCAATGCAGGGAATGGGAGATTAAGAGATACAAACCATTATGATGAAATAAGTTACAAGGATATACTGCACAACACACGGAACATAGCCAATATTTTATAATAACTATAAATGAAATATAACCTTTAAAAACTGTGAATCACTATATTGTACATCTGTAACCCATATAATATTGTACATTAACTATACTTTAATTGAAAAAAGAAGAGTGCTTTGGCTTTGCTTAACTCTGCATTTCCATATAAATGTTAGTATCAGTTTTTTAATGTATAGAAAAGTATGAAAATTTTTATTGGGATTGCACTAAATCTACAAACAACTTTAGAAAGAACTGTCATTTTTACAATGTCAGGCCTTCTAATCCATGAACATAGGATATCACTCTATTTATCTCAGTCTTTAATTTCTCTCAAAAAATTTTCCCATGGGCTCCTGAATAAACTCATCTGCAAATTTAAAAAAAAGTCATAATAGCACTTTAAAAACTTAATATCTTCAAATGTCCAATAAGTGTTCAAATCTGTAATTGTCTCATAAACATTATTATTTGTTTTGTTATCTTTTGTTTTATTATTTTAGAGATGGTTTGAATCAGGAGCCCCAAATATCCATTTGGCTGCATTTGGTTGAAATATTTTAAAATCTCTTTTATTTAAAAATTCTCTCATCATATTTTTGTTGTTGTTGTTGTAATTTATTTGTTAAAAAAAATTTTTTTGTCCTCTAGCGTCTCTCACAGTTTGGATCTAGCTGACTGTACCCCTGTGATGTCATTGAAGATGCTCCCCTGTCATCTGAATTTTGTAAAAATTACTGCCTAGATCTAGACCAATGCTGTCTAATAAAAATATAATGTGAGCCACAAATACAAATCACATCTGTAATTTAAATTTTTCTACTAGCCACTTTAAAAACTAAAACAAAGGAGATGACATTTATTTTAATCATTTGAGGGGAGGGCACAGCTCAGTGGTAGAGCACATGCTTAGCATGCATGAGGTCCTGGGTTTGATCCCCAGTACTTCCATTTTAAAAAATAAGATAAAATATTTGAATTGTTTAAATTTAATCCAACACATCCAAAATTTACATATTTAAACATGCAATGAATATTAAAAACTTAGCTATTTTACACTCTTTTTTTTTTTAACCAAGTCTTCCAAATCTGGTGTGTTGTTTACATTTAGGGACATGTCAACTTGGAGTGGCCAGTTTTCAAATGCTTGACAGTCACAGGTGACTCATTAGTACTATTTTGGATTTTGTTTATTCTAGAGATTTTTGCAGATTCAAGTGTGATTTTTCGGGAAGGTAATGTCACCGGTGGTGACAGGCACTGCCGGTAAAAGAGACATGACTGTCTCTGTTTTGTGATATGAGCATCAACCAGTATCTTAATGAACGGACGAATGTGTCCACAGAAGCCCTGCCTGGGATTATGAGCCCATTTCTGCATTTCTCGCCAGCCTGTTTTCTCATAAACAAGTTTAAAAAGAAACATTGGAATGCTACTGGAGACAGTTCAGGTTTCTCATTTAACACATCCTGATATTTTCCCCAGGTCACTAAGTACTTCCTTGAAATAGTTTGCAACTTGAAAGTGTGTTGCACTCGATGGCTGTTCCCTAATGTTGGAACATTTAGGTTGTTTCCAGAACGTCAGTCACTGTTACAATAAATCATTAGTTAGGGAAATGATGCAACTGGTCCATTAAGATGTTAAAAGTTGAATCAAATAACCAAGCATGAACATAAAACATAAATGTTCTGCAAGGAAAAAAAAGGAGAATCTTAGCTTTTAATGTGGAAGGATTTTTGGTGCCTTAAAACCTTGAAGACATTTTTTAAAATATTTTATTTTATTTTTATTTATTTATGTTTTAATGGAGATACTGGGGGTTGAATCCAGGACCTCGTGCATGCTAACAGTGCACTGTACCACTGAGCTCACCCATTGCCCCAGGAAGACATTTTTAAAAATTGATAAGATTGCTTTTTCTCACGCACTCATAAAATTTCTGAACAGTAAAAATATTTAAAGCCAAGTCAGAGACAAAGGACAAGCCAAAAAAAAAAGTTTGCAATTCATATCTCAAAGACTCAGTCTGCCTAATAAAGTGCTTCTAGAAATCAATAACAGAACAACAAAAGAATTTCCAAAAAATAGGGCCAAAGAGAAGACACACACACACACAATGGACTATTACTCAGCCATAAAAAAGAATGAAATATGCCATTTGCAGCAACATGGATGGACCTACCGATGATCGTATTGAGTGAAGTAAATCAGACAGAAAAAGACAAATGCCATATGATATCATTTATATGTGGAATCTAAAAAAAGATACAAATTCTATTTATAAACCAAAAACAGACCCATAGACATAGAAAATAAACTATGGGTACCAAAGGGGAAAGGGTGGGGAGGGATAAATTAGGGGTTGGGGATTAACAGACACACATTACTATACATAAAATAGCTAAACAACAAGGACCTACTGTATAGCACAAGGAACTATACTCAATTTCATATAATAACATAGAATGGAAAAGAATCTGAAAAGAGAAAAATATATATATATGTATGTATGTATATAACTGAATAATTTTGCTGTACACCTGAAACTAACATTGTAAGTCAACTACACTTCAATAAAAAAGTTTAAAATAGGGCAAAGGAAATACAAATGACTATTAAGCATCTGAAAAGATAATCTGTTACTAAGACAGGTGAAAATGTAAACTGTGTGGGGTGCCATTTTCCACCGATTGGATTGGTAAAAATCCAGAAATTTAATAAGACAATTTATTGGCAATGCTGAGGGATAATGTGTTCTCATACATTGTGGGTGCCAGTGTCTATTGGCTCAACTCCATGGAGAGCAATTTGGTAAAATTCATCAAAATTGCAAATATATACCCACTTTGAGCCAGTAATTCCACTTGGGGAAATTCATTCTACGGGTATAATTGTGCAGGTAGAAAACGACAGCCTGCAAGGTTATTCATTGCTGTATGGTTTGTAATAGGAAAAGATTAGGGCCAACTCAGCCCCCTAATAGGCATCTGGTTAAACAAATTATAGTACAAACATGAATGGAATACTGTGCAGCTTAATAAAAAATGAGGATGCTTCTATAGGCTGATAAGAGCTCTGAGATCTAAAGATAAGGAGAAAATATTAAAAGCAGCAAGAGAAAAGCAACAAATAACATACATGGTATACAGCAAGGTCCTACTGTAGAGCACAGGGAACTATATTTAATATCTTGTAGTAACCTATGATGAAAAAAGAATATGAAAACGAATATATGTCTGTATATGTATGGCTGAAACATTATGCGCTACACCAGAAACTGATGCAACATTGTAAACTGACTATACTTCAATTAAAAAAAAAATACAAGGGAACTCCCATAGGTTATCAGTGGAGTTTTCAGCAGAAACTCTGCAGGCCAGAAGGGAGTGGCACAATATACTTAGTGATGAAAGGGAAAAACCCACAACCAAAAATACTTGACCTGGGGGAGGGTATAGCTCAGCGGTAGAGGGCTTGCTTGGCATGCATGGGGTCCTGGGTTCAATCCCCAGGACCTCCATCAAACAAACTAACCTAGTTGCCTCCCCCTCCAATAAAAAAATTAAAGATTATTTCATTAATTATTTTTTTAAAAAAGCTTCACAGAGAAGCAAAAGCTATAAGGATTCAGCACCACTAAACCAGCTTTATAACAAACACTAAAGGAACTTCTCTAGGTAGGAAACAAAAGGCAAGAGACAAGAAAATGATGACAAGGATACACAAAACAATCAGATGTAAAATGTGATATCAAAACCCTGACGGGAGGAGAGTACAAATGCAGGGTATCTAAGATACATTTGAAACTAAGAGATCAGCAGCTTAAAACGATCATGTATAAAAAATAAAAATTAAAAAAAAAAAGAAAATCTACTTTTAAAAAAAAGCTCTGGGGAGGAGGGTATAGCTCAAGTGGTAGAAACGTGCATGAGGTCCTGGGTTCAATCCCCAGTACCTCCTCTAAGAATAAATAAAATAAATAACCAAATTATCTCCCTCACCAAAAAAAAAAAAAACCCACAAAAAAAGACTTAAAAAAAAAAAGCTCTGAGATCCGTGTCAAGTGAAAAAAGTTGCAAAACAGTGCATGCGATACACTATCTTCTGTGTAAAGATAGCAGGGAATATTGCTTATATTTGCATAAATAAATGCAAGAATGACTGATAATAAAAAATTGACAGTGATTGTGTGTGTGTATCTGGGCAGATGGGGGACAGGCACACTAGGGAGATTGAAATTAAATTTTTAAGTTAAAATAAATTTCTCCCAGAGAAATGAAAGCATTATCCCATCAAAACCTTGTATGTGAATGGCCACAGTAGCTTTATTTGCAACAAACAAAGACTGGAAACAACCTAAATGTCTTTCAACAGATGAATGGATACAGAAATGGGTATGTCTGGAGAAAACTCTAATTCGAAAAAACACATTCACACCAATGCTCATAGCAGCACTATTTACAATAGCCAAAACACGGAAACAACCTAAATGTCCATCAACAGATGACTGGATAAAGATGTGGCATATATACACAATGGAATATTACTCAGCCACAAACAAAGAATGAAATAATGCCATTTGCAGCAACATGGATGGACCTAGAGACCATCATACTAAGTGAAGTAAGCCAGACAGAGAAAGACAAATATCATATGATATCACTTATATGTGGAATCTAAATAAAGAGATACAAGTTTTATTTACAAACCAAAAATAGACTCACGAACATAGAAAACAAACAGTGGTTACCAGAGGGAAATGGGGGGAAGGATGGATTAGGAGTTTGGGATTAACAGATACACACTGCAATATATAAAACAGGTAAACAACAAGGGCCTACTGTATAGCACAGGGAACTATATTCAGCTTCTTGTAATGTGCTGTAAGTGGAAAAGAAAATGAAAAAAAGTATGTATGTGCATAACTGAATTGTTTTGCTGTACACCTGAAACTAACACTGTAAATCAACTACACTTCAATAAAAAAATAAGAATTAAGTGGGGAGGGTATAGCTCAAGTGGTAAAGTGCATGCTTAGCATGCAGTTAAGTCCTGGGTTCAATCCCCAGTACCTCCATTAAAAAAAATTTTTTTAATAAATAAACTTAATTACCTCCCCCAGCAAAAAACACTTAAAAAAATAACTAAATAAATAAATATACTATTGATACACACTCCAACAGAGATGAATCTCAAAATAATTATGCTGAGTGAAAAAAGCAGACAAAAAGAAAAGGAGTACATTCTATGTGATTCCATTTACATAAAATTCTAGAAACTGCAAACTCATCTGCAGTGACAGAAAGCAAGGCACGCTTACATGGGAAAGGTGGGAGGAGCCAGTGGGAGAGGTTCCTAAGAGGCACAGGGAGCCTTGGGGTGTGATAGACAGTTCCATTACCTTGATTATGGTGAAAGTTTCACAGGTGTATGCATATGTCAAAGTTGATTAGATTGTGTACCTGAACTTTGTGCAGATTATGGTACTTCAATTATACTCCAATAGGCTGCTAAAATTTTTTTCCCCACCATTTTTTTATGAGTCATCCTGGGCTGCTATAATGAAATACCATAGCCGGAGTGGCTTAAACCACGGAAATATATTTCTCATGGTTCTGGGAAGTCCAAGACCAAAGTACTCGTAGATTCAATTCCCAGGGTGAACTCTCTTCCTGGTTTGCACATGGCCACCTTGTTGCTGTGTCCTCACACGGTGGTGTGAGAGAGAAAGCTCTCTCCCATGTCTCTTTTTATAGGAGCATCAATCCCATCATGGGGACCCCACCCTCATGACCTAATCACCTCCCAAAAGCCCCATCTCCAAATACCATCATATTAGGGGGTAGGGCTTCAATATGTGGATTTTAGGGGAACACATTCAGTCCATAACAATTTTTAAAAGGAAAATGTTTAAGATAAAAAAACCATGTTCTACTGTAACAGTATATTGAGCTATATTCAATACCTTGTAATGACCTATAATGAAAAAGATGAAAACACATATATATGTATAAATGAATCACTATGCTATACACCAGAAATTAATGCAACATTGTAAATCAATTATTCTTCAATTTAAAAAATTAAATGAAAAAGAAATCACTCGTAGTCCCACGAAGGAAAAAAAAGCAAAATGTTCAGACATACAAGAAAAACCTCAAAAGTGATAATGAGTAAACCTGGATAAACATTCTTACACAAAGTTTTATGTGGACACACTATTAGGGAAGGGAGACTTCTTGAGGTTTTTTGACTTATGGTTTTGGCACAGTGCAAATGCACTGCCCAATCAAAACTACAATGAGGTGTCACCTCACACCAGTCAGAATGACCATCATTTAAAAGTATACAAACAATAAATGCAGGAGGGGGTGTGGAGGAAAGGAAACCCTCCTACATTGCTGATGGGAATGTAGTTTAGTGCAGCCATTGTGGAGAACAGTATGGAGATTCTTCAAAAAACTACAAATAGAGTTACCATATGATCCAGCAATTCTACCCCTGGGCATATATCCAGAGGGGACTCTTAATTTGAAAAGATACATGCACCCCAATGTTCACAGCAGCAGTATTTACAACAACCAAGACACAGAAGTAACCAAAATGTCCATCAAAAGATGACTGGATAAGTAAGTTGCAGTATATATACACAATGGAATAGTACTCAGCCATAGAAAGAATAAAATAGTGCCATTTGCAGTAACATGGATGGACCTGGAGATCGTCATTCTCAGTGAAGAAAGCCAGTAAGAGAAAGAAAAAAAACATGATATCATTCATGTGCGGAATCTAAAAAAATGAAAAAGAAGACGCTAATGATCTCATCTACAAAACAGAAACAGACTAGCAGACACAGTAAACAATCTTATGGTTACTGGGGGAAAAGTGGGTAGGAAGGGATAAATTTGGGAGTTTGAGATTTGCAAATATTAACTACTATATGTAAAAATACATTTTAAAAAATGAACTTCTGTATAACACAGTTAACTATATTCAATATCTTGTAATAACTTAATGAAAAAGAATATGAAAACGAATATATGTATATATATATGACTGGGACATTATGCTGTACAGCCAAAATTGACACCTTGTAACTAACTATACTTCAATTTAAAAAAAGGGGTGGGAGGGTATAGCTCAAGTGGTAGAGCACATGCTTAGCACGTACGAGGTTCTGAGTTCAATCCCTAGTACCTCCTGTAAGAATAAATAAATACTAAATAAACCTAATTATAACCCCCACAGGAAAAAAAAAAACCTGTAACTTACCCAAAAAAGAAAATTTTTTTAAAATTCAGTGGTTTGCAACTAGAGAGAATTAGGTTCAAATCTTGGCTTTTCCAAGCTGTGTGACAATGGCCAATGTCTGAACATCTCAGAACCTCTGTTTGCCCATCAGTCCAAAAGAGAAAGGAGTGCTTTCCTTTGCAGAGCTGATTTGAGGGGGACAGAAGATGGACTCTGCACGTGCCCGATGGGGTACAGGTGAATGCTAAATTAAGGAGCACTGTTCTGGTTATTATTCTCTCCTGAGTGAATTCAGGGCTGTTTGTCCTGGGGAACAAAGGCTGCAGGTTCACACACACGCAGGATCCCAGGCTAGGAAGAGCTGGGGAGATCATCTTGGGCAGAGGCCACTCCATTCCCTTCTGGAGCCCCAGCCCAGAATCTGAGTCATCCTTTCGGCCCTGAGCCTCTGAGGCTCCTGCCCTAAAGCTGACCTTTTCTAGAGACCTGAAAGTGACTAGAGGCTGACAGGAAAAAGCTTGGGTAGTGGCCGGGGGTGGTGAGGGCCGTTCCCTGACCAGAGGCTCAGCAGCCTCTCTTGGGGTGTCCACATTAATAGCCCCCAAATCCCTCTGGGATTGTCTGGGAAGAATCGGGCACAGGTCCCAGGCGATGGTGAGTTTTTCGTGCTCTTCCCCAATCTGGGTCACCAGTTCCCTACCCTGTTTGTCTGGATAGTCTTACTATCCCTCAGCCTCGGGGGCCCTGCCCAGAAAGCCTTACTGGAATTGGTCCCTTCTCTGGCCTTTTTAGGTTCCTGTGTTTCCCCCATTATAGCAGTGACCATCCAGTATTAAAGGTAAGCGGTGAAAATAATCACAATTAGGTCAAAAGGTACAAACTTACAGTTAAAAAAAAATAACTAAGTCCTAGGAATGTAACATAGAGAACAGCGACCACAGTTAATAATATGGTATTACATATTTGAAAGTTGCTCAGAGAATAAATTTTGAGGGAGGGTATAGCTCAGTGGTAGACAGTATGCTTAGCATGCATGAGGTCCTAGGTTCAATCCCCAGTATCTCTATTTAAAAAATTAAGTAAATAAATAAATCTAATCTCTCTTCCCCTCCAAAAAGAAAGTAAATCTTAAAAGCTCTCATCATTAGCAAAAAAATTCTGTAACTCTGTATCGTGATGGATGTTAACTCGACTTATTGTGGTTATCACTTGGCTATATATACATATATATATATAAAATGAATCATTACAATGTACCCCTGAAACTAATATCATGTTATATGTCAAGTGTATCTCAGGGAAAGAATAAATATCAAAAATCACAATTAACAGTAATAATTTGGGGCAAACACCCATCACGTGCCTCCCAATACCCTGAAGGGAGGATACAATATCACTGCCAAAAACTGCATCATCAGAAAGGAGCATCAGACAAAGGAAAAGTGCCAAATGTTCTCCCTAATGTGTGCACTTCAAATATTCTCTCTAAAGTGTGCACTTCAAAAATGTCAATGGTGGGGGGAGGGTATAGCGCAAGTGGTAGAGCACATGCTTAGCATGCACGAGGTCCTGGGTTCAATCCCCAGTACCTCCTCTAAAAAAAAATAGACTAGTAAACCTAATCATCTCCCCCCTAAAAATAAATAAATGACAATAAAGAAAACAAAAATTAAAAAATGTCAATGTTGCAAAGGACAAAGGATTGAGGAACTAGTCCTCAATTAACGGAGACTAAAGAGACACAAAACGAAAGACACTGTGTGACCCTGGATGGGACCTCAGAGGGAAAATAGAGCTGCAAAGGTCACAAGGGGCATGATTGGTGAAATTGGAATTTGGACTGCTGATTAGATAAAGCATCTTGTCAGGGTCAAACTCCCTTAAGTTGCTAACTGTGCTACAGTTATGTAAGTGAGTGTCCTTGTTCGTAGTCAAAGGCACTAATCGTGTCTGCAACATACCCTCAAATGGTTCAAAAAAAACCTGTGTGTGTGTATTATCTTTTTTCTATGTGAGTTTTATATATATGTACATATACACACATATGTGTGTGTTATATACATGCATGCATATAATAGATATGTATGCATATTATATGTATATATGTGTCTCCCTGTATATAAATGTGGCTTTCTTCATATATAGAGAGAATGAATAGATAGATAGATACATAGATACACAGATACATACATAGAACTATATATGGATATACATGATATATATGAATATATATTTTTCTTTCTGTATGTGAGAGAGGATAATGAGGGAAAAGAACTGCTCACCTGAGTCCACTGGATATGGTTTTGAGCCACTAAGTTTGGGGAATGTTTGTTACACAGCAATGGAAAAACTGATACACTAACCCCTGTGAAATAGTAAAATATGTTCTAACCTCCCACTTCCCTAAATAGACCTTCAAAACAATACGGAAGACCAGGTTCAAATTTACTATTTCTTTTTTGTTTTACCAAGATTTGTTTTTTAGGTTAGATTTTTTAAAATTGTGGTAAAATACACATAACAGAAAATGGACAATTATAACGATGTTGAAGTATACAATTCAGTGCCATTAAGTGCACACACAATGTTATACAATTTCTACCTAATTCCAGAACTTTTTCACCACCCCAAGTGGAAACTCAGTGGTCTAGAAGGGAGTCTGTGGGCTCCAGTAAATACATCCATTGCTCTCACAACTCCTTGCCTGGTGGAGGGGTTCACCCTATGGAGTGCAGTGCCAAAACAGAGGCCCCACTTAACCTGATCTGAGACTGGCAACAGGAAAACACCAGCCCAAAGGCAGTGACCAGAGGCTTCAGGGATCTGCACAAGACAGAGCATGGAAGGGACTGTGTCACACAACAGTGATGGGGTGGGAGGGCTTGCCTTGGCCAAAAGGGGGGAGCAGTTCTCCTCAGCTCTAGCCTATTGCAAACAAACAGGACTGTAGGCCACTCCTGCTGGACCTTCTAATTCTGCAAAAGAAGCCAAAATTCTAGATTTTCATTAGAAACCTCCTGATGTTCAAATTTCCGGGCAGACCAAACCAAGCATATCTTCAGGTGGGGTTTCACCAGTGGGGCCAGTGTAGGATCGTGCAGGTCTGTGCCTAAAACATAGGTGAGGGAAGGGGTGGGTGGGAGAAGACAGCTGGCAGAGGCGGCTTGGCTTCTATGCAAATTTGAGGACAGGAATGTGACTCATGGGAGCATTAGCTGCACTCAACGTCAAATCCTGGCAGAATTCAAAATTGAACGTTGTTGGGCAGGTTTAAGCTCAACAGTCGTCCTAGTCTTCCCGGGAAACTTTATTCTCCCACACCTCCTCTCTCAGACCATGTGACCTCCCTGTGCCTCAGTTTCTCCTTCTTTAAAGTAGAGATTAAAACAGTATTGTGCCAGCAAAGCAAACTATAAATAAAACCAAAAGACAACATATAGAATAGGAGAAAATATTTGCAAACAATGTGATGGAAAAGCTTAATTTCCAGAATATACAAACAGCTCACACAACTCAATAACAAAAAAAAACCAAAGAACCCAATTGAAACAAATGGGCAGAAGACCTAAACAGACATTTCTCCAATGAAAATATACAGATGGCCAATAGGCACGTGAAAAGATGGTCAAAACGCTAATTATCAGAAAATGCAAATCAAAACTACAATGAGGTATCACCTCACACCAGTCAGAATGGCCATCATTTAAAAGTCCACAAATGATAAATGTTGAAGCGGGTGTGGAGAAAAGGGAACCTTCCTACACTGTTGGTGGGAATGTAATTTGGTGCAGCCACTATGGAAAACAGTATAGAGATTCCTCAAAAAATTACAAATAGACATCATATCCAGCCCACACCCTCAGCCCTTGGATGCAAAAACAAAAGGCTGTCCTGCCCCTGAGGCCCCTAGATTAGGCATTCAGAGATTTTTACTCCCTGATAGGCAGAGTCAACGCCTCTACTCAGCCTGGTAGCAGTTTCAGAAGAGGGACCTTCGCCCCTCTGCAACCCCATAAGATTATGGGAGTAAAACCTCTGAGAGGGGAATAGACAGGATGGAAGTGGGCAGGGCACAGCCATTCAAGGAATGCCACAGCAATACATCAAAATGGTGAAATACTAAACCCCCAGTAGGCCTTGAGTCTCAGGATGATGAGAGATTTAACTTCTAGTAGACTTTGAGCTTCATTATTCTCCCATTGTAATATATTAACACAGTGAATAACATGCCCACAGGCACCATGGCAGTCCCAAGGCTAGCCACAAAAGGTCAAAGAGTGGGAAATGGCCAACTTCCTGGGAATCCCAGCCCCTTCCCCATAGACTGGTCCTTCTTCTTATTAGCATATGAAGCCACCAAGCCCATAAAAACCAGCAACAGTGCACCTCGTGGTCGCCCCTCTCTCTCCCTCTTCGGAGACGGCCTGCACTCTGTCTATGGAGTGTGTACCTACTTCTTTTTTTTTTTTTTTTTACCTACTTCTAATCTGAGCACCCAACCCCCACACCTCATGGCCTTTCTCTTGCCTTTCAATATATCTCTGTGAATAAATCTACCTTCACTCAAAAAACAAAACAAAACAAAACAAACAGACATCATATGATCCAGCAATCCTACTCCTGGGCATATATCCAGAGGGAACTCTAATTTGAAAAGATATATGCACCTCAATGTTCATAGCAGTAGTATTTACAATGGCCAAGACATGGAAACAACCTAAATGTCCATCGACAGATGGATAAAGAAGATGTGGTATACGTATTGTCAATGGAATACTACTCAGCCATAAAGAAGAATGAAATAATGCCATTTGCTGCAACATGGATGGACCTAGATATTATCATAGTAAGTGATGAAAGCTGGAAAGAGAAAGACAAATACCCTATGATATCACTTATATGTGGAATCTTTAAAAATGACACAAATGAACTTATTTACAAAACAGAAACAGACTCACAAACATAGAAAACAAATTTATGGTTACCATGGGGAAAGGGAGGGAGGGACAAATTAGGAGTTTCGGATTTGCAGATACAAACTACTATATATAAAACAGATAATTAACAAGGTCCTACTGTATAGAATGGGGAACTATATTCAATAACTTGTGGTAACCTATAGTGAAAAAGAATATATATGTGTGTGTAGTGTGTGTGTGTGTGTGTGTAACTGAATCACTATGCTGTACATCAGACTAACACAACATTGTAAATCGACTATACGTAATTAAAAAACAAAACAAAAAAACAGTAGTGTGCCGACCTCATAGGATATAATAAGTGAATGTACACGTGTGAAATACTTAAAATAATGCCAGACACAGGGTGGGCATTATTTAAGTGTTAGCTATTGTATTAGCTGTATAACGAGTAGCTTAAAACAACAATTCACATTTATTATTTCATAGTTTCTATGGGTCAGGAGCTTGGGAGCGGCTTAGCTGGGTGAGCTCGGAGTCTCATGAGGCTGCGAACAGATGCCAGCTGGGGTTACATCATCTGAAAGCTTGACTGGGGCTGGAGGATCTGCTTCTACAATCGCTCCCTTGTGTGGCTGACAAGCTGATGTTGGTTGCTGGGTGGATCTCTCCAAAGGGCTGCTTGAGTGTCCTCACAGCATGGAAGCTGGCTTCTCACTCAAAGTGAGCTAATCAAGAAAAAGGCAGAAGCCACATTTTTTTTATGGCCTAACCTCAGAAGTCACACCCACCACCATTTCAACAACATCCTCTCAGTTACATGATGGAGAGGAGCTATAAAAGGGCGTGAAGATCAGGAGGCAGGATCGCAGGGCCATGATGGATAAAGGAGGTATAGCATGGCTGCTAAGAATGCAGCTCTGAGTCAGGGCAGCCTGGCCTCAAACCCTAGCTCTCTCTAGATAACTGTGAGAACTTGGACAAGGACTTAACCTCTCTTTCACTGTGTTCTCATCTATAAAATAGAATAACAGTACCTACTTCATTTGGGGTTGTAACTGGGATTAAGTGAATATATAATCCCTTTAGAACAATCCCTGGCATATGTTAAGTGCAGAGGAGGTGTTCACTGCTATTTTTATTATGAATTCCTCCTGTACAACCCATCAGAAGCCCAGTGCTTGAAGACTAGTAGAGAAGTCTAGGGCCTCCGGTAACCTAGGTCCTAGAGATACAGATGGAAAATCACTGTTCATGAGACTGTGTCCTGCTCCAGACTGAAATCTCCCTAAGGCAGGGAGTTTATTCAATTGCCCACAGACAGGTTAAAATTAAAAAAAAAAAAAAGTCAGTTTCACTGCGTCCCTTTCTGATGAGATTCCAGCCCAGGTGTCACCTTTCCAATGCCATTTGCTTTGACCAGAATAGCCTACATTTGGAGAGGGGGAAGTGTCTTGCCCACTATTATGAAATGTGAATCCAACACAGTAATCAGTACATAGCAGGTACTCAAGAAACAATTGATCAGGGTGATATGTCATTGCTGGGTGAGAAGGTACATTGCACAGAACAGTTTTTAGGATGTAATGCAGGGCCACCACCAGGCCCCTGGACAAACTCTTTTGTGACTTGTTTACTACAGGTGCCTCTAAGACACCTGCCTTTGGTGTGTTTTATGCCCTCTGAAACATGGCATGGAGGTAGAAGCCCCTGAACAGTGAATCATGAAAAGACCACGAAGTTGGGAAAGTGATAATTTTTCTTAGCGCAAGAAGCTAGAGAGAGGGACACAGTACTCTGGGACAGCTGTGTCCCCTACTCAGTAGGAAGCCAGGGGCTGGGGGCTGAACAGGCTGGCTGCCAGGGCAGATGGTGGCTATCTGGATCCACCCCTTGCCAAGATTTTCTCCCTGCCCTTCTCATCTGCCTGTCACTGCTGCTGGGATCTGCCATTCTGGCATCCGGCCCAGCCAAGGGTATGAGTGGTGACCTGCACGTCAGCCCTGGGGCTCCCAGTTTCAGATTCCAGAGGCTAAGCTGGCTCGGAGCCCTGCCGAGTCAACTCTGTTCTTCTGTCTGTGCTCTGAGTCAACATCTCCCAGGTTCTCCCTGGCAGGCCGGTTTTCTATGCCAGCCCCGATTTTCTGACGAGGTATAGGGAAGTTGGTGGGGACAGAGGGGGAGGACTTTCGTGAACGTTGGTTTAATAAATGCTTAGCCTTGGAATGAACGTGGTCCACATCACAGCCTCACTCATTTCCTCTTCTGTCCCAACTCGGTTCCTACCCAGGGCTCAAAGTCTTGGGGTCTCTCCACCAGCCTGGGAACTCCATGTAGGAGCAAAGGACTGTTTGTTGAATGACTGAATGAAGGAGGAGGGGCAGACCTTCCTCCCGTGCATCCCTTCTTTCTGTTCTGAGGTTCTCGCTTTGATTCAGGCAGACTCAGACACTGAGGACCCTGAGGGTAGAGAGTGGGCAGTGGTGAGAGAGGCCGAAGCTGGAGACTGAAAAAAACAGACCTGGGCCCTGCCAACCAGGGCACTAAGTTGTTGGGAGTGGGATGAGGGACGTTAAAAAATCTGCAGTGACGAAGCCATAAGCAGGGAAGCGTGGGAGCCGGGAGATGTCTCCCCGGGGGTCAAGCCTGGTCTTGAGAGGCTCTCCCGAAAGCCTCTCGGAGGCGGGGTGTTTGAGGCGCCCTAGATTTCCCGTCCCGGTCTGTTGGACTCAGCGCACCAGGGCCCTTTCTTTTTCGTCTCTCTTACCCAGCTTTTGACTTGGGAAGGGGGTCAAGAATGCAGCCCGCCTTTTCCCCACTGAGACCGGCGGGGGCGGCTGGGGTTCTTGGGATTCCGGCGCTTGGAAGGGCACCACGGGATGGGGAGAATCACGTCTCCCATGGTCCTCAGAAAAGGCACGGAGAAGGCACGTCAAGACCTGGTGCGAGGAGCCAGAGTTTTGCAACCCAGGGCGCCCTCTACTACCATAATTACCCGGCCTCCAGCGCACGGAACCCCGCCCCGGCAACTCACCACGCCCCGCCTCCCGGACTGCTCCTCCCACTCCCGCATGGGCTTATTTATAATAGAGCGTCGCAGCGGATAGGCAAGCCCAGGGCTAGCGGCTGTGATTCGAGTCTGTCCTGTGGCTTCTGCACCCAAGCGAGTCTGCGCCAGGGACCCCCGTCTCCAGCCCTCGCATCTTGAACCCCGAGTCCCCCTTGCGCCCCCTCGCCCAGGGTCCCCGAATCCCCGCGTCCCGGGGCCCAGACCACCCGGAAGGATGCGCGGTGCGCCGACGGCCGGAGCAGCCCTGGTGCTGTGCGCCGCCACCGCCGGGCTGCTGAGCGCTCAGGGCCGCCCGGAGCCGCCCGAGCAGCCGCGCTTCGCGTCCTGGGACGAGGTGAATGTGCTGGCGCACGGACTCCTGCAGCTCGGCCACGGGCTGCGCGAGCACGTGGAGCACACCCGTGGGCAGCTGGGAGCGCTGGAGCGGCGTCTGAGCGCGTGCGGGGCCTCCTGCAAGGAGCCCGAGGGGGCCCCCGCGCCTCCGCTCGTCCGGGCGAGTCTGGTCCCTCCCGGCGGCGACGTCGGCCCCGAGACCCTCCGCAGCTTGCAGGTACTTACGCTCCTACTGCTCCGGAAGGGAGTGGAAATGGTTGGGGCGGGATTGGGGGGCTCATCCCGGGCTTCCTGGGCTCTCCTGTCTCGCTCAAAGGATGTAGAGTTGTAAAGACAGACGGGATGGAGAACTTGGTCGCAAAAGGCTGGATTTTCACCAGGGTTTTCACACTCTCCTCAGACTCAGCTCAAGACTCAGAACAGCAGAATCCAGCAACTCTTCCAGAAGGTGGCCCAGCAGCAGCGGCACCTTGAGAAGCAACACCTGAAAATTCAGAATTTGCAGAGCCAGGTGCCCAATGATTGCCCCAAGTCGGGAGGGAAGTTGAAGTTGGACCTGTGGGTCCAGACGCGGAGCCAGGCAGGTCGAGCAGCTTGAACCAGCCAGACCTGACACTCTCCTCCCGTCCTGTCTCAGGTGGGCCACCTGGCCCCTAGGCACCTGGGCCACGGGGTGGCCAAGCCTTCCAGGAGGAAGAGGCTACGCAAGATGGCCCAGCTTGTTGGACCAGCTCGTAATATCAGCCACCTGCACAGTGAGTATCCAGCCCTTTGCTGTTCTCTGACAATCCCACCCCCTCACCCCCAAATAAACCCAACACACACACTAAGCATTCTTTCCCTCTTCCTTGTCAGATCCACCTTACTGAGAAGCAGAGAGGCCCTGGCCCTGGGTCCCTGTGGTCTCACGGGTCTCTGGTGAAGGGATGACTGTGGCACCTCCCTCTTAGGCCCTGACCCTCCCCTGCTGGGCCACTTCACTTGTCTTCCCAGCAAGCCAGTGGGCTTTCCCCAAAGCTTTGCTGGCCACTAACTGGAGCAGAGGGTGGGAAAGAATGTCCAAGAGGGACTTAAGCTGCTCTGGGGGTGTGGAGAAGGGGGTAGTACATTTCAGGGACATCCTTCTGGAGGTTGGAACCTTCCAGGAAAGTAGGATGGTGGACAAGAGTGTCCCAGCTAGTGAAGCTGGAAATTGAGTGAAGGGAGAATAGCTCTCTGATGAGAAGGGAGGTTCTGATGTTTGGGCCCTCCATGATCTTAGAGTGTGGATCTTGGGGGCGGGTAGGGCAGGGAACCCCCATCTCCCTGGCCAGATACAGCTCTCTTACAAATCCAGGGCTCCTGACACACACACCTGGTCCCTCACCTTTCTTTTGGCCCCGAAGTCCAGGCTCACCCCTTCCCTCCCCCCCTTTACTGTGTATAGCACCCCAGATCTCCAACCTAGCATGTCTGTGTGTTTCTGACACAGGCTCCCAGCTTCCAATGGCTCTGTCCCACACCAAGTTCACTGCTCCAGACCTGGCTGGCTTGCATATGGTCCTCCTACCCCATCACCCGGCCTGGCATCTGTGGTGGTCTGCAGACTACCACAGGTGAAAGTTCAGACCCCCTCTTCACACCTTCAGGCTGGTTGCTGGCTTCTGGCCCTCTTGTCTTGAGGGCTCCTCAACCTCCCCCTGCCACCCTTCTCCCTCACCTCCCACCCAGGTAGGGGTCCTTTACACCCTCCCACACCAGAGTTCTGGGATGGAGGGGGGGGCTTCTGGACGGGGCCAGCGGGCCTAGGCCAGGCTGGGGAATGTGGTGGGGGAGGGGATGGCCCCGTGGAGGTTTGGGGACTCCAGGCTCAGCCCTGCCAAATAGGGAAAAGTTCAGAGCGGAGGAGACAAACAGCTGGTGCTAATAGAAGCCACACTGGTGGTTTGGCAGGCTGCCTGCTGTGATTGGAAGAGAGGAAAGTAGGGGAAAGGGGAGCTGCCCCGGGCCGGAAAATGTCTCCCCACCCCCACAGCGAGGATACACTCACCCCGTGACTGGAGGCTTCCCCTCCCTCTGGCAACCTTTTCCCTACTTTCCCCGCTAGCGGCTAGCGAGTGGGCTGAGACTTCCTGCGTCTCCAGATGTATCTGTCCCTCTTTCTCTATTCCCTCCCTCCCTCCTTCACCCCTCCAACCTTCCTCCTCTCCTTCTGATACCTGCGACCCCAGGCAGGGTCTCTGGGGTACCCCCAGCTCCATCCAGGCCTGATCCACATCACCCCTGAACAAAGCAGAGCTTAGCTCTGTCCGCCTGCCCCTTCTGGTCCAGCTCCTTCAGTCACTCATTCATCTTTATTAAATACCTGCTGTGGGCTAGGATCAGCCTGGGCATGACTACCAGATGGTAGGCGAAGAGCCACTCCATGTTCTTAGACCTCATGGACTTCATTCAGTGTGGGGAGTTGGAGAGAGACCACCAGATGACCCTACTTTTGGAGAGTGGGAAGATCTCAGTGCCCCTAGCCAGGTCTGGGGGTCAGGGACATCATCCCTTCCATAAGCTGGAAACTTTAGTGAGAGGCAGAGAAAGGAAGAAAGGAAGAGGGTCCCAGACAGAATGCTAGCATGTGCAAAGTCCCTGTGGCAGGAGGGTATGTGGCCAGAAGGTGGGCCTGCAGTACAGGGGGGAGGGAGGATGCGTGCGATGGCTGCTCCTGGGGTGCCTTGTAGACCATGTTGAGGAAGGCTGTGGAGAGCCATGGAAGACTTTAGGCAAGTGGTGGGGGGCTCATGAGCTCAGGATTGCCCCCTTCTGTCCCTGTTACCCACTGTCCAGCCTCCAGACACGCCCATTTCCTAAGACCCTCTCTGCTCTCTGCTTCAATCCCCCTGCCTTTGTCTACCTCACAGGACTGCCCAGGGACTGTCAGGAGCTGTTCGAAGAGGGAGAGAGGCAAAGTGGACTGTTCCAGATCCAGCCCCAGGGGTCTCCCCCATTCCTGGTTAACTGCAATATGACCTCAGGTAGGGATGTGCTGGCCCCCTAAGGGTTTCAAATATCCTGGACCCCATTGTCTTTCTGTCAGATGCACCCCACCCCCTCCCTCTCTCCCTCCCTCCTCCCCTGCTGGGTCTTTGAGACAAAGATCTAGGCAGGTCCCTGACTGCTGTCCAGCCCACAGTTTCTTCCTCTGACCACCCTCCTCCAATCCTGCCGGGACCGATGAGAAGGACATTGCCCTCTCTTGGTTTGGAGGCAGTTTGGAGTTTGGGATCCAGATAGGGGAGTTGGGGTCCCTGGTAAGAAGAATTCTCGGGGTGACTTTGCATCTTTCTGGGCAGATGGAGGTTGGACCGTAATTCAGAGGCGCCAGGATGGCTCTGTGGACTTTAACCAGCCCTGGGCAGCCTACAAGGATGGCTTTGGAGACCCCCAAGGTGGGTGTTTCCAGCAGGCCAGATGCACAGGGGGAGGAGGAGCCCTGGAGGTGGGCCCGTCTCACGCATTGGCCCCTCCTGCTGCAGGTGAATTCTGGCTGGGCCTGGAGAAGGTGCACCGCATCATGGGGGACCGGGGCAGCCGCCTGTCTGTGCAGCTGCAGGACTGGGAAGGCAATGCTCAGTCACTGCAGTTCCCTGTCCACCTGGGTGGTGAGGACACAGCCTACAGCCTGCAGCTCACAGAGCCTGTTGCCAGCAAATTGGGGGCCACCACCATCACGCCCAGCGGCCTCTCCCTGCCCTTCTCTACTTGGGACCAGGACCACGACCTCCGCCATGACAAGAACTGCGCAAAGAGCCTCTCTGGTGAGCAGGCTCTGTCCTTCCCTAGCCTGCCCTTTGCCACACGGCCAAGGCATCCCCTCCCTTCCCGTCTGTATCCTTGCCCTGCCTTCAAGCCCAATTCCATCTGCTCCCTCCTTGCTGTCTTACTTGCTCTGTGTCCTTGGGTAACTGACTTCATGTCTCCCCTCCTCAGTTCCTCCATCTTTAAAATGGGTGTAACCGGAGTGCCTACTCCATGGGATTGTTATGAAATTCAATGAGACGACATTTGTGGGCTGGTGGCCAGCCTGTGGCAGAGCCGCTAAGACAAAGCCCATCTTGTTCGGATGAAATTGGAGGCATATGAAACTGCCTTTCTAGGGGTCAGAGAAGGATGGGATACTGGTTAATTTCACATGGTTGTGAAACAGATGACAATCCTAGGAAGGTTTTAATGAACGTTTGCCACGTGCCGAGTGCAGAGAAGTCACTTGCCAGGGCCACTCATGTAAAAGCTGTGGTTACCAGGAAGGGGGGATGCTCACAGCCCCTAAGTTTTCTTTGTCACATGAGGTTCCTCAGAACACAGTTTGACAACCACTGCCAAAATCCTCCCATCTCAAGCGCATGAAGTCCAGCGCCCGGCCTCATCCCCATCCCAGCCCCAGTGGAGGCCTGAGGACCCAGGCCTGACTGTTCCTTTTCTTCTGACCCCGGCAGGTGGCTGGTGGTTCGGCACCTGCAGCCACTCCAACCTTAACGGCCAGTACTTCCACTCCATCCCACGGCAGCGGCAGCAGCGTAAGAAGGGAATCTTCTGGAAGACCTGGCGAGGCCGCTACTATCCGCTGCAGGCCACCACCATGCTGATCCAGCCCACAGTGGCTGAAGCAGCCTCCTAGCCTCCTCCCTGGGGCCTGGTCCCAGGTTCCTAGAGGACTGTGACTCTGACTCTAGTCACTCCTGCCCAGGCAGGCGCCCCCGGCTGGGGCCATCTGGAGCCTCGTGGACAGAGAAGATGCCCGAGACTGGAGAGGCCCCCTTTCCGAGTTGGGGGACTGCAGGAAGTACCCCTGGGAAGGACAGAGCTGCAGGGCTACGGAGCACAGGGCCCTGAAACTGGGGGATTGAGGGGCGTGGAGGCCTGATTCTTTGCCCACCTGAGGAGTAGGGGATGCAAAGGGACCACCCAGGGGTAGCCAGGCCGGCCCTCGATGGCGGATTCAGTCACATTGACTGGCTAGGGGACCAGGGCTCCCCTAAGTGCTGAGTGCCCTCATGGTGCTGTGGCGTGTGGGTGCTGTGGGCGAGTCGGTGCCAACAGTTGTCTGGGCGGAGCCCGCAGAATTCTTGGAATAAAAGCAACCTCAGAACATTTTGTTCTGTTTTGTCCTTCCGTGTGTTTTAGAAAGTGGACAGTTTTCAAAGTCCATATAAATACATTCCCAGGGTGGAGGGAGAACACCCCCAGGTCTCTTTGAGAACAACGCCGGTTCTCCCCACCACCTCCGACAACTGATTTCAATTTCCTTCACTTATTAGTCCATGGATCTCATTTTTATTTTCAAAGTTACAAAACAAAACTCCCACTCAGTCTTTCTGGAAGCAAGTACTAGAGAAAATGAGAAGCTCTTCCTGTGCCTAGTTACACATATGAATCACGATGAACTTTTTACCATCCCTCCATTTGATAGAAACATGATGTGAATTGCATATTTAATTTTATGTAGGAGTCACATCTTTTAAAAAAGCAAAAAGACGGGGAGAGTATAGCTCAGTGGTAGAGCATGTGCTTAGCATGCACAAGGTCCTAGTTTCACTCCCCAGTATCTCCATTAAAAAATAAATAAGCAAACCTAATTACCTCCCCTTGAAAAAACAAACAAACAAATGCACCTGGAACTTTTTAAAAATTAAAAAAAAAAAAGCAAAAAGTGGGTAAGGTAATAGCTTAGTGGTAGAGTGCATGCTTAGCATACAAGGGGTCCTAGGTTCAACCCCCAATACCTCCATTAAACAAAAAAAAGGATAGCAAGAAAAAGAAAACAAAAACAAAAAAAGTTTAAAAAGAAACAAAAAATTAAAAAAACAGGTGAAGCGAATTAAAAATATATTCAAATGAACACAATATATCCAAAATATTACCATTTCAAAATGTGATCAATGTAAGTTATCGATAATAGATTTGACACAGCTTTTACAAAAGTCTTATTATTCTGAGTCTTGGGAATCCAGTGTAGATTTCACTTATGACGCATCTCAATTTGGAGCAGCCATGTTTAAGGGCTCAGTAGCCACAGTGGCCAATGGCCACCATATTGGACAATGGAGCTCTAGTGTGTTACATTCATGCAGTGTTTTGGGTAAATTCTTCCCATTTTGGGCCAAGTCCGCATAAGTTTTCCTTTAAATTGGCTTTTTACTATATATATATATATATATGTGTGTGTATATACATTCAGCTAATATTTCTTGAGCACCTATTACAGACCAAGCCCTGTACGAAGTGCTTGGGATACTCTAGGGAACAGAAAGACCCCTCCCTGCACCAAGCTTACCTTCAGAGCCCCTCCCATTACAGATAAGGTGACCAACAATTGATGGTCCAAACTGAGACACTGTTGAGAGCGTCTGGGGTGTGCTGTTAATAATTAAGCCTGACAACAGACGTCAAGTAGCTCATTCCCAGGCATCTGGGGACGTACTGACCCAGTTTTTAAAAATATAAACATATCTTCAGAGCATATGGAAAACCACTATCACCTGCCATGAATATGTTAGGTAAAAGTAAACTTGATGAAAGCAAAACTGCCAGTGCTTTAAAATTCCAGCTAGAAAACTGATCTATGGTGAGAAAAAAAAACACACACAAAAAAACGAATAGTGGTTGCCTTTAGAAGAGTGGGATGGAGACTGACTGGTGGGAAGGGAACTTCGTCGGTGATGTTACGAACCTGTAGAGAGCTGGGTTACTCTGCCTCAGTGAGTGGACACTTAAGATCTGTGCATTTCAGTCTATGCAAATTTTACCTTTAAAAAGCTACAAAAACGGTCATAGACAAATACTGAACTCTAGTTAATGATATGCTTGTGGTGTTTTAGAGGGGGAATGAACTGATATCTTCAACTTTCTTTGTTTTATTTAAATTTTTTCCAGCTTTACTGAGATATAATTGACATATAACATTGTAAGTTTAAGATGTACAACACGTCGACTTGATACACTTATATATTGTGAAAGGATAACCACCCTTAGCATTAGCCAACACCTCCATCACATCACATAATTACCTTTTCCTTTTTGTGGTGAGAACATTTAAGATCTACTTTCTTAGTAACTTCCAAGTATACAACTGAGTATTAACTATAATCCTGTGCTGTACATAGATCCTCTATAATCTTCAACTTCCTTTGAAATGCATTAAAAAATAAGATGATGGATAGGTAGACAGAGAAATGGACGTGTGATAAAGCAAGTTGTTAATAGTGAAATCTAGGTGCTGGGATGTGTGTATTCTTTGAAAAATTCTTTTCATTTTTCTAAACGTTTAAAATTTTTTCACAATAAAACACAGGGAAGAAAATCCTAACGAGATCCTGTTGCCTTCTAAAGGCTCTTGGCCTTTCATCTGAGCTCTAAAAAGGGTGATGGGGATTAGAAAATTGTTCAAGAGTGGGGCAGAGTAGAGCTCCGCGGTAGAGCGCATGCGCGAGGTCCTGGGTTCGCTCCTCAGTGCCTCCAGTTAAAAAAAAAAAAAAAAGGAAATCATTTGGGACAGACTGAGCCTCTCTCCTTGACGGATAATAAAGGATTTCAAGAATTGAAAAAAGGTAGGAATTTCTTAGTGTGTGGTTCAATGTTATTTAATGCCCTGCCTAAGATTATCACCCATATCATACGTCCTGGAATAACGTGATGCCTTGTCTCCAAGGAACTTGTTTGGGAAAAACAGCATCCACCCTACCCCGAGCCCCAGCTGCTGTTTTAATAGGAGGACCTATCTTTCCAGTACCCCTAGGTGTTCGCTAGGGAGGCAATGGGAGCCTCTTTCACTAGAGGAAAAGCCTCTGTGATCTTCCTGTCCTGTGACTTGCTGGAAGATGCCGGAGACACAGATGCTGGAGCCCTGGCTGAGTGTGGGTGATGAGCTCCTCAACACTGGAGGCCAGACCCTCTCCAGGCTCCTTTTTTGGGGGGGTGTCCTGTACCAAGTGGGCTTGAAGAGTCTCCCTTGAGCCCACAGTGGGTGGAACTGGTGGGGAGTCCAGCCCGTGGAGGTGGGGATGGAGCCCCCCAGTTATGTCCTCTTCATTCTCAGGCTCTGCCAAAGAGGGCTCCCATCTCCAACCTTGTTCCTTATCCTGCCATCACACTCCTCCAAAACAGTACTTCCTGCCCCCTCCATCCCTGGGAGTGACAGGAAGAACCAGTGTGGTTGGGAACCAAACAAAAGCTGGGATGTGGCTATCCAGACCCGTCTGATTGCAGAGCTGGTTCTCTTAACCACACCACTCTCCTGGGGGACCAGGACAGGACACTCAAGCTCTGTGGTGTCAGTTCCCGCATCTGGAACACAGGGATGGTTCTGGTACCGCCCCCTCCCACACACTCCACCCCTTCCTGTCCTCCCAGTGCTGCGGGTATTTCACATAGGATTCTGTGAAAATTACTCTGAGCAATGTCTGGGTCACAGTGAGCACATAATATAAACAGGGGCCATGATTACTAACACTGTCATTTCTATGAGCTGTGCCAGGTGGGCGGGGCAAGGAACATGACCCAGACAGGAGAGAAACCTTCAGCAGTGGAGGTCACTTTTGAGTCAGTTTTCAAAGGATGAAAATTCTACAAAGATGGAGGCGGGGGAGGGGGTGGCATTGCAGGAGGAGGGCATTGTGAGAACAAATGCCTGGTGGCCTTGGCCGGAAGTGCAGCTGGGGAACCAGTGCACAGCCCCACCTGGCTGCAGCTGGGGGCGGGGCGGGGGGAGGGGAGTGGGCAGCAAGAAGCTAGGGTGCTGAACAAAGCTGGGGGTGGAGAGAGCTTGAGTCAGAAAGTGCAGACCTTCCAGCCAATGGCCCAGGAGTGTGTGGACAAAGGGAGTAGGGTCCTCCCACGTCTGGCTTCCACCCTGCCTCACCTTTTCACCTAATCTCATCTCTGGCCCCTTGGACTCAACTCTCCGGACGCATGGCCTCCTGGATGTTCAGAGACATTGACGCTCTCTGTCACTTGCTGTTCTGTCTGCTTGACATGCTGTTCCCACTACTTCTTCCTGCTTCTGCAGACTCAGTCCAAATGCTCCCTCCTCCAGCATGCCTTCCCTGCCTCCCTAATGTGCATGAAAAATAAGTATCAGTAAGCAAAGGATGCTGCGGTCACCAAGCCTTCAGCTACTACCACTAACCCCCGACAGTGACAGCAAGCCAGAGGGAACTCAGGATGGCAGGAGCAGGCAGCACAGCCTCTGCCACCCCCCCCCCACCAGTGCTGCACCGAGGGGACTCAGGATTGGAAAGAACAGGATATTGGCCCTGGATAGCTAAGGTGCATTTCAAAGGAATGATTTCAATGAGCACAGACTCTTGCATCTTTCCATACGTAGAAAAGCACTAAATTCCTTAAACTGAGATGTCGAATTAACAGTAATCATTTGATGTTCCAACTACCTGGTCTTTGTTGCAAAAACTCCTATACATCCTGGTTCCTCCCCTGCCTCTTCGGAGCAGTCCCTCAGAGCGATCTGAGAGGCTGTATCCCGGACTTAAGTCCTCAGAGATGTCCACCGAATTTTTATTCTCAACGTTTAGGTCTGCTTTTTTTCTTTCAGCTGACACTAGCTAAGTAGATCCACCGTCACACAGCCCAGGTTATCCTCCTCAATGTGTTGTTGTTTACCTGCTTCTCACCTGCCTTTCCCAACTAGACTGTCAGCTCCATGAGGGCTGGGACTCTGTCTTGTTCATCTCTGCCTCCCCAGCCGAGAGCCCTGCCCGGCCCACGGTAAGAGCTCAGTAAACGCTCATTAAAGGAAGGAATGAAAGATTTTTAAACAGCGGAATGAGACAATCAGACTTATGTTTTAAAAGACTCCCTCTGACTGCTGTGGGAAGAACTGACTGTGGGGTGAGGGCAGAGCAGGGAGCTCTGGGAGTAGGCAACTGTACAAGTCTAGTGAGTGGCCAGTGAAGGGAGTGACAAGTGCTCAGAAATTTAGAAGGGAGAAGGGACAGAATAAGACAATTGAGGGAGGGGTGGGAGAGGGGGGCAAGGAAGTAAAGGATAAGAAGGAGAGAGGAGTCCATGACCTCTGGCTCTGATGATGGGAGTGGGGGATGGAGTCACAGGAGGAGTGGCTATGGCGAAAGAGGACACATTTGTGTCTGGGATGCCTGGTGGACATCCCAGGGTTGAGGTCCAGGGGATAACAATCATTACATACAATTAGAATTAGTACAGGTCTACATTTATATTAGTCACTAATGAAACATTTACTGAGCACTGGGGACATAGCAGTGACTGCCATAGACACAGCCCCTGTCCTCACCCAGCTGATGTTCTGTTGGTGGGGGACAGAAACTAAATAATTAATGAATTGTGAATATTAATAAAAGGAACCTCAACTAAAATTAGGAGTCAGGAAAACTTAACAGAGGGAGCTCTCATGCCCTACCGTGCTTAATTCTCCAAATAGGAGGATGTCAATTACACACTCCAACCAAAAGAGATGTACCCTGCACTACCAAGCAGAAACTGCAACTGCTTTACTATAGCAGGAGAAAAGATTTTCTTCCTGCCCAGGAACAAGCTCAGCCAATGGAAACATGGCAGCTCAGCCAATAAGAAGTTGGCCTCATCTGAACTCTTACTTTCCTCCAAATAAACTTTCATTTTTCAATTATTGATAACTTTCTTGTCCCACTCTCCTTTCTAGAAAAGCCTTCCATTTTGTACAACCTCCGGGGAGTATCTCTGCTTCACAGACGAGATGCTGCTTGATTCATGAATCTTTTAATAAAGGCAATTAGCGCTTCAGATTTACTCAGCTGAATTTTGTTTTTCAACAGGATGGAAAATGAAATACATACTTTAATGTCAAATAGTGATAAATCCTGGGAGGGGGTGGAATAAAACAGAATAATGGGACAGAGAAAGGAAGATCCTGTTGGGAGACAGCCTGACACCCAGTAAGGATTTATAAATATTTGCCAAACAAAGACTTAATAACAGGCAGTGGATGATTGAGTTAATATGTGTTTAGGTAAACGATCTAGTTATACCCCAAAGATTCTGTAAGGTGAGTTTCTTCCTTATTATACAGAGGAAGGAAACCGAGGCAGAAGGGTATGGTAATGTCACCAGTGTAGGGATGGAATCTGCAACAGAAAGAGGAGAGAAAACCTCTAAGCGGAAAAAGTGTCCCCACGCAGATGCCCCCCGGAAACGGTCATTTACAGGGGCAGCGAGGGTGGGGGGAGCGTCCCGCAGAGCAGCGCGCATTGACCTATAACGTCACCGGGACGTTAAATA